>NW_004524609.1:14480475-14542803 GCF_000260255.1 Octodon degus | reverse complement strand
GGAGATGGCTCAGTGGAATAAGTGCTTCCCTGGCAAGTGCAAGGGCCTGAGTTCAATCCCCAGTTCCACAAAAAAAAAAAAAAAAAAAAAAAAAAAATGAAGCCCTGGCCTGGCCAGCTCCCTTGTCTGCACTTGGCCTGCATGAGCTACCTGCTCAGTATCAACACCCATACTGGGAAAGGCAGCTCAGTTCTGTGGGCAGCAGTAGGCCACTGTGACCCTGGGAGGCAGGAGGTGAGGGAGTGCAGGGCTAGCCCCTTCCCTTTGCTTCTTCTTCAATTTTAGAGCCAGATAGTCCCAAGTGAAGAGGAATAAATTGTTTACAAACTCCTCGAGGTTGGGAGAGTACCCTGCTAATGACCCTCCTACTCAGCTGCTGGCTCCAAGAGAAAAGCCACTCAGCAGCCCAATCCGGAGGACCAGCTTCTCATCCCCGCTGCTCTCCCACATCAGCTCGAGGCTGCAGTAGAGACTGCAGTACCCAGCCTGCCCATGAGGGGGCAGTGGCAGCACAGGTTTGGGATGCCCAGGCTGCTGAGACTTGGCAGAGTTGCAGGGGGGGTGGGGTGGTGGTATCAAGAAAGGCTAGGCAGATAGCTCAGTAGAATAAGTGCCTGCCTGGCAAGCACAGGGTCCTGGGTTCAATCCCCAGTACCACACACACAAAAGGCTAGGCAAGGCCTTTTGTGTGTGTGTGTGTGTGTGCATCTTTGAAACTGGTGGGCATCTTTGAAACTGAAACGAGTTTCACATACTGTGACTTGAAGCCCCATGGCTCCTGCCACCTCTGATGACAGCTAAAATTCTATAAATGTAACAAATGCCTGAGCCAAAGGCGAGGGTTTCACTTGCTGTGGTTCCTTTTGCACTCTGCTCTAGCCCTCTAGGGACTGGAGTTCCCTCTAGCCACCATCTGGTCCCTGTCTCCAGACTAAGCAGCCGAAGGTCCAGGTCCCAGTCTGCAGCTTAAGCAGTCAAAGGTCCTGGGGCTTCTCCACCCAGCAGGTGAGGCAGGGAGGAGCCCTTCCAAGCCCTGTGGGGCAATCCATGGGGGACCGAACACACCACCTGGGGTCAAAGGGTTAGTCAAGGCTGGGTAAAGGGAGCAGGACACAGAACGATGAGTGCTGTGATAAGGGTTCTGGATGGTTCCATTTGAGGCTAGTGGAATCCAAACCCTAAAGAACCAGATGGCCAGATAAGACTGGCCCTTCTCTCCACTCTAAGGGCTGCGATCTTCCCTACCCCTCAGTCCAGCAGCCTGGTTCTCAGTCATCTCGTGGGTTGACTGGAGGTAGCCCAGGGCCAGCTTCCCTTCCTTCCGAGGACCTTCTGGCCTTGCAGCTCGGGCCACCAGACAGACTTCTAGGATGTGGCCTCAGGTGCCTGACGTGTAAGGGGCCAGAGCTTGGACCTGCGTTCCCTCCCACTTTGTCACTCAGCATATGCTGGGGCTCGGTGCGCCAGTTTGTTTTCCCCCAATGCTGGAGAAACGCCCTCCAATCAGGCTAGTGGCCAGATAAGATAAAATATCTGGCGCCAGCTCAGCGTGTCCCATCCTCTGGCCAACTCTCCAGCTCCAAGCCCGGCTTCACACTATGGCACCCTTGGGATGAGAGAGCCTCCGAGCCCCCAAGCACTGTGCTGGCCACCTCCCATGTCCCCATAGTGGCCTTACCAGCTGCTTGTGCACCTACATGGTGACAGCAAGCAGCTGGCGCTGAGCAGCTCTTGCTCCCAATGGGGTTCCTGAGCAGCTGCAGAAGCTAGGCCCTCTGGTTGGGCACTCGCCTTTAGATGGTCCTTCCTGCAGCTGCCTCCTACCCCCAGCCAGAGGCCACTTGGCCACACCTACACCACTTCCCACCCCGAATGACAAGAGCTTCAAAGGAAGACTCGGAGGCTGATCAAGTAGAGAGGAACGGGCTTGGTTTCTGAAGCAGTGTCTTTACAGTGGTGGTGCCTGGCTCAGGGATGGCAGGGGGCAGCCAGATCCTCCCCACGCTGCCCAGGTCTCTAACAGTGAGAGTAGAAACAAAAATTTAAGGCTGAGGCTGCTGCTATACCTCAGATGTTAATGACCAGGAAAATCAAGGAAACAAAAATCCTTTTGAACTCTTGATACTGCACTCTTAAAAAAAAAGAAAAATCAGCAGATACCCAAACCACAACTCCCAGGATGAAGGGCACCCTGCCCACTGTGAACAGTGGTTGCAGAAATCAGTTCCTTCATTAGTTTTGGGCCAGCGGTCACATGTGAGCACCTGGCTCCAGGGTCCTTGCTTGGTGTGGGTCCCAGTGATGTCCCAGGATGAGTGGCAAGGGGTTACCTGGTAGGAGAAAGCCCTTGGGGAGGAGGAGGGGAAGAGTCCGCTTTTTCATTGGAGAGGACAGAGAAACATCTTAAGAGAAGAATGAAGTATCTAGGACAATCAGATTCATCATGAAGGGAGGTGCTGGTGCTGATTGAAACATCGATTGGTGGGCAGTGGGGTTGGGGTGGCTAGGATGGACTGGCTATAGGCTGGGCCCTTCCCCAGCCTTGGGCTGCTGCAGATGGGTGCTCAGAGGTTGCTGAAGAGTTCATTTTTCTTGCTCCAGTCCATCTGTGGGGCCCGCTTGCTGCTGCGCTTCTGGTGCGCCCTCTCTTTGGCCACAGCCAGGGAGATGTTGAAGTCCAGGATGGGGTCAGAGGAGGAGGTAGACGAGGGCTCTGTGGAGTCCTGTTTCTTGGGGCTGTCTTGGGAACTGAACTATAGAGAGAAAATGGAGTTGGACAGGAGTCAGTGCCTGGGAGGCTCTGGTTCTCAGCCTGGGTGAGCCGGCTCCCTCGAGGCTGTGCCCAGGGAAGCCAGGTCACAAGAACAGGACGCGCCTCAGCATGTGACCTCCAGGGCAGACTGGTGTGCCAGGAACCAAAGTGGCCTGGGAATCAGCGTCCTATATAGCCCAGTCCCAACCCCCGCCAGGCTGGCCTACCTCCTCACTGGTATCGCTTGAGGCAGATCTCGCCAGCACTGTCCTGGGGCTCTCAAAGGCTGCCTCACCCAGGGCTTCACTGCTGTTCTCCTGGCACAGAGAAAAGGGGTGTGGGCCAGCAGGGCAGGGGGCAGGAGACTCCTGCTCAGGAAAGCTGGAAGCCCCGTCTGAGAAGTGCAGCTCACACTGTGGTCACCCACCAAATTCCAGCTTCACTTTCTACACATTCCATAAAGGATCAGATGGTAGGCTGGTCCCATCTATTACCGAGTGGGAGGGTTGCGATGAAGGGGGGGATTGGCTGAATTGCTCCAAGTCTTCCCTGGTGCAGCTTTCATGTAATGGACTTGGAGCCTGGGTATACCAGGGGCCTTGCTGATAGCTGTGGGGGACACAGGTGGGGCTCCCCAAACCTCCTGCAGCCCTATCCATTTTAGAATACAAACAGCTAAGCAGATCCTTGGAAGGAGTAAGATGGATGGAGTGTTCTAGACCCACCAATGGGGTGATAGAAGGTTCCTAGTGGGCTTGGGGACCCTGGTACAAACTCCTAAGGAAAAGCAGACCCTGCACACTCCTGGCCTCGGCCTGGCCAAGCGGGCCTGTTCAGAAGCAAAGGCTTTGGCTGGGGCATCAGCTTGGCGCTTGGCCCCTTCCCGGGTCCCGCCGTGTATCTGGCTGGCACCTGGCCTGCTGTCTCTTCCCCAGCCTCACCCCCCTTCCCTTCTACCAGGGGAGGAGGGGCTTTGTTCTTGCAACCCAGACTGGAAGTAGCAGGGCTGGCAGTGCACAGCCAGACACTAGAGCTCTGTTCTTGGGGGGAAGAATGGCCTCTTCTGTATGGTGGGGAGTTGGAGGTGGGGGCCGGGCACCCAGGATGGCGGCCTGCACAGCGGCTTCACCAGGCCTTTCTGGAGTGACAGCCTTGGCCCTCAGCAGGGGCAAGGGTATACTGTTGTAAATCTTGGGGCTCAGGGGCTGTCTTAAGCACACTACTGCCTGGCAGCTCCCTCCTTCCATGGGGTTGGGGCCAGATTAGCAGGTATAGCGTCACCCTTACCTTCTGAATCTCCCCGTTGGTGAAGGGCTCAGGCAGGGGACCTGGAAGAGGAGGAGAGGAGGTGAGGCCAGAAGTGGTAGAGAGCAGTGTCAAGTGCAGCCTGCTCAAAGGCCAGAGACGCTGCTTTTGGTCAGATCATCAGATCCTGCACCCGAGGTCAGCAGTTAAAACTCTCGACTGCAGCCCACTGTAGGGTCGTCTGACATTTGCGCAACCCCAGGACTCACAAAAGATTGTGTGGATGGCAAAATTCAAAAAAAAAAAAAGAAAAAAAAAAAAGAAAAAAAAACCCAGTACCCTACCGTTGTGCAGTGCTCGCTGATATTTTCTATTAACTTTTATTTTTAAAAAATGTGCTGGTTTCTATCTAAATAAACTGGTCTCAGGAGTTATTGGTGGGTCACAAGGAACTAAAAAGACACTGTCCTAGACGGAGTGACATTCTAGGCTCACTGCTGAACTCCCACCTGGGAAGCCTCTGAAAAACAGATCCTGGGGACAGGCCAGGGCCCTAACATTGTTCACATGCATCCCAGGTGACAGTGACATTATAGCAGTATTAGGGCCACACCCAAGATTATGGTTGGCAGCTGCCTGCACTGAGAGAAAACAAGCCCAGCCCCACTTGCTATCTGGAAATGAGGGGCAGGAAAGGCGAGCGGGAGAGATGCCAGGCCGAGGGTCAGTGCCCTCCCCATGGCTACAATGGGGCCGTCCCACTTGCGGCGCCTAAACCTAGGCGGGTTTCTCCTGAACCTCGGGCTTTTATAATTCATGTGTATCTTTTTTCTTATTCTTGTCACTGGTCCAGACCTAGCCAGGTATACCCGATTGCGCCTTTTCCTCCCCTCTGACATCTCTCGCCTCCCTAGGGCTGAGGGCTAGGGACTTGTCGAACAAGGGGACACTACTTTCCCCCCCCTCTGGCTCTCTCTGTGTATGCTGCCAGGGAGAGAGGCAGGGGGCAATATCTAGGAGCTGAGCAGAGCCCAGATGTCAGCTGTGTTTCTAATACCAGGTCCCCAAGAGCAAGGTGGGGCTTCTCTGGGCCTCGGTGTCCTCACTGAGGAAGGGCATTTGTTGAATTACGGGGGTTCTGTGCACCTGGAGAAGAACTAACTGCCTCCCCCCACAATGCCCAGAGACTGCTAAGGACTTCTGGGAACTGCCCCCTCATCTAGGAGTTCCCAGGACCCTGGATCAGGTTAGACAAGAGACAGGCCTGCCTCATTAGCTTCTTCCACCTTGGGATGTGAGTCATGAGGACTCCCCCTCCCACAAATATAGCCCTGACCTTTGGAGAGGCCTCACCCACTGCAAAGTCCAAAGACATTCCACCCTCAGGATGGCTCAGGGCACCCCACACCCTGAGCCATCTTCACAGAGAAAAAGTCCAGGCAAGGGAACAGAGGCTGCTTAACCCCTCCTGTCCTGGGGCCCCCTTTTGGCTCTGCTTGGGCAGGGAGAAGTGCCAGGCTTGGCAAGGGGAACATGGGGGAAGAAGGGGGGGAGAGCAGGGGCGCAGAAACTGAAGGGGACCCACTGCTCTTTACAGCTGCGTTTCCAAGACAACCTGACAGAAGGGAGGGAGAGCTCTAGCCCCTGTCACTGGACTCTGATCTGACCAGTACAGGCTGGAGGCCGCCCCAGAATTAACCCTTATATGGCACAGGCACTGCCCTAAGAATGTGCTGGAGAAGGGGAGCTTGGACTGCTCTTTGGCTATGCCTTAGGCTGGGGATGCTGAGGCTCTGTCCTATCCCACCCGCCATCTGACCTCACACCCCACCTCTGAAAGCCACCACCCATCCCTGCTTCCTTTCCCCATTATCAACCAACCCAGCCTGAGGAGGAGAGTCAAAGCCACCCCGTGGGAAGCTGCCTACCCCACAGCTGGGACACAGTAAAGTCTGCTGTGGCCGTGACTTCGGGGCACCCAGCTGTGCCGGTCACTCACCGTCCAGGTGCTCCTGAGATGGGATCACTTTGCACTTCTTGAAGAACTCATCAGTTTCTCTGTCCACCACCAGCAGCTTGGCCTCATCCCCGCCAGCCTTGATGGCAGACACGACATCCCCGTGCTGCTTGCCCTCCATGCAGACCCCGTTCACCTGTGGGGCGGGGGTTAGCGGCACAGGTCTCAGTTGTGTGGGGGACAGGAGGAAGGACCCAGGGCCTCCCTTGCCCGCATGGTTCTCAACAAGTGATCCTCCCACTTGACAGTGGGGAGGCAGGACATGTGCAAAGAGCCAAAGAAAATATCCAGACAGAGACTAAACAAACACAGCTGTGCGGGACAGGACGGAGGGCTTGGGAGGCCTGGGCTGGGTGCTCCTCCGACTTCCTCCCTTTTCTCACATGTAAAATGAGACCTCTTCAGAGAGCTGATCTGTGTGCTAAGGTTCTCAGACTCTGATTGTGGGACCAGCCCAAGCGTATAGTTCACGTTTCCTCCCTTCTGAGGAGCACAGCCTGAGAGCAGAGTGTAGCTCAAGCCTAACTCAGGATGGAGTCTGTCCCCAGTCCCTGGCTCATGAAGCGCTCAGGTGGCAGGGAAGCTGGGAGTGGCATCTTCCTGGATAAATGGGTGAACTGTGGTGGCAGGGGGCTTGCTCTGGGTAGAAGATCGAGGAAGAGAGAGTGGACAAGAAGCCAGCCTCCCGGTCCCTTTATGACCCACCCTTCTTTCTCCTATTCACCTAGGTACCCAATCACCTACCCAGCATCTATGGGTTGGTTACACCCCATGGGCTAAGGGTATGATGGCTGCCCGAAAAGCTAAAGTCTGGGGAGAAGGGCGAGGTCCTCACCTCCACAATGCGGTCTTGGGCCCGCAGCCCAGAGGCTTCGGCTGGGGAACCTGGGTCCACCGCTCGGATGAACTGGCCTGGCTTGGACTTGTCACTGTGCAGGTTGAAGCCATAGCCGTTGGCGCCCTTTTTCATAAAACAGATCCGAGGCCGAAGCTCCAGCTGTAGGGATAGAGGAGAGGCTGTTCCGCAACGACCCAAGTCCTTCCCTGTCCTCTGCCGGACTCTGCCTCTCCCAGTACCGGAGGTTTGGAATGATGCAACTGTGCTTTGATCCCCCATTTCCTATGGAATTCTAGCTTGGGGGGGTGGGGGTGCAGATGACCCAGCAAATGCCAAGCGCTGCAGCAAGCTGCCCTGGGCCCTGGGTGCACAGGTCAGTTTGCTCTGCTGGTAAATGAGGAGTGGGACTGGAGGAAGGTCAGCTCTCAAGTCCCTTCCCCCATGTCATTCTAAGGGGTTCACAAGTTATTTCAGTCTTGTCCTGCTTTTCAGAGCGGCCCTGGGATAGGAGGGATGGCAGGGCACCGGTCAGCCTGGCTGGGTATCTGAGGACCCCTGCTCTTCCTACCTGTTCTCCACCTGGGGAGGAAGGGGCAGGCATTTACTGAAAGCCAGCCAGCATATTTACAGTAAAGTCTTCCCTCACTCATGCAGGCTCCTTTCTCTCTCCACCAGGCCAAATGGATCAGTTCAAAGGGAGCTGGGAGGGGCCAAGAGATGGTTGGGGCTGGGGAGCTGGCTTAGTAGAATAAGTGCTTGCCTGGCAAGTGCAAAGACCTGAGTTCAATCCCCAGTTCCACCAACAACAACAACAAAAAGAGCTGGGAGGAGCTGGATAACTAAAACCGGACAGGTGGCACTGTGAGGGGTCCTGGACTAGACAGGTCCATCCTCAGGGGCTCTAGGTCTAGCCGATGATAAAGATGGTGACAGAACCCACAGCCCCTGCCACCAACCCCTAGGAGCCAGATCAGAGAGGAGGCTGTGAAAAGCAAGGTTGGGCCAAAGGAAGTACAGAGTGGTTGAGTCCCGGGAAGAGTGACCTACTAACAAGGATCACTACAGATTTCTGACACCCTGAGTAGAAGCGGTTTGTCACCACCCTCTCTCCAACTTCATTAAGGCAGCTCGGTTTGAAAGCCTCAGCACCAGGACTCAAGCATGCCAGAGGATTGGGGCTCGGTTTGTCACCACCCTCTCTCCAACTTCATTAAGGCAGCTCGGTTTCAAAGCCTCAGCCCCAGGACTCAAGCATGCCAGAGGATTGGGGCTCGAATGCCGCAGGAGCCTAGGACTCCTTCCTCCTCCCCTCCCCCCAGGCCTGGGGCAGGACACTGGCTGCTGTCCACCCTGGTAGCCCCAGGCTATCACCATGCCCAGCAGGCAATGAGCTCCCCTGCTTAGGAGCTGTGTGACCTGGGGCACGTCATTTCCTTCTCCAAGCCTCAGGGTCCTCATTTACAGGCCATTGTGGGTGCCACTTACCTCTTGGAGCTGCTGCAAGGCCCAAGGAGATCATTACACGCGTGGGAACCCTCTCTCCCTGTGAGTCCCTGCGCATACCTGGACTTTATCTTTGTCCTTAATACCGCTGCAGTCATGTGAAGCTGAGCAGTGGACGGGTGGGGGAGGGTGGCGTGCCAGGTTGATCTGAAACCCAAATCCCCAGCTGGGAGTGGAGGTAAGGGAGGGGTGGGAAGGGGTGGAGGGGAGGCCTTACGAGCCTCCTGCCCCAACTTGCCACCTCCAGGAGATAGCTGCCATAGGCAGAGATGTGACCCCACCCCTCTCTTTTGGGGTAGGGGACCGGAAGGAGGTTTTTTTTTTTCCTCTGTAGGCAGGTCTTTTGTATTACGGCAACAGCCTAAGAGAGGAAGAAAGGGTCACAGCTGCGACTTGGCTTAGCCAATCGGAACTAGGGGCTAGGGGCTCCTCACCTCAAACAGTGGAGACCACTAAGTGCCCCGCAGAAAGCGGGCACCCGGAGAGGTGCCAGCACCTGTTCTCCTTGGCCACCCTGTTCCTCACCCCTCCCACACCCCTGCTGCTGGGCTCTCGCTCTGGGAGCGAATGGAGCTCTTCTCCCCTCCAGCTAATCTACCCGCGGAGTTGCCAGCCAGCCCTCCCCCAGGCTGCCTTGGTGAGCGGGAACAGGTCTGACCAGTCGACACCACCAAGACTGGCTCAGCTTTCTGCCTCAGCCACACTGGGTAATCCGTCTTAATCTGGTCCTTCACCCTGAGAAAGGGGGAGGGTGAGTCCCAGCGATGGGGAGGGGGCCCCTCTAATGTTCTGTCCTTCCCCACCTCTCCCTATTGTCCCCTATTCCAAAAAGTCTTCCCGTAGCAACATGGCCGAGGCTTGTCAGCTGTTTTTGAGATGGGAAAACTGAGACTTAGAGAAATCAAGCCCACGTCTTGATATTGCATAGCCAGAGCTGCAACCCATCTGACCGGGGACCTACGCTTACACCACACTGTGGGTTGGTCTTTAAGGACCCAACTTCAGAATGGGGTACCTCATTCAGAGCTGAGTCCCCAGCAGGCAAAGACACAGTGAAAGGCAGCCAGCACTGGTTGCCGCCCCTGCAGGGAGGCAGCCTGGGAGGTGATGAAACCACAGCCTTCCTTCCGGGTGCTCAAGGCCTCTTGCAGCGGTGCTGCAGCTTGTGCAGAGGGATAAGGCTGGCCTGGGTGACGGGGCAGTAAGCATGCTTGGGCTGGAACTGCGGCTGCAAACAGGCCAGGGGACAGGGAGCTCTGGTGTGCCCTGTCTGGCAGGGCTGGGCTCACTAGCTCTGTGATATATGCCACCTTCCTGTCAGGACTCTGTGCTGCAGTTTTCCTGTCTGTGTCCCAGCAAGTCCTACCACTACCCTTTGCTTAGTGACAAGTGTCATCAAAGCTCCAGGGCTGCCCAAAACTTGTATCTTTCTGCCATGTACTGGGACGTGCCCTGGGTGACTGTGTGGAAGTTTCAGAGCCTAAAGACAGCAGCGCAGGAGGACTGGAAAGCCAAGATAGCCCCAACCTCACATAGAATCATTACACAATAGCCTCAGCTGGTCCCTCTTCCCAAGTCTCTGGAGACTCCTGCCTCAGAAAGGGTGATGGGGGTTTCCCACACTTCCAGGGGACCAGCCCTCTAGCACCCCCTACCCTGTCACCCAGATATACCAGGAGGTACCACTGGGGCTGCTGAGGCAGCTTACAGGTGGCCCACCCAGCCTGGGTGGAGCCAGGAATCCTGTGCCCCTCCCTGGGGGGCTGCCCCGGCCATGTGGAGGCCTGGCTCTGGCTCCCAGGCCTGGCACTGAGCAGTGAGATGGGGAGGAATGAAGCACCTGGTGTAGCTGGGCCCAGCCGCCGGGTCCTGCTCCTGGGGGAAGTGGAGAAGTAGTGGCAAAGTCCAAGCCATCTTGGGTTTCATGTGGCCCAAGGGGCTAAGAAGGGGACTTATGCCCTAGTAAAAGATGGAGGGGTACAGAGCGCTGGACGTAAGGGGGAGACTTCAAGGGAACACAGCCCCAGTGTCTGCGCAGGGTTTCCTAACATGATCCGGGGCTGGAAGAAACCAGGATCTACTCAAAGGTCCAGGCAAGAGCAGCAGCACGCAGCAGGGGTCGCTGTGCAAGGGTCCAAAGGACAGGCCTGAGGCTCACTTTCACTTCCAGAACAGAGCTGTCTGTACCCTTCTCACGGGCCTTCCCTCCCCTCAGGTCTTCATCCCTCCTCTCCTCTACCCTGAGTGGAGAGTGGCCGCCCCATCATCTCCACCCACGCAGCTCCGGGAGCGGACAGCCGGACAAGGAATTTAATAGGTGCCACCAGCAGCCACCTGGAAAGCTGGGGAAAGTCGATACCCTAATCCCAATGTGGTCTCTGGGGAGCAGGCCGCTCCCTGCTCCTGCTTGGGGGACGGCTATGGGCAGCTGGGGGCCAACGCCCCACAGGGTCCAGCCCCTCCCTGGCTGATGCCATGGTGATGGGACTAAGAAATAACCCAGCAGCTTGCGGGCCTGCATCACTTTGCAAAGGCCACCCAGAAGGGGTGGGCTGCGGGAGCAGGAGGACCCTCAGGCTGGGAACAAGAGAAGGGACCTCCACCTCCCATGACTGCCCTTCCCCCAGTGCAGCCCAGGCCTGAGCTCTTTTCTTTATGGAAATAAGGCTGGTGCCCTGCTGCTGCATACAGGAAAAGCAGCCCAGCAACAAGAGGGCTGGGGAGAAAGCGGAGACCCTAGAGGGAGGAGCTAAGTTAGGAGAAAGAGTTATGGTTGCTCTGGGAGGCAGCTTAAATTTTTCACAAAGTCTGGGGACACGGACTTGGGACTGGTGAGGCTCTTAAGGGAAGCTAACAGGCCCTGGTTTAGGGGTGCTGAGTGACAAGCAGCACAGGACATTTCCTTAGGGCTGGCTGGGAAGGTGCTGAAGCACTGGGCCAATGTCCAGGTCTGGAGGCGGAAAGTGTTCTCACCCTAGGTAAGACACACTGGCTTGGCTACTACTGGCCTGAGGCCCATGGCCCTCATGTCACCTCATGTTCCCTATAGGCCATCCTACCCTTGCGTCTGAGCAGGCCGAGGAATGTGGGACACCTCTGCTTGCAAAAAAGGGTGCTATCCCTAGTCCTTGAGCTTACACTTCCTGTTTCCCAGGGGGAAGGCCTTTTCCCAAGTTAGGCTGGGCAAACCAGGAAGATGACACAAGTTCAAGGATGGGAATCCTGAGCCAGGTCCCGCCTCTAGCCAGTACTGTCTTTTCCTAGTGCCAACCAGAGGCGGTGATGGAGAATTTGGCGCAAGTCTTTCCAGGGCTGAACAAGCTTGGGATGGAGCAGGTTGGTACCTGGGCTGCTGCCCGGCTGGCCACCATCCGGAGCTGGCCGTCCCATGCCTTCCCTCCTGGCCAGCAGACACTCCACCATCATCCCTCAATAAGGACCTTCAGAAGCTTGTAAAATCAGGCTCAACAATGAAGCATTTACTGAACAGTTACTATGTGCGGGGCACTGTCCTAGAGACTTTATGTTTCTTAGAGAACCCAATTATAGCTTTGCAAGGGGAATATTACTGGCTGTTTCCACAGATGAAGAAACTCAGGTTCTAAGAGATGGAGCAAAGCGCTCAGGTATGCCCAGGTGAAAGAAGGTGGGATTTTTAGATCCAAAACAGTGCGGTGCAGGAGAAGTATGTCAGGCATGTGTGAAATTTCAAAAATTTCTAGTAGCCGCGCAAAAAGGGGTGGTGGTGGGTAGAGGGATAGCTCAGTGGTAAAGCACAAGGCCCTGGATTCGATCCTCAGCGCCAAAAATAAATTTAATATCTTATTTAATGCAGCGTATCTGAAATGTCAGGTTTCCTCATGTAATCTATTTTTAAAAATTCAGATATTTTAACCTCCTTTTATTGGTACAGGTTACCCCAATCTGAAAAACTGAAATCCAAAATGCCCCCAAATCTGAAAGTTTCAGGGTACAGATGTCACCACAAATAGAAAATTACATACTAAGAGATTTTGTTTTCTACATTAAATTATTAAGATATTGCATGAAACTGACTCCAGGGCTTATGGATAAGGTGTGTACAAAACATACAAGAATTTTGTGTTTACACCTGCATCTCATCCCTAAGACGGATCATGACATATACGCAAATGTTCCAAAATACAAAAATTATGAAATTTGAGCTGGGTATGGTGGTGCATGTCTGTAACCCAGCACTTTGGGAGGCTGAGGCAGGAGGATCACAAGTTCAAGCACAGTCTGGGTAACTTAGACAAAATTTTTAAAAAGGGGTTAGAGATGTAGCTTAGTATGAAGGCTCTAGGTTCAATTCTTGGTACCAATAGACAAAACAAAGAAGCAACACTCCCCCCAAAAGAACTGATATCCAAAATACCTTCCAGTCCTGAGCATTTTGGGTGAAACTTGATCAGTATGAAGCCTTAGAATGGGTGCCAGGGAGTCATAAGTGCCCAGTGGCAGCCACACCAGACAGCACATGTCCCAATTCTAACTA
This sequence comes from Octodon degus, assembly GCF_000260255.1. NCBI lineage: Eukaryota > Metazoa > Chordata > Mammalia > Rodentia > Octodontidae > Octodon > Octodon degus. Next base: position 14,529,932 of record NW_004524609.1, on the reverse strand, counting down.
CTCCTCTGTCTGAGCCAGCCCCAAACACACTCTTTGAAACCCCTCAAACTTTGCTCTGGCCATTGGGTCCACTGATGGGACAGAAAGCAGAGAAGGCCGAGCCTCTGACTAAGTTAGCCTCAATCATTCCGTGGTGAGTGTGTCCTGAACCCGGCCACTGCTCTCTGCATGTTACCATGCTGCTCTGAGGTGACTTGACCTTGCGTGAGAGACAGCACGTGGCCGTTTTAGGACCCAGGAACCTAAACATCGCCTAGGCATCTGTGGCCACGGCAAGTGGTCCTTCCCCAGGGGAAGGTTTAGGCAGCCACCAAGCCCAGCCTCCAGCGAGGCTTCTTGGCACTATGGGTGAGTCCAAGAGCCACCAGCAGGGACTCGGCCCCCGAGAAGCACGGGGACAGGAGCTTGCCCCTCCTGGGAGGTTTTCATCAGGGCTGAGGGACTGCTGGGGACAGAGCATCCAGAACCCCTGGCCTCTGTGCTTGCTTCCTTGGCTCTGATTAGGGACCAGCTACCTGGACCCCTAGTGGACATTGGTTCAAGTGGTCTGAATTTCATTTTTCTTTTTTCCCACTGCTGGGGACTCAGCCCAGAGGACTTGTGAATGCAAGGCAAGTGCCCTACCCCACAGCTACCATCCTGAGCCCCCAGCAGCCTGGATGTATGCTCTTGTCATGGTCCTGGTATGCCTCAGAATATAACGGATAGAAAGCTAGGCATGGTGGTACAAGCCAGTAATCCCAGCACTTGGGAAGCTGAGGCAGGAGGATCATGGTGAGTTCAAGGCCAGCCAAGAACTCTTGTCTCAGCAAACTATATAGTGAAACCCATCTCAAACCCCGCTACCCCACAAAAAAAAAGTATAGTGGGTTGAGATTCAGTTGGAAGGCCGGGCACAACGTGTACAGCTGGAGAACACGCATATTCTACAGTCAGGGCTGAGAACCAAGATACCTGGCTTTGCTGGAGGACTCCCTAGCTGAGGGTCCTGGTGCTGGCCACCTAACCTGACTTAGCCTCAGTTTCCACAGGTAGAGAATGGGACTAATATTTGCATGGAGTGGGTCACGTGCATAAATGACATAGGCATGTTTAGTAGCACATCACCAGGCTCCACGTGTTTGTTGCGTATCAAACACTTACTAGCGACTTACCAAATGGAGAATATGATACGTAGTTTACAGGCTTGCTGCGGGGGAAATCAAAGAGATGCACAACCCTATCTTCAAGGCACAGGCTGGCAAGCAGCAGGTAGTGTCCTTCCCAGGCAGGGCCACTCTACCTTAGCAAGGCAGAGCAGGGGAACACCTGATGGGGTGGTCTAGAGCTCTGGTTTCTGAGGGTAAAGAGGCTGCAAGCAGTGATGGAACTTGGGCTGCATCCCCTGTCCCTCTAGTCCCTAAGCACTTATTCAGGGATAGGAAATTTGGGAAAGGACCCTTATCTACCTGGGATTCCTGGAGAAGGAAGTCACTTACTTTCAGCCTCCAAGAGAATGATTTCTAGTGGCTGATTTAACTTAATAGGAGCCTGAAGGTAAAACTAGGAGCTTGGCTGTTTTATCTGTGGGGTTATGATTTAGGAACCCAAACAACAACACATAACCGCCACGGAAGCCTGTCCATTTCAAATCCAAGCACCCAGCAGCTCAAACCTTGCCAAAGCGGCAACCTGGTTGTCTGGGAAAGAAGGAGGCAGCTTGCCAACTAGTTGTGCCCACCCACCTCCCTACCTGGGGCACCCGCACTCTCTCTGCCTCTGGAATCAAGTTCAGGGTCAAGGCTGGACAGTCTGCCTCAAGCTGGAACTTTCACATTCCTGTCATCTCAGGTAATCTTCTAGGCAACCCCAAGGGGGTAGATGCTGGTGTTCCAGATTTTACAGGGGTGGAGGCTGAGGCTTATAGGGAGCCATGGACTCTCAGGTTCCAGAGTCAGGGATCAGCACATCTGGGATTCAACTACTGATCTGGCCAACCCCTAAACCTAGACCTGGCTTTGGAGTTTTGAAATGGAAGCTGCTAGCAGGCAAGAAAGAGTAAGTAGGTTCTACCTGCATTCCAATCCTGGGTGTGCTGGACGCACAAACAAGCCCAGGTGTGCTGGTCTGAGATGAACCAGGACAAAGGCCCCTTACAGCTGTTATGTGTTCATTCATTCATTCAAAAATATTTACTGAGAACCTCCCTACCTTGGACCTGGCACGACACTGGGGCTATTCGCACAAATAAACCTCAGTTGTTGTTCTTGGGATTACCACATCATAGAGGTCATGAAGAGATGGCTGGAGTAATGCCTAGTGCAAAACAACCAGAAATACAAGAACAAAGAGCAGCAGGAATGGAAAAGCCACCACTGCCTCTCATGGAGCTGAGTGGTTGTGGAACGTATGCTGGTGCCGTTGCAGAGGATTCCCAAATTTAGGAAATCAGGGTGTGATGACTGAGAGGCTAGAATGGAATTCGGACCTTTAGTGTGGTTGAAGGGGTCAGCAGGGGCTGCCAGATAGGGAAGGGCGTGGAACAGCAGGTAACTATTAAACAGTGACTGTTGTGCCCTGGGCCTGTAACCTTGACAACCCTGTGAGGTCACTGCCCTCAGCCTCAACTTACACAAGAGAAAATGGAAACATAGGGAAGTGAAGTATCTTGGCCAAGGCAGCCTGGTCAGTGCAGCTCAGCTGGTTCAGACCTGCCCAGCCCTCACTTTGGTCCCAGGCTTAAGGGTTTGGGCCTCCTCCTATACTAATGGGGGTTGGGAGGAGGGCTTTAAGCAAGGGAGCAGCAGGGCAGGTTGCTTCTGCTTCTTGCTGTCCTCAGCTGGTGAGGAAAACCACTGGAAGCCCACCCTTGCCTCCTTGGGCCTAGACAGGCCAGCAGGAATGGCCATTGCTCCCTGGACCTCTTACACTCTTCCCATGACATTCCTGACCTGGGCTGGTCCCCCAGACAAGATGCCAACCAGCCAAACAATTTCTGCCCGGCTCCTTTCCACACCTACCTTCTTCACTTATGAGCACTTATGAAGATATTGGAACTCTACACGCTGCAAATTCTGGCTGAAACTAATTAGTAAATCTCAATTAGATGTCTTCAGTAGGGAAGCAATGCATTTTATTTTATTTATTTATTTTGAGAATGCCTCACCCTCTTGAGTGCTGGGATTACAGGGCTGGGATTACAGGCATGTGTCATCATGCCCAGCCCCGTAATGCATTTTAGAAAAAAAGGAACACAATGTTTATGGACATTTTTTGCAGTATCAGGGTAGGTCACCTGCAAACTCAGTGTATCAGAATATGGCAATTTTCCAGTAGAGGCTCAGCATTGCTGATCAGCTATGAATAAAGCTGAAGAAGTTGGTTGAACAGACCCAGGATCTAAATGCCTTCCATAAATGCGCCCAATTTAGCACCTAGGAGGGGTACCAGTACTTCCATTATTTCTAAAATTCTAGAGAGTCAAGCATTTCATTGAATGTTCCCATTTTGTGGATGGAAGGATCAAATCTCTGAGAATTGCTGACTTGTGTGGTGATGGCGTGCCTGTTTCCTGGCCTAACGAACACACGCAAATGCCTGTGTCACCCTACCATCTGGGGGAACCTGATTCTGGGCTCCCCTAGAGCAGGAGACCCAAGCCCACTGTCTTTTTGGATGGCTCGGTGAAGAGTGTGTGCTACCATCCTCTACATAAACCTCCTCCCCCAGGCGCTCTGGCATCCAGCAGCAGAACTAAAAGGGCAAAGGGAGGAGCTGAACATGACTGTAACTTGGTGCTGGTGATGGGGATATTGTGCGGGTGCCAAAGTCCAAAGGAGAGGGGAAAAAAAAAAAAAAAGAATTACAAATCGATGGACTCAGCTCAAAGTTCAAACTGGGTTAATGCCAGGGAACAGAGGTCATAGGTTCCAAATCCCCAGTGTCAACTCCCTGCCAGGGGCGCCCCAACTAACTCTCCCACTCCCTGCCAATGCCAAGTTGGCAGTGGCAGAAAGTGGGAACGTAGTGACTGTGGCATTGTCAGCACCTGACTCTGGCTGGTCAGGGACCAGGACCTCACTTTTATCAAACCAGTCGGTCCTCAGGCTCCATCTCTACCTCAACGCTCCACTCTGCCATTTCTCTAGTCAGGGAGGACCTCCTGGCCCCACAGACAGCCTGTCCCAAGCTGCCATCAGGTAGAGAAATGGTGCATGCCTAAGAGGCCTCGCTCCCACACTCTGCATCCAGCCCTCCCATGCTCTCTGGGGACAGGAGGCTCAGCACAACAGCTCCTGTTTTGCCAGCTGCCTCTTCTGCAGCTGATCCAAACTGGGATTGTTTGGAGGAAAGACTAAAGGCCCACAAAGGCATCCAGCCTTCTTGGAGTCCAGGCACTGGAGTAAGCAACAAGGGCCGGCCCGGGCAAGACCACCTGCCTGCGGTGGTCTCTGCTGGCCGCCGCCTGGCCATGTGCCTGTTCCCTCCCCCAGCGTTCCTCCTCCTCCTCCCTGATACAAACTAGTGCTTACTCCTCACATTCCTGAGAATCATAAATCCTCCTGGGTGGCAGAGTCACCCACCCCCAAGTCGTCTCTGCTTCTCTTCCCAGCACCCCACCCCCACACGTCGTTCAGAGCCTGGGTCTTCCTCTCTTTTATTAGAAGTCACTATAGATTTCAGGAGACTGAAGTCCAGCCCGGGTAAAGTTAATGATACACACACCAGGAGGCTGACAGAGTTGCGGGCGAACCTCCCAAGGACCGACCCATCCCCACTCCAGGGGCTCCCCACAGAAAATGGGTATTCTCCCAGCTTTCTTGAAGTCGGGACGCAGTTGCCTTCGCCCCAACTTCAGCTACCACCCACAGGGACAGTGGAGGAAGCTGACACTCTAGGGCGGGGAGATCCTCCTTCCTGCCTGGCTCCGAGCTATACGGACCCCGGAGAGGATACCCCTTCGCCCCGAGGACCGAGTTCGGGGGCTTTGGAGGGACTAAAAACCAATGGAAAGGGGTCCAGGCTTCCTTGTGCCGCCCTCAAGGCTGGGCAGGGGGAATGGGGTCCCGGGACGCAGCCCCAAGCCTGTGCAGGAACCGTCCAGGCGCCGAGTCGGCAGACGGAAGCAGGCTCCCCACCTGTGAGGCTTGCGTTTCAGAAGGGGCGTGTGGGGCGCCAGGGTCTCTCCGCGATCCCCCCAGCCCGACCCCCACTTACCCGCTCCGGGTGGCTCTCCTCGGTCTCGCGCGGCTCACTTTCGCTTCCGTCCGTCTGAGCCTCGTTGGCGGCGGGTGGCTCGGCCTGCCCGGGCTCTTCGTGGGTGCGCAGCAGCTCCTCGCCCACCTGGACGCCGAGCTTCTTCAGCTGCTCGTCGGTCTCGGGATCGACCACCAGCAGGCGCACGGCGTTGGGCGAGGCGCGGATGCGGCTCACCACCTGCTGGTGGGTCTCCTTCTCCACGTTCTCGCCGTTGACTCCCACCAGCCGGTCGCCGGCCAGCAGCCCCGCCTTCTCGGCCGGGGAGCCGGGCTCCACCAGCCGGATGAACTGGCCCACCTTGCCCTTCTCCCCGTGCAGGTGGAAGCCGTAGCCGTTCGGGCCCTTCTCCAGGCAACAGAGCCGGGGCAGGGGCGCCCCGGCCGCCGAGTCCGAGCTCATCTCGCCCTGCAACGGCTCAGCGGCGCGAAGCAAGGTCCTACCGAGGGTCCGGGACGCGACGGCCCAGCCTTTCTCCCCGCCCTACGAACTGGGGGACGGGAAGGAATGCGGCAGGAAACCCTGCACCGGCGGAGAGCACAGGTGTCTCGGGTACACCAGGAGCGAACCGCGAAGACCGGGAAGACTGGACGGTGGAACTCCGACCAATTCCTGTCCCGCGCAGCCACTGAGCGTTCCAGAACCCCGCCGGCCTCAAATGCCGGGGGCGGGACTTCTTCGAGGGTGTGGACCATCACGGCCCAATCAGAGGCCTCAGACGGGGGCGTTCGGGCCGGGTGAACGGCGAGAGCCAATGGAGAGGTTCGGGGGCGGAGCCTGTGCTGGGCTTGGCGCCCGGCGGCGGACGAAGAAAAGAGGTCTCAGGAAGTGGAAGTGTTTGTTACTAAGTGCAGGAGTTGAGCCGGGCGGGGCGGGGCCAGAGCGAGTTCCAGGTATTGAGCGGGGATCGCAGGCCGCAGTCGGTTTTACCGGCTGTTGCTGGGGGTCGAACAGAACCAGGCCGAGGCAGAAAACCTTCACGTCTTAACAGCCTTTAGCGAAAGCCTGGTTTATAGCTCCGTTCATGATAGTGACTGTTGCCGGGGAAACCGTCCCTGCACTGGGGCCTAGAGGGCCGGCAGTCTTAAGAACTGGACAGAGATCCTTCTTGGACGCGACTGAGTTGTTTGAATAACAATGTTTCCGTTTGTGGAGTTACTTTGTACGGTCCCAGGACCTGAGTATTGGGCACGAACTCTGATCTCGGCTGGGAAGGCCAGGGGGCTCAGCAGAGAGCCTGAGGCTTCTCGCAGCCCAAGTTAGATCTCACACCTAGCGGCTGGAATGGGCCTTAGGTTAGGGAGGTAGAGTGAGGAGAGGCAGTCAGGTAATCAATCTCAAGGTGCACTCCCCAGGGAAAGGAGCCCTGGCTTTTTTCAACAGGGAAAGAAAAATGACTAGGAAGGTAAGATAAGCCTTCTGGCTCCCTCTTGACAGATAACCTGGTCTCAGAGAGGGGCAGTCACTTAAGGGCGAGGTGACCCTTTGAAGACACTGAAGGATGAACATCGAATGATTTTGGCAGTCAACAACAGTTGCCCCGACATGCAATAATAATCCCTTTAACACGATCCCTCCTCCCATGCCCACTTCAAACACACTGGACAGGGTGTACTTTCCAAAATACTGCAATTTAATTCTGAAAAACACAAATGCTAGGAGCCCAAAGTTGCCAGGGGTTCCGGAAGAGACTTGTGAGGTTAGGCCTCTCCCTATTCCACCTGAGAGAAACTGGGGAGAGCTTCCTTATCTTATTTGGCCCAAGTGGGAGCTCACAGAGCAAGATTCTTGCCTTGAAAGCAAATGCAGCAACCTCATAAATATGCCTGGCATACCATTTTCTTACCCCTCTTCTGCCCCTGGCCTGCAGGGCTGGAGTGAGGTGCCTGAAGGTCTCAACCTGCAGGTCTCCAGTGGTTCATTTCCCAAGGACTGAGATGAGGGTTTGGGGGAAATGAAACCCTGGGTCTGCATGAACTCTTTGCTGCCTGTCTCTTCCCTCTAGGTTTACCCACTTGTCCCTGCTTTGTGCTTTGCCCTGGTTCACCAAGAAACGATGCTTTCCCATTCCCTAACCAGTCTCAGTAGGAGTGGAGATAGTAGTTTTGGCCCTGGTGTCTGAGACGTTAAGTTGGAGAAAAAGCTTGGATTTAGAGAGAGAGAGCTGGGGGCAGGTTTGCTCAATTCGGTCTCTTACTTGGTTCAGGATCCAGGAGTTTCTCTTTGTCCAGTTCCCCCCTCCAGGGTCTCACTGTACAGCTCGAACTCGTAGTGATCCTATTTTCAGTCTCCCCAGTGCTGGGATTACAGGTGTGCACCCCCCCCCCCCAGACTCTGTGGCCGTCTTAGAGAGCCTGGGGGCTGGGCTCGGCACTGTGGTGCACTGAGCTATTTTGCCATCCCCTGTCCAGCTCTTTATCCAGGGAGCTAAGCACCCCTGCTGCTTGAAGAAGTAGCTGTGGGGTTGCTCACCCTCCAAAGGACTGGAAAGGGAAGAAAGACCTTTTTCTAATTACCTCAGGTATCTAGAGACACAAGTTGAAAGGCAGATGAGACAACGTGGTAGGGAGGGCTTCCTCTGGGATCTGAGGTCTGGGAAACAGGAACCAAAGTTTCCAGGTGCTCCAGAGTGCTTGGATGCTGGAGGGGAGGGGGTATATCTCCAGGAAGGGGTCAGAAGGCCAGAGGTAGCGAAGAACAGACCCTAGTCTCTACTACTGCTCCATTTGTGCCCCCGGAAGATGGCCCCTCTTAATCTCTACAACTGTCTTCCCCAATGTCTAAGCTCCCAGTGAAATTTACTGGGGAAGAGCATGCCCTAGGGAGCTGGAAGAAGTGAAGGCGAGGGCTGTTTAGTCTTTCCAAATGAAGGGAGGATGGTGTGGGGGTCACTAGCAGCTCTCACAGGGCCAGTAGTGTCCCCTGACACAGAGCTGGGGCTATAACCACTCTTGTTGCTAGGAGGGAGGCCCACCCTCTCAGATCCTAGCTCTGAGTTCAAGAAGGCAAAAGGACTGCCAGGTCCCTATCTTAGTTTTCTGGGCATCTTATTACTTTTTTCTTTTTTTGGTATTAAGTTATGTATCCTTAAGATAAAATGAGATAAAATAGTTTGCCTTTCCCCAGAATACAGGAAGCTACCGGAAAAGGGGTGGGACCTATGAGACAGCTGCCCAGGCTAAAAGACTGTGTGTGAGACCTCCTGACTCCGCCGCTCACAATAAGCCAGTGCTGGGGACACAGCTATATCCCGAGGGCCTCTGGGGCCTCTTCTCAGCCCCTTGGGAGTCACACAAAGGAGCAGCAGCTGGGGCGTTTTTTCTGAGACTCCACGTAATCTCGGATCTGGAAGCTGGGCTCGTTAGCTTGTCTCCCTGCGCGGTGTTTCAGCTCCCTGGAAGAGGAAGTGTGATGGGCTGGGTGGGTGTGCAGCGCCAGGCATGCCCACTCCCATTCCTGTGGCCAGGGGCAAACGGAGCTAAGAATGCAGAATGCATGCGGGCCTAGGGGCTGGGCCAGCAGCTTGGCCCTACTGGATTCTCCAGGGGTGTCTCCGAGCCCTGTTCCATCATGTCACTGCTCAACTCTTACTTGGCAATGGCCAGGAAGGCTAACTCCACATTCATGCCCGTCTTGGCGCTGGTCTCCATGAAGGGAACGCCATATTCCTGCCCAGGAGAGAGTGTCTTCAGGGCCAGCCTCTGGCTGCCCCATCATGTATCCCACCCTGCTAGCAGTCACTTACCCTGGCCAGAGTCTCTCCGTCCTCTGAGCGGATCACCCTTTCGCTGCTCACATCCGCCTGTTAAGCCCATGTGGGTCACATTGGGGAAGGAAGCCTTAACCCAAGATGGCCCAACTTTTGCCCCAGGAGCATGCACTGCCTGCCCTCTGCTGGTGTCCTGAGGAAATGTGGGCAGCTGTGATTGGCTAGGGCCCAGGATTTATGGCTGTTCAGGTGGGTGATTCTTGTTGGCCAAGGTGTGGGGTCCTAGACTTGGGGCTAGTGGATGGTGACAGTAGTGGCAGCTAACCCTTCACAGTCAGCCCCTGATCCTGACCCTGTTCCCTGCAATGTAATCTGGACTGGCACTAGCACCACCCTGCTCTTCCCAGGCAGCAGCTTGGGCCTTTCCTGGGAGGAGCCATTTCCCAAGCTTTAAGAGGGTACTGGGCTTCCTTCAGATGTGTCTGAGTCCTGAAGTGGAGACCAAAGGGTCCTTTGTGGAAGGATGTCTAGAGAGCTTTGCTTGGGTGGTACGGGGCTGAAGCGCCAGCAACAGGAGAGGAGGGGCAGGGTGGGAGCCACTCACCTTGTTGCCTAGCAGCACGATCACCACATCCCTCCGGGCATACTCATGAATCTCAGTGAGCCAGGCCTGCAGGAGAGGTGAAGCTGAGCGAGGCCGAGGCTGAGACCCAGGCCCTCCTCCTGGTGTGACCTATTGAGGATTCGAAGACTACACAGGGCCCAGTGACCATGAACATGGGGTTGGAGGTAGGACAGTGATTTTCCATTCATTTATGTCTCTTATGTCTGTTTGCCTGTCAGTACATGGTCCTGGGCATCACGGGGCACCTGAAATCTCTAACGAAGTTGTACACAGTTCGTTACATTTGCTTATGGATTTTTATTGCTAAAGAATCAAACCCAGGGCAAGTGCTGTACCCTAAGCGATATCCCCAGCACTTTTTGCAATTTGATTTTGAGATGCTGTCTTGCTAAGTTGCTCTGTCTCAACTTGCAATCTTTCTGCCTCAGCCTCCTTAGCTGGGATTACAGGACTGCACCAAAAAGCCCAGCTTAGCATTTCTAGTTATTGAATTGGTGTCTCTATTCTCCAATGGATTGGCTGTGAGGGCACAATCACTGTGAAAGCTGTAACTAAGGCTGGATGTACTTGTAGACTTTCCTGGCTGGGGTCTTCCCTGCATCTCTGTCCAGGGTAGTGCTGGGCCCACGAAACTCTAACATGAGAACACACTCATGAATCACAGACAGAGCTATGAAGGCAACATGGGGCACAGCAGCCTGCTTGGAGTCCATGCCACTATTCCATGACAATCAGATGCCCAGTCACAGGTAGATGCTCTTTGGCAGGTGGCAGGCTTGCAGAATCTGCCCCATTCCCAGGGCAGGAAGTAATGGGGCAGCATGGCCCCTGCCTTGGTTGTTTAGGGTCAAGAAGGTTCCCTGGAAAAGGCTTACCCTGATGTTGTCAAAGGAAGATTTGTTGGTGATGTCATAGAGCAGGAGCAAGGCTGGAGGGGGAGAGAGAGAGAGACAGCAGAGAGACTCAGAGCAGCACAGGGGTGCTACAGAGGGGCTGGGAGGGCTAGGGGGCACAGAGCCTTACCCTGGGCATCTCTGTAGTAGGCGTGGGTGACACTGCGGAAGCGCTCCTGCCCTGCAGTGTCCCAGATCTAGGAAGGGACGGAGAAAAGGTTGGGAGGAGGAAGGCTGCCCTGAGGGGTGACTCTGTGGGGAGGGGTCCGTTTCCTTCTGTAAGTTCTTTTTTTGTTTTGTTTTGGGTTTTTTTTTTTTTTTTTTTTTTTTTGGCGGAACCGGGGATTGAACTCAGATCCTTGCATTTGCAAGGTCAAGCACTTATCCTACTGAGCCATCTCCCCGGCCCCTTTCTGTAGGTTCTTGTGGGCATGCTAGTCTGGTGACATCCTCGACAGTGGTAGCTAGTGGCTTCTCAAGCCCATTCAGTGCTATCTCCTCTCCCCTAGCCTGGGATGGGACCCCTAACCCTCCTCCTGGAAGCCCAGGAAACTGGCCTCCATGCAGGGAGGCTAAACTCCTCTGAAGGCATTCTGGGATGCCTCTGATAGAAGACAGGGTGCCTGGGAACTGCTTTTTCTGCAGATATCAACAAAACAAAAGCTGCTTCCTCTCATGGGCTCCACAGGAAATTACCCCAGGTTGAAGGCAAGACTACAGGCCTCCTGTGGTTCAGGGTGAGGGGCCAGGCAGACTCCTGCATCCTCTCTCCCCACTGCAGCCTCTAGGCTCACCTGCAGCTTCACCCTCACACCATCCACGGTCACCACCTTGTTCTGAAAGAGAAAAGGGTGCAGGGTGGGCAGGGCAGAAGAGGCTTTGCCGCCATCTCGTCCTGGTCCCTCTGGGCCTCCAGGTGGTGTGCTGAGCCAGAGTCTTCTTCAGTGGATTGCTCCCTCGGGGCTGTGGAAGCCTGGCCCCAGACGCGCACTGTAAATCTTCCTTCCCAAGGAGCCCACCTCTCCTGCACCACACAGCAGGGCAAGGGGAGCCCGAGTGGTGCCCTGTTCCTACTTTCATCTTCTCCAGAGCTCAGCCCTTAGAGATGAAATCTTTGATCCGGGCATGGTGGCACAAGTCTGTCACCCCAGTACTCTGGGAGGCTGAGGCAGGACAGCTGAAAGTTTGGGCCCAGCCTGGGCAATTTAGCAAGGCTTTATCTCAAAATAAAAAATTTTAAAAAAAGGGATAGGGATACAGTTTAGTGCCAAGGCCCTGGGTTCAATCCCCATTACCAAGGAGGAGGAGGACAGGCAGGGGAGACAAAGCCCACCAGCAATCTAGGGACTAGATCCACAGGGCCACCTTCCCTGTAGCTACGCACAGACGTTTGCCCACTTGGAGGAGGCACCAAGCCTCTAGGTGACCCACTTGTCAGGGTTAGAACCTCCCCTTCCTGGACCCCTGGTGCGTGGTACTAAGCAGATTCATAAAAAGGGAGTCTTGGCCAGAGAGATAGCTGAGTAGTATAAGCACCTGATTTCTATCCCCCACACAGAAAAGACAACAACAACAAAACTTAAAAAGGAGTCTTCCAAGGAGAGGGAGGGCCTGCCTGCCTGGCTGCTGTGTCCCCACCTGGACAGGCCAGCCTTAAGCTTGGGGCAAGGCAACCCCCAGCAACTGATGACCATGAAGTCTGGTGGGGGGTGGGGTGGGGAAGGCATGGCTCACAGGGCCATGAACAAGGGTTCTGCAGGGCCAAGAAACTCAGCTTACACAGCTGGCTGGGGCTGCTCTGCTCTGCCCCACCCCCACCCCAGCCAGCAGCAGAAGACAGGAAGACTTGGTTGTGATTGTCATATCCTGTAGGTGACAAGGTACCAACCCGGCCCAGGCTCCTCCAACCTGGCCGCCTCTGTGCTCTCCCAGTGGAGCTGCTCTGATGGCCTCCAGGCTGCGAGACAGAGGGGTTCTCAGGGGCCAGGAGAGGGCAGTTCCCCTGAGCCTGAGCCGCCACAGCCCAGGTCACTGCTTGGAGGAGGAACCTCCAGCCACCTCACCCTGAAGTCTATGCCGACCGTGGCTATGAAGGTCCCGGACAGGAAGGCCCCGTCTTTGAATTGGATCAGGAAACAGGTTTTGCCGACACCTGAGTCTCCCAGAAGCATCACCTAGGAGATGGGGCAGAGGCAGTTAATAGGCACTGGGGGATGAAAGGGTTTCTAGGGTTCCAGGGAGACAACCTGGAAAGAGCATTAGAGTAAGGGAGAGGGCCAGACAGAAAAGATGCCCACAGCGCCTCTGCTTCTGGGGAGCCGGCAGGCATCTCCTTTTTGCTTCTCCACAATTCCTACTTCTCCTCACCCTCCTGGCTTTGTCCAGCATCCTGGAAGCCCGTAAGGAGACCTCTCAGTATCCTCAGGGACTCTTGAGAGCCTCATATTTGAGTGACTGTGGCCACATGACTTTAGCCACATTTGTGTGTCACCACGTGGTATAGGGATTCCATCCTTCTGTGTGTTTACCACTGAGGTGTACACCTGTGGGCGGGTGGGGTTGCAGGGCTGGGAAAGGGAACCCATGCCTTGGGGACAGAATCCACCCGAGGGAGCCTATGAGGGCCTCGTGGGGGCAGGGGGCAGAGGAATGCTCTGAAATTACTGTTGTTTGGGTTTCATTTTAAGTCACAGCATCTGCTTGCAAAAGGGTTCCACGAATGAGGGAAGGCTGAATTTTTGATGGGGAGACTGAAGTTCTTTTGGCAGAAATTTCCCACACCCATCGGGTAAATGTAATAAATTAGTACCACTGGGTTGCTGCAGGTGAGGAGGGCAGCAGCTCCAGGCAGGGGTGTGAGGGTGGGGAAGGACCCCTGTTTTACACTTTGCCAGCCCAGGGCTGCTTCTCTAGAGAATATGTAGTGATGGTGGAGGGAACCACATCACTCAGTAGGTTTGGGTGATTTTTTTTTTTTTTTAGTACCTAGAATTGAACTCAGGACCTCATCCATACCAGGCAAGAACTGTGCCAGTGAGCTATATTCCTGGCCCTTGGATGGTTTCTGAGGCTCTGAATCTGACTGTGGAGGCAGACATCCTGCCACAGTTGCAGTGTATTGGGATTAATTAACTGTAGAAAGAAGGGGGCTGAGCCAGGTCTCCGCAGTAGGTAGGTAGATAGGAGGGATTTTTTTTTTTTTAAACTGTATTTGGTACAGGGTCTTGCTATGCAGCTCAGACTTGTAGTGATTCTCCTGTTTTTAGCCTCCCTAGTACTGGGATTACATGGTGTGTGCCCACCATGCCCAGACTTGGTCGCCAGCTCAGCATGCCCAGGGTGGGGCTGGAGTGGCATGTGCCAGGGATCAAACCCTGGTCCCTATGCTTGCCTAACAGGTGCTTAGTCCACTGAGCTATCTCACCAGCCCCTGGGATCATTTCTTGAAGGCAATTCTAGAATCTATTAATGGTAGGGCAATGTGGCATGAAGCCTTTGGACCCAGAGAAGAGTGGCCCAAGGGTAGGCACTGCCTGCCTAAGAGTCCTGTCTCTCCAAGGAGCTCCTGCCAGCCCAGGGCCTCCCAGACTCTGTCCTCTGGGACAGGCCTGGAAAGGTGTCGGAGTGGGTAGGCACTTTCCTGCAAATGCTGCCTGGCCAGGGGTCAGATGGAGAGGTGGGGGAGGGGACCCTCTGGAGCCTAGGTCCCAGCCCCTGACCAGGAAGGAGGGAGGCGGGGCCAAGGCCTGCATGCTTCAGGATCACAGCTGCCTAGGGGCAAATGATGCAGCCAGTCACCCAGCTGGGCTAGTCCACCAAACACAAACAGCTGCTCAGCCTAGTCACCTAAGCAAACAGCTCAGCTGGCTTGTAGGGCAGTGAGGTCAGGAGGTCCCCATCAGCTGGAGGCTGGCCATGGTAGCTCCCCCTTCTCTGAGAGATCGGGGCCCATTTCCTGCCACCAGCCCACACAGGACGCCTATCTCAACGACTCTGGCGTGTGGCTGGGCCAGTAGCTTCCCCTGAAACTCTCTAGTAGAGGCCCAGGGCTCCTTGTGAGAATGAGATCTGGTGTGGGGGAGGAACCAGGGGACAAAAAGAGGCAGGTGTCCTTCAAGGCAACATGACAAGATCTAGGACTTTTGTTTCTCCCCCACCCTGCTGAGGAAGAGCACGAACTCAGCACCTCTTTGAGCATTCTTTTTCTTTGGGATAGGGTCTCCCTATGGAGCCTAGGCTGCTTGCAGCTCCCAGCGACCCTCCTGCCTCAGCTTCCCGAGTGCTGGCGGCACAGGTGTGCGCCACCGTGCCTGGCTTCTTTCAGCATTTTTGTACTTGCTCTCTCCAAGGACTCACACAGCAGGGGAGACAACTTAAGTGTCCGTGCTGCCCCCACCCGCTTCCATACAGGGCACCCTGCGAGCAAATACACCCCAGAGAGGAGCCCTACAGCTTTCCCAGGTGGGGGACGTAGAGACTAATTGCTAAGATCTTTCTCAGGTTCTAAAAATTCCAGAGCCTGCAAGATGGCTAGCAACATCCTCCTGGAAGAGGGGCATGTCCTGCTGCTGGGAGTAAGGGGTGACCCCTGGAGTCCCGGCAGGAAAAGGGGCAGAACTTGGAAGCCACTGGCTGGGAACCTAAAAGAGTTTCAAGTCTAAGGCTTTGAATGTAGATGAGAATTAAGCTAAAAAAAAAAAAAAAAAAAAAAAAAAAAAAAGGCACTAACTATGAGTTAGCTGTCCCAGACAGGCGGCGTCCTTTCTGTGTCTCCAAGGGCCCCCCATTTCTTAGCTCTTCCTAGCTCATGCCCAGGAGGGCAGCAAGCTTAACCCTTACCAAAAGCCACGGAGTCCCGAGGCTCTTGTTGGTCAGCGTGGCAGAAGAATTTGGGTTGAGGTCTGCAAGATGGGTAGTCCCGTCGATCTTCCTTGCACCGTGGCCCCGACGCCAGCCCATATTCTTAGAAGCTGAGCTGGGACCAGGGCTCTATCTCGACCTTCCCTCCCTCCTTTGGGGGACCTGGCTGCCGGGGGAAATGGCTGAGCCCGATCGAGATGTAGCCCGAGAGGGGCGTGGGCCAGGGAGGGCGCCAGACGGAGTGCCCATCAGAACCGGCAAGGAGACCCCAGCGCGGGGCGCAGTGCCCACCCACCTTGCCCGTGAGATCGTAGCTCGGACTGCAGGGCGGAGAGCGCAGGGAGCCCTCGCCATCCCCGGCGGCAGCGGCGCCGGGCGTGCCCGTCATGTCCCTGGACAAGAGGTGAGCAGAACCGGCCGGCGAGCTGGGGAGAGCGCGGAGCCGCCCCGCCCCAGGCTCCACCCACTTCTTCCACCCGCCAGCCGGGACCCTGACAAACTCCTCCCTCGTCCGGCCACTGCCGCACCGCGCCGGCCCTCAGTGGTCAGGCTGGCTAGGGCGCACGGGGGCGTGGGGTCCGCCTCCGAGGCGCACGTCCGAGACCGTCTGAGCAACACTGGCCGCGCTTCATGCCCCAACAGCACGGCCAAATCCAGCGTAGGAGCTGTCCCGCTAAGTCGCCAGTCGCGGGGTTTGTGCTAGCAGGGAGACCCCGCCAGCTGCAATGAGGTCCGGGCTAGAACGCGCGGCGGGGTTCCCGCTGCGGCTGCTCAGCGCGGCCGGCAGGTGGCGCGCGAGCTCCGGCCAAGCTGTGGGCCACAAGTAGCCGCGCACGGGGATATTGGGGACCTTGGCGGAACTTCGTGGGCGGCTAGGTGCCTGTGAGACAGACGTACATTCTGCAGATAGTACCGAGGCAGTTTCACTTTTGCTAATGCACCCCAGCCCGAGCTCATCTGAATATAGTTTTGTTTACCGACCGATACTCACCTAGGAGCACATTTGCGCACGGACTTTGACCTTTGTTTTAATATGGATCACCTCTCACTTTCCCCTGCTTCCTTGGGCTGTGCCCAAGGGAAATACTTAGTGCGTGGGCTATGCAGCTCATCTTCCGGTTGGAACGCGCGCGAGGGTGGGGGGTTGGGATGAGGGGCGATTCCTGAATGCAGGGCTGGCTTTTTTTGTTAATTTTTAATTTTCAGTTTTTTTTTTTGTTTTTTTGTTTTTTTTTTTTTTTGCGGTACCAGGGATTGAACTCAGGACCCTGCGCTAGCCAGGCAGGCACTTATTCCACTGTGCTATCTGCCTTTGTGTATGAGGGACTCTCAGCTTGCCACAGAGAAGGTGCCTCATGAATTAATAGATTTTTTTTGTGGTGGGGTACTGGGAATTGAACCCAAGACATTTATTGGAGTTACATCCCCAGATCTTATTTATTAGTTTTGAGACAAGTTCTTACTAAGTCATCCAGGCTGTGTTTGAACTTGCAAATCCTGCTACCTTAGCTTCCTTGAGTACTGAAATTAAAGACATGTTGCACCTGGAACCAGGATAATGGATCTTTCTGTGTACAGTTTTGTGTTGTGTCCTAGGACCCAGCAGCTGCTGGTGAGGGAGGATAGGGAGTGTGTTTGGGGTTGCCTGTGATGGGGTTCAGGTCCTTGTGGCCTGGGCCAGCAGTTCAATTGCTATCATTCCAGCATTCTGTGCAAAGGAACAGCTTGGGCACCTTACAAAGAGACTGTTTGAGGGGTGTACAGGGAGGGGAGGGTACACCTGTACTTCTTAGGTGCTGCAGAGCCAGGGGCAAGGGGGAGGACTTGCTTATGGATGACCAAGGACCTTGTGGGCACTGACTGTGTTCACAGAACCCTGCAGTGTTTGGCATCAGCGGGAGCTGGATTATGACAGCTAGAGGAAGAGTAGGACCGAGGCGATCTCCAGCAGAGTACAGTTTGTGGAGCTGCGTGTGTCTCAGCCTCCTAGGATAGGCTCAACAGGGAGCCCAACCCAGAAAGCAGGGTTGCCCAGCACTTGGCCGATGTTCCCTGTTGTTGTATTTGGACCTCAGAGGCTCTTGCTGTAAATTTAAGGGCCGGGTTGCTCAATGCCATGGCGCTCCCAGCTCCAGGGAGCACACGCGGCAGCCCTGCTGGGTCTAGGGTTTTCAATGCAAGCCCGGTCATGTTGGATAGGAACGAGACAGAAGTGGTTGTCTCTTCTCTTACCCTCCTTTCCCCTTAAACTGGACCCTTAGGGATTGAATTGTGTCCTATGAATTTGACCTTGTTTGGAAATCAGGTCTTTGTAGATATGATTAAAGATGAGGTCATATAGGGGTGGGGTGGGCCCTTCGTCCAATGGCTGGTGTCTCCTATGAGCAGACAGCCTTGTGAAGACAGAGGCAGAGGCCGGGGTCTCCTTAATGGCTCCCAACAATCCAAGGCAGGGTGCACCAAAGGTTGCCAGCTCACACCACAATAACCTACATTACAGCACAAGTACATACTTCATATGATAACATACATGTCATATCTCACCACAGATTCCCCACAGCATGGACACGCGGACATGCCTCTAATTATACCTGACACACATGCCCCACACCATAAGCATACATGTGGCCAGATGTACCTCTCATGATACAAAGAACACTCATTGCACATTATACCTCCCTTAAATCACATGACAAATACACACACCCCTCACGTGGCACCATAAATGCACGTTTCCCATCCCACATAGTACACACACACATTGCATCATCCCACAAGCAACACGCGTCTCAGGCTAGACACAATACTTCATTCAGAGCACACACAGTGCCTTATACCCTAACACACACACACACACACACACACACACACACACACACGCACAACACACACACATCTCACTTCATCTCCTGCATACCCATCATTTTTGCCATGACGGGAATGTGTCATGTCACTGCACAGATTGGTCCCACACCTCACCTCACCCCCAAACGCATGACTCTCCTGCCAAATAAAACACCTCATCTATTATTCCACCCTCTCATCACCCCAGGTCTGAACTGCATGCATGCCCCTCCCTTGCCGGCCCCCAAACACACCCCTGCCCTCTTGGACTGCTGGCCACAGTTAACGCGATCACACAGCCTTCCTGGCAGAGTGGGTGTTGAGCGTCATGTGACCCCACGTGCTGGTGCAGAGAAGGCCATTGGTGAGACCTCCAAGACATCCAGGGGGAAGGAAGGAAAACCCCAGGGCTGGAGACTGAGGCAGCCAAGGAGTGTGGGGGCCAAGATGTGGAGGGAGGCCAGGCCAGGGCTGGGGGAGGCCTCAGTGTAGGTTCTGCAAATGGTAGCACAGGGACTACCTGCATGGGAGCCTGGGAGTGTGTCACAATGCCACCTTGCTACAGCAACTTGTCTGGGCTTGCTGAAGCAATTTCTAGATGACCTGGAGGCTACATTTCAGATATGTCTCCCTGGAGGCCTGCTCTGGCCTTCCCTTGCCCTCAACCCCTCCCCTCCTGTTTTGTTATGGAGGATTGAATCAATAACCTTTGCACTGAGCTACATCCCCAGGCTTTTTATCTCATTTTAAAATTTTGAGACAGAGTATTACTAAGTTACTGAATTGCCCAGGCTGGGTTTGAATTTATGATCCTACCTCAGCCTCCCGGAGTGCTGGGATTACAGGTGACCCCCCCTCCCCTGCAGCCACCGGGGAAGGAAGGTGGTAGTGAGCCACCAAGGGTTCAGGAGGGCAATGAGCAGAGTGAGGCCTTTTATTTGGAGTCAGGATCTTGCTGAATTGCCTCAAACTTGTGATCCTCCTGCCTCAGTCTCCGAGTGCTGGGATTACAAGAGTGCACCACCATGCATAGCAAAACAAGGCGTTTGGAGGTTAATTTTATAGCATTGTTTAGTTAAGATGGGAGGCGGGAAGGAAGAAGGAGGAATTGACCTACCTCATGTGCGACCTGGGTGGAAGGCTAATGTGTGAACCCCACTGACAGTGCCCCAGTAAATTTATCAGCAGGACTCTGCAGTCGGTGTGGCAGGGCTGGTAATGAAGGACTGAGGAAGACCTGGATTTCAGAGGCATCTACAGAAGACCTGTGCAGGCCCCACACCCAGAGGACGAAGGGTCTTGAAGCTTCTGGGTGGAGGGATGCCCAGGTAGTCACCCTGCTTCCTTCTGTGCCCTTTCCCCCCTATTCAGGCTGTACCTGGTCCCCTGAGCTGGGCTGGTGGGAGCTTTCCAGCCCTTTCTGCCTTGGTTATTAGCACCCCAGAGCTCTGGTTCAGCTGAGCACAGGCCCACGGCGTTTACAAATTGCCAGTTCTGTGCTGTACTTCAAATCTTGGCGTGAACTGGGCGTGGTGGTGCAACCCTGAAAGTCCAGCTACTTAGAAGCCCAAGACTGTGAATTTGAGGCCAGCCTGAACAAGACCCTGTCCAAACCAAACTGACGAGATCGGGTGTGTTCAGGGTGGTATGGCTGTAGACTCCAAACCAAACTGAACGGAACCATAGCAACCCAGAAACCTCCGTGTGGGTGACAGATGGATGAGCAAGAGTTTGTAGTGAGGCTGTGTGGGATGCCCCCAGTTGACTGAAAGTCCTCCAGCCTCCTTGCACAGCAGGACACGGGAGCCTACTACTGCACAGACCCAGCTGTTCTGAGTGGAGGTTGGGTAGGAAGGAAATGAGGGTCCCTAGCGCTGGCTGTAGGGCAAGAGAGGAGCCTGGGGCTGTAGACATTGCTGTAGCGCAAGCTAGAGCTTTCTGTCTGCAGGTGAGGGCTGTGTCTAGGCCTGCCATGTGTGCTCTGTGTGGTTCCTGTCACAACCAGTGGGGGATCCCCCTGAATTAGGGCCACAGCTGTGGGGCAGACTTGCGCCTGTTTGTGGTCCTGGTCATGCCCTCGATCTGGTGTTGCCAGGCTCTGGCCTCACCCAGGGTAAGCTGCCAGCTGTGAGGACACTGGGAGGTGCCAGGCAGAGAGTCAGGAGGGCCATCCCAAGGGAATGGGTCAGCCTTGTCCTGCCTCAGGCTGCTAGGGGCCTGGATCTGACCACTCTCTGCTTTCTCCTAGGAGCTTTGCCTCACTTTTCTTTCTGAACTGGCGAGAGAATTCAGAGCTCTCACTCTGCAGTCTGTGGAGTTTACAGGCACATCCATGTCCACTCCTCTCTGCCCTCCCAGGTAGGCAGAGGGCCTGGAGACAAGGGTGTGACTGTGAGGGCAGACTGGGCATGGCCTGGGGTAGGTGGCCTCTGGCACATCCTGTTCACTTCCGGCAGCCTGCTCCAAGGCCTCAGGGATTGCTTGGCAGCTCAGTCCCAAGCTCCACCCTGTCCTCCCAGGGCCCAGCTTGTCCCAGTCTCAGAAGTGTCAGGTGCAGCAGTTTCAGGGACAGATTCTGAGCGCTGGCCCACACGTGGCCAGCTTACCCTTATTCTCCTCCTGGATAGTCTTACAATGGTCCCTACAGCTGGATTCTTGTCTCCCTTCAGTGACTCGAGGGACAAGTCTGTCTCCTAATTTTCCTTTTTTCTCCCCATCAGTGTGGGTCCCTGGGCCCCAGCCCCATGTATGACCTCATAGACTTTGTGTTCTGATTTGTTTTATTTTTAAATCATTTTATTTTTAATTTTTATTTATTTGTGTGTGCGTGCGTGTGTGTGTGTGTGTGTGTGTGTGTGTGTGTGGCCAGCTCAGCCCACCAGGGGGCGGGGCTGGCTGGCATGTGGTGCTGGGGATTGAACCTCAGTCTCTGTGCTTTGCCAAGCTTTTTCTAAGTAGGTGCTTTAGACCACTGAGCCATCTCACCAGCCCTCTGATTTGTTTTAAAGGTTCACAAATACCCAAACTGTCCACAAAATATTGTCTGCTTTTCTTGTTTTTCAGAGACACTGGGATTCCATGGACCCAACAGTGAGAGAGGAGTGAGCCCTCATGCCCCATCTCCTTCAGAACTCCCATGGGGTGGCCACATGTGGAAGCAGAAAGCAAAGGGGTATCTTTTTTTTAGGATTGAACTCAGGTCCTTGGGGTTGCCAGGCAAGTGCTTATTCAATTGAGCCATCTCCCTGGCCCCGAAAAGGGGTATATCTTGGTAGTTTGTTTAGGTCAGCCACCTGGCCAAGAAGAATCTGGAGGGACAAAGAAATGGCAGAACTGGAAGCACAGTCCAAACTCAGCACTGTTACATGTGTTCTAGGAATTTGGCAGGCCAAAGAGTCTGAATTAAAGTCTGTATATTAGCCCTGCCTTTACCTGGCCACGGGATAGTGGCCACTCCAAATAGGATGATTAGGAAGATTAGGATGTGCCCCCAAGTACCTCCTACCCATGATGCACCCTGTCCCCCTTCACAGTGCCTGCAGCTTCCTTTAGGTTCCCTTGAATTCTGGTAATCTTTGAGCTTGATGTGGATGCACCTCCGCTCCCTCCACACCACCCACCCTCCCAGTTGCTAGTACTGCCTGCACCTCAGGAACCAGTCTTTCACCTGGCCTCCTTGAATGGCCCCACCAGAGAGCCTGCTATTTCTGCTGGCATCCTGATAGAGACATGTGGAGCCCCTCAATGCCAGCGCAAGTGCTTACTGTGAATCCGATGCCCACGGTGGCCGAGAAGGAGCCTGGGATGAACTTGCCCTGGTCGAACTGAACCAGCAGAGATGTTTTCCCCACGCCACTGTCACCCACCAGGATGGTCTGCAAGGGAGCACAGGAAGGGGAGTGAGAACTGTGGTTGCACTGGTCCTTGAGATGCAGTTGTGGCTGTAGGATCCAGTTCTTTCTAAACACACACAAACTCAAAGCCCTCCCCCCATGCAACACACGTACATACATACACAGACACTCAGGCATAGATACCATAGGTACCCTCAACTCTTGACTTTCTTTTGAAGTCACTGAAAAGGCACTGAAAAGAAGTAGAGAGAACTTTCTTCCCACCCAAGTTGGTGAACATCTGATGTGACCTTGAGAATAGGGGTCTCGGGCTTCTAGCCGCAGGGCTGGTGCTGAGGCTTCCCATGGACAGTTCCCAAGGAGAGGCACTGAGGCAGGCATGTCCTGGGAGACGCAGGGCTCCTCTCATACCTGGCTTCAGCTAGAGGATTCCCTCAGGGGGTCTGACTCCCCTGGCCTCCCAGCTCTAATCCCATTTCTCTCATAGGTAATTTCTTTAATAAAATCCATGTGCATTTCTTTCCTTTTTGGCACCTCCTTCTTGGAAGACCAGAATTAACATGAGGTCCATGGGTCTCCCACATGTGCTGGCCATAAAAAGCCAGCCTGCAGAATGCAGCGAGTAGCTTTAGGGGAAGCGGAGAAAGGCTACTCTGGGACGTCTATCCTGGGAGAGGGAAGGGATGAGAATTAGCTTGGAAACTCAGATGAAATATTTAAAAGAAAATCATAAGCAACAGAGAAAAATATCTGTGAATTCAGAGGCGGTACCTATCAGCCCTCTATGCAGGGACGAGTAGGTAAATGCCTTGCACTTGGGGCTGCTGTAGCCATTAAGGCAAACAGGAGGTTGTTGGGAAGGCTGAGGAAGAGTCATCAAGATTTTAAAGCATAAAAACTGCCAGGGCCTCCTCTTTGGGTCAGCGCCGTAGGCCCCAGTCACTGTTGGGCTCTGAGCGTGGCATTGTAAAGAACTGGTATTAGAACAGGTCGAGCGTAAGCTCACCCGTGATGTTGACGTTGGCTGTTCTCTGACTGCAGTTGCCCCATCTTCATCTCCTGAACTAAACTGTTTGCTTTCACTTCCTCCTGGGTGACAGAGCGCCATTGTATGTTACCAGCAATGACATACAATTTATTCATTTAAATCTCGAATCTAACTTCTGCACACTGTGAGAAGTCTTTCCTCCAAAGAATATTTCAGAAGTTGGGGCCAGGGAGTTGGCTCAGTAGAATAAGCGCCTCCCTGGCAAGCGCAAGGGCCTGAGTTCAATCCCCGGTTCCGCCAAAAAAAAAAAAAAAAAAAAAAAAGAATATTTCAGAAAGTGAAGAATAAATTGTGCAAGTTTACCTCATTTACTTCCTAAAGGGTATAGCAGATTGTTTTTCCTTTTATATTTTTCCCTTTCAGGGTGAAGAATTCTTGTCCCTTCCCATGCCTGTCATAGGAAATAGTCCTGTCCTGGGACCTTTGCTGGCTGTGTGGGGACTGGTCTAGGGGCCCAGGAATGGAGACAGTGCTCAGAGCTTTCAATCCTGCAGGGGGGAGGGGTAGGATAGAGCTTTCATATTGGTTTTCCTGGCAATGTCTGTAATCTGCTGGCATTGACTCCAGTAGGTTTTTCTTTCTTTCTTTCTTTCTTTTTTTTTTTTTTTTTTGGTCTAGGCCATCATGGAGAATTCAGAACTGCTTAATTCAGAAGCATTGCTGAATTATTTCCCTCTACTCTAAGACATCTTTGTCTTTTCTCCAGATTTTTCACTGTTCTTTCTCCCTTCCAGCTCACTTCAGAACATTTCATTGGTCAATCAAAGTTAATCATGATCTGACCAAAGCCTCTGGGTCAGCATCATCATGATTCGTGATTTGTACAAATGTCCCTGTTCACTTTTCTTAAGCATGTTACTTATGTCTGTGTTTGTGGCTCTTCCACTTTCAAAGGGAATTTGAGATCAAACAAAACCCCACTTTTACAAGAGACAGCCAAAGAGAGGGTGGGGAGGACCACCTGGGCAACTCTCCTTGAAAGAGGAGCAGTTGTCCCCATTTGGCTGGGTCTGACCCTATTTCCGTGTATTGATATGTACAGAGCTGGCCAGGACTTTTCCTTATCCTTTCAGTTGGCTTTAAGCAGTGCATCTTGATCTAGCTGAGTTGCTGGAGGTAGTCTCTGAAGACAGCAGCATGTTTCTCTGGAACCCCCACCTGCTGTTCCCAAGGGTGAGCCCGGTCAAGACAGGATGAAGAGCAAGTGCTCCACACTGTTGGCTGGGATGGAGCCTCCAGATAGAGGCCATGACTTCCTTGGTCATTTTTTAAAAATTTTATTTTGTGTGTGTGTGTGTGTGTGTGTGTGTGTGGCCAGCTCAGCCCACCAGGGGGCGGGGCTGGCTGGCATGTGGTGCTGGGGGATTGAACCACGGTCCCTGTGCTTTGCTAAGCTTGTTCTAAGTAGGTGCTTTAGACCACTGAGCCATCTCACCAGCCCCTTCCTTGGTCTTGAAAGATTACACATCAGAGCTGAAGCACTGATCCCAAAACTTTAGATATGATCTCAACTGCGTGATGCAGATTACTCTCTGCATACCCTTCTCTCTGCGTGTCACAGAGGCGAATGCAGGCCTCCCGCCTAGCCCAGCTCATGGTACTCATGTGCTTCCTGCTGTTCTCACAGGTACTCATCCTTAAGCCACTCCTCCTACATGAGTGAATAAAACCTGGATTAGGTTTTGGATTGAGGCCTTTGGTCCGGATAGCCATCACCGTGGCTGGACTTAGGACCCCTTGGCTCCCTATAGCTACAAATATGCCTTGGTATCTTTATTCTCACTGTGGGTTGTACTGGGTGTGGTAGATTACAATGGACTTGATGGGATTCCAATAATTTATCTGTGGATTTACAGATATAAACCTTCTGGACTGAGATGGGGACCAGAAAGGGCTCTCTATAACAGGATTTCAGAAAGTGTGGAAAGGAGAAGGGGGTGCATGTAGTGGGGGTCAGTTATACCTTCTTCCCACAGTGAGGCTACTACACGAGCATTATTTGAGTCTAGGTTTCTTGGCAGCCAAGACAAAATGGCAAACCAGATAGTAGTTTTGTACTTGTACCACAAGGAATGCCTGGATCCTTTTGCCCAGTGATTAATTTCTACTGGCATGTGATCCTAGGAGGAAGCTTACATGGATGTAAGGGGCCTCAAGTAACAAAACTATTGGCCTTTTGCATCAGATGCATAGCTTTTCCTACAGCTGTTGCATCAACCACCGGTGAAAGCAGGGGCCTCAGGGTATATTGTCTTTCAGTGGAAGGCTTTCTGAAGGAGCCAGGCTAGTTCTAAGTGTACTGCTTTCCTGTGACTGTCATTCCGGGGCAGCATTTGGAAAACCTCAATGAACAAGTGATTCCCATGGCCCCTAAAGTGATTCTGAGTGACATTCTTATCCAGGTAGGAAATCAGACATCATCAAGAAAAAAAAAATCATTAGATCTGCTGCATAGAAATAAAAATCCTCTATTGGATAGAAGATTCTAGAAACAAAGTCAAATGAGAATTGACATAGAAAAACATTTGAAGACATAAAACAGGGTTACTATCTCTCACAATGCAATCCAAGGAAAACAGATTGTCAACCTGACTGGGCTCCAGTCCTCGCTGTGCAGTCCAACACTAATATAGATGAGACTATGGAGATAGTTTGTAGATGTGGCTAACATCTACAGACGGTTGACCTGAATTATTCAATAATCTGGGGATCTTACCTGGTTCCCTTACCTGGACCTCACTGAAAGATGTACTTTTATACAGTGGAATACTACTCAGCTATAATGAAGGATAAACTAGGGGCCTTTGTAGGTAAATGGATACAATGAGAGACCATGTGGATAAGTGAAATAAATCAAACTTGCGTGTGTAGACATCATTTATCTCCCTAGTATAAGAAACTATCTAAATCTACAATAGATAATTGTGAAAGGGAAAGAAACTGTTCAAAAAGAAAGAACAACTGGGATGGGTAAAAGGAGAGGAAAAGAAAAATATATACACACAAAAGATAATAAAGTTATACTACTGACTTATTTTAGTTCTTGAAAAAAATGGTTTATGCTTATGTTGCTTGATTAAATGTGTAGGTCTTTATCTTGTAATCTGAGCAACTATTGGGAAGATAGCAATACACAACAGATTAACCATTGTTAATCTATTATCTTATTTTGAAATTCTGTATTTTTTTTTCTCCTTAAAATAAAAAAAAAAATTCTTTAAGGGAAAAAAAGTGAAACTGAAGTTTCCCAAAGGACAGTCATCTCATTCTTCGCAGCTCCACCCTCATGACCCAGTCACCCTCAAAGGCCCCAACATCTTAATACCACCAGATTGGACAGTAGGTTTCAGCACATGAACGGTAGGGGAACACAGTATAATATAGGGAAGTTTTCTTTTTCTGTTTTGAAAAAAATCTTATTTATTTGGTACAGGGTCTCACTACATGGCTCAGACTTGTAGTGATTCTCCTGTCTCAGCCTCCCCAGCACTGGGATTACAGGTACACACCACCATGCCTTTTCCAGAGGCCAGCATGGTGCTCCCAGATTCTGAGGCTGGCATGACATGAGGTATCAGGGATCGAACGCAGGTCCTTGTACTTGCCAGGCAGGCACATAGACTACTGAGCTACCTCCCCAGCCCTGACCCTCTATTTAATAAACTGAAATAAATTGTTTTTCTACAGAAGAAGAATGAGAGCTTGGTTATGGATGTACATCAAGTTATTAGCAGTTATTTCTCTGTGGTTGGGTTAAGAGTGATTTAAATGTATTTTTATTTGCTATTCTATAATGAACACATATTATAGAACGTGCTTCCATATTATGGAAAAATGTCTGGGGAAGCGGGTTGTGCCAGGACAACTCAGAAAAAGCAAAGAGCAATGCCAATGTGAGCCTGACTCCTGCTGAGCAGAGGTTTGTCTTAGCTTCCAAATCGAGCTAGCCCATTAATTGGTGCTTAAAAGATCAGACTTTCTGGGCAGGTGGAGCCTGAATCCTAGCTCCTCTCCTTTGTCAATGTCAGCAAGTGTTATGCACCCCAGACGCTCGAGGAGCTGTGGCAAAACTGACGGATCTTCTCTTCTGAATACCAAGAGCCATTTTTTCATGTCATCCTTGCAAAGTATTAACCCCCTGATTTAGCCCTTCAGGCTGCTATAATAAAGGCCATAAATTGGGTGGCTTATCAACAATAGAAACTTACTTTGCACAGTCTTTTTTTTTTTGCATTTTTGTTTTTGTTTTTTTGTTTTTGTGCAGCCTTGGGACTGGAAGTCCAGCTCCTCTGGAGAAGGGCTCCACCCTCATGACATAATCTCTCCTCAAAGCCCCAACCTCTTACCACCACATTGGTCCTTAGGTTTCAGCATATGAGCTTTAGGAAAAAACACCATCGCATCCGCTTTAAGGAGACCCAGGTCTTCCTAAAACATAATCTTTGCCTCTGCCCTACTTTCTGGACAAGATCTTGGCTGAGACCCAGTCTCCCTTTCCATCCCCTGCAGGATAGGGGCATTAGATTTGGAAATTGTTCAAGGTTGGAGTTATTAATTACTGGCCCTGTTCAATCAGTTCTCAGTACATGATAGAAATACTTTCAGCTGGGGGAACTTGTCTGATAAACATCCTTAGTGTAGATATGCTGATGATCAACCGGTTCCAGGGTTCTGTCTCTTTTTAACCTATGGATTATTATTTTTTGCAGTACCGAGGATGGAAGCCAGGACCTTTGCACTGAGCTATTCTTCCCATCTTTTGGGACATATCACTTGTTGTCCAGGCTCCAGGTTGCAATGCTCCTGTCCGAGCTGCACAGCTTGGTGAGGTCCCAGGCATGTGCCACCATGCCTGGCTTTCTATCTGATTAACTCTTTGATATCACATTTGACAACACCTCTCTTCTTCATTGTCAGCACCAAATGGGATCAAAGCGCCCCCTTTCTTTCTCCCTCTGTCATCCCTCCCTCTTTCCTTTTCCTCCCTTACCTTCTGTCCGCCAGAAGGCAGCAGGTTATGCTTATGTGGGCCAGACCTGGCTTTGAATCCTGCCTCTCCCATTCACTCTACGACCTTGGGTAACTCATTTGCCCTGTGACCATTTTTCTTAACTGACAAAGAGGAGTAACATCACCTTTCCCTTACATTTGTGGTGAGGATTGTCTGTGATAACCATAAAATACAGTTATAAATTTTCTGGATAAAATACAGAACACAGCAGAAGTGGGTAGAAAAGATGAAATACAGCTGTGTCCAAGGGGGACCAAAGACATGTAGGAGTGGTTGGTAGTGACAGCTTTGATTCGTGGCTGATTCTTTTTTTTTTTTTAAATATTTATTTATTTATTTATTTATTTATTTATTTATTTATTTATTTATTTTGTGTGTGTGTGGCCAGCTCAGCCCACCAGGGGGCGGGGCTGGCTGGCATGTGGTGCTAGGGGATTGAACCGCGGTCCCTGTGCTTTGCTAAGCTTGTTCTAAGTAGGTGCTCCAGACCACTGAGCCATCTCACCAGCCCCGTGAGTGATTCTTAAAGGCTAGACAGAGAAACACACAAATGTACAGGGCCGGGGGCAGAAAGATGGTGCAACAAATGTAGTGCATTTGTTTTTTTGTTTTTTGTTTTTAAATTTTATTTATTTATGTGTGTATGTGTGTGTGTGTGGCCAGCTCAGCCCACCAGGGGGCGGGGCTGGCTGGCATGTGGTGCTGGGGGATTGAACCGTGGTCCCTGTGCTTTGCTAAGCTTGTTCTAAGTAGGTGCTTTAGACCACTGAGCCATCTCACCAGCCCTGCATTTGTTTATTCATTCTCTTTCAGTATTTCCCGAGCACCTGCTATAGGCTAGCTGTGCATCTCCTCACTGGCATCATAGTTCTCATAGGCAGCTATTCCAGAGTGGGAGAGTCCCAGTCAAACAGCCCTTTCCATACAAAACCTTCTCTGCCTTTAAAGTTGGGTTCTGAAAGGATCATTGGTAGTTTGCAAATCTAAGTGACCAAGAGGGTTGCAGCCCCTGGATGTAGGCCCACCAGTCTGCAGTGTGCGGGTGCTCTACAGAGCTTTAGAACCGAACACAAGCCATTTCTTTCTTGATGCTGTTTGTTTCATCTTACAGGCTTTCTCCAAAGTTGATGGTGTTGTGTGTAATGGAAATGTGTTGAGCACCAAGTGACATAAGCTTGTCCAGTGTCATGGCTGGATGTCCCCCCAAAGCCTCCTGTGGTCAGATGGTGCAGGCTTTTCATAGGTGGCTGAACTTAGAGCTTGTGATTGGTTCATTATCTAGCACTGGGGGATTGAGGGTAGGAGTGCTTCATGGGCCCTAAGGCAGTAGCCTGAGTACAAAATGAGGGAGGAAAATAGGCTTGCTTCTCCCTTTTTGCTCTTGCAGCTTTTGCTATCTTTTGCCACCATGAGCTGCTGTCCTCTGCCCTGTGCCACCCTGCCTTGGAGCCAGCTGATTATGGACTGAAACCTCCCCCATCTGTGAGCTAGATAAACCTTTCCTCTTTAAAACCTTAGGTTGGGGGTCGGGGAGTTAGCTCAGTAGAATAAGTGCTTGCCTGGCAAGCGCAAGGGCCTGTGTTCAATCCCTGGTTCTGCAAAAAACAAACAAACAAACAAACAAACACCAAAACCAAAACAAAACACCTTAGGTGTTGGTGTCGGGTATTTGTCCCAACAATGAGAGAAAAGTAACTAAGACATGCAGGAAGGGACAAAAGATGGGTAAAATATAAAACTTGATGTTAAAAGTAATCACCTTAAAGTGGTGAGATGAAAGGCAACTGAATTCCTCCCTTCCTTTCCCTCTCTTCCTCCCTCCCTCCTTTTCTCTCTCTCCTTCCTTCCCTCTCCCTCTCCCACCCTCCTTCTCTTTGTCACCAAGGAAGGAAGGGCCATAGGGAAGTATTGTGCAGGAGGAGACAGGAGGGAGGACTCAGCGTGCAGAAGCTGGGCACAGCTACAGCTGAAGAGTGGGAGGGTGGGTTTAGCTTCTGTGGGGGTCTTAGTACTCTACAGCCACAACCAGGGCAAACTGCCCCAAACTCAGTGGCATGCAGGGTGATCCAGTAACTTTGTCTGGGTGGCTGCTCTGGTTTCAGCTGAGGTCCTCCACACGTTTGGGTCCGTCAGTTGTTGGTGGGGAAAGTGTGGTGCTGCCCCTGTGTCCCTGACGCCACAGGCCACCTGGCTGCCCTCCTGGGAGAAGCAGAAGCTTGAGAAAGCAGGAGGAAATGTGAATGCCTCCACGAGCTGGGGCTGGGGCCCTGCATGCCACCACTTCTGCCTAATGGGGAGAAAGGCCATGAGTTCAGTTCAGCTTCCGAGGGAGCTAGATTCTGTCTCTTCGGGGTACAAGACTCTGAAGTCAGAGTGTCTATCCAGGGCAGGGGCTTCTCATCAGTCAACCTCAGGAGACTTTTGAAGAGAAAGCCTCAAATTATTATTATTATTATTATTATTATTAATGTGTTTGGCACAAGGGGGCTGTGGTACTGGGGATCAAACTTGGTTCACTGCACTTGCCTAAGCAGGGGCTTCATCCGCTGAGCTATTTGGCTGTCCCAAAGCCCCAAATTATTAATACAGAATTTGGTATAGAGTCTTGAAAGGTGTCCATCAGCTCCATAGCAGAGCCCTAGAAGGCTCTCTGAGTGAGGAGCGCAGGGACGAGGGGGCCAGGGCCGGGGCCTCCAGCAAGGGCCTGTGTAGGAAAGTGTGGCCGAGCCTGTTTCTTGCTGCTCTCTCTGTGGTTTTGGTGATTTTCAATTGGCCCAAGTGACAAACTTCTTGAGGACTGTTTGCTGCAGCGTGAGAGTAGGACTAACCAAACTGGCTCGAGAGGAAGTTGCTGATCTTGAGATCAGAAGAAGCCAGTCCATGCATTAAGATAAACATACACACACATTGAAGTACTGGAATAGAGACATGCATACACCACACACACACACACACACACACCCCACCAATGTATGCATGCGTAATACATATACGTCTACACAGTTCTGTCCTTTTTTTTTTTTTTTTTGGCGGAACCAGGGATTGATCTCAGGTCCTTGTGCTTGCCAGGGAAGTGCTTATTCCACTGAGCCATCTCCCCAGCCCCGAGGTCTCTGTTCTTGACTCTAAGTGGTATTCTCCTTGGGTAGGCCATTCTCCCATGTACCAAGATCAAGGATCTGGCCACAGGCAGAGCTCCCGAAGACCGTTCTGTTCACCCCCTTCTGCCTATGCTCAAGAAAAGAAAATTATCCCATGACTTTTGACATATCTACCCCCTTGATTTTTTTTTTTTTTTTTTTTTTTTTTTTGTGGTACTGGGGATTGAACTCAGTACCTTAGGCTTGCCAGGCAGGCGCTTATGCCCTTGAGCTATCTCCCCAGGCCCCCCCCCCCTTGATTTTTAGGACTGCCTCGACCTGCTGAATTCCTAGTCATGGTCCTGGAGGCCAATGGCTCTCCTGTTGCGGAAGCTGTTACATATCGGTGTATTTGTACAGTGCCTGTGCGGGGGCCAAACAGCCACTGGCGCAGCCCCAACTTATTGACCTTACTTTATGAGCTGGAGATGTGTAAAGTGAGAGGCCATCTCTGGTCACATCCTGGGAAGCCACTCCCATCAGCTGCTGTGTTCTTTCATGCAAACAACTGCCTATATACTTACTCCTCCCTAACTAGGGTGTGAAGAGCTTCACCCCTCCTCAGCACTCACTTGTGAAGATGTCACAGGTTGTGTGTAGCACATACTGGAAGGGGTTGTAGGTGAAAACTGTGAAAAGGACCCTAGCTTTCTGTGACTCCTGTGTCTTGCCCCAAGGGCTTTCTGAGATCCTGATGTGGGATGTAAGACTGCGGAGAGGGAGATACAGTGTCAGAAGGAAGGGGATGGGACAGGCAGAACTGGGCCTTCCTTCCTTCCTTCCCAAATAGTTTTGTAAGATGGGTGTAGGAGCATTGTCACGTGAGGCCTGGTCCAGCTGCTGAGGCTCTGAAGCATCTAGGCCAAGTCAGTAGGTGCAAGATCTCAGTGGCTGGGCTGGAGCACAGCAATCAGAGCTGCCGGGGGCTCCAGACAAAGCTCCTCTGTCTGGGCCTGTAGGTCCTGTCGCATCTCCCGACTCTTTGAGCCCCTTCCACTAGTCTGGGTTTTGACAGCTACTCCGCTTTCTCAAATGCCCATTCCAGCTTCTGGCCTGGCATCGCCTCTTGCTTCTGGCTCACTCTGAACTCCTGCTTTCCTGGGCTTTTGAGACTCTTGCCACATCCAAAGCTCCAGCTTCTGGGCAGCCCGGCCATCAGGCTTGGTTCTCTGTGACTTTCAAGGGTCCAGGGGATTGGGTAGGTTCGGCCAGTCCCAGTGGCTTCACGTCCACAAGTGTCCCCAAGACAGAATGAGCTGCTGAGTTCTGTTTTTAGAGAAGCTTTGTGTCCATGGATAGGGTGGCATTTCTCAAAAGCATTTTCACTATCCCTCTACTTTCTTGCATTGCTAACTATAGCAACAAAATTTCACCCATCCTACCTCCTTCCTCTTTTAGTTATTACTACTGGGAAGTAGCCAAAGGAGGAAGTAGTCGGGGAGAGTAAGCAAGAACCAGAGGCTGGAGATGAAGGAGTGACACTCGCAGTGCGCTCTCGCTGACAGCATCTGACGTGGGGGACTGGCATAGACCGAAAATGCACCTGCTGCTGGTCTTTCCTCTCCTCTGCTGGGTCTCAGGTGAGTAGGTCCTGGTTTGAACTTGTGGGTGAGGCTTAGTCAGCCTGAAGAAGTGATCACAAAACTGCACACATCCGCCAGAAGGCATCCTCTGTGGTACAAACCATCTGTGTTTACTACTCTCCTTACTGTGTTTCAGTGACCAGGCAGAAATATGGAGCCCTTCGGCTCAAACCCACGCTGAGGCTTAATTCCTGCCTACTCGAGGCAACCATATTTCAGGTGGACAGACTGAAAAGTGGAGCGGTTTCTCAAGAGAACCGCAGCCTACCTGGTCCTGGGCTGCACTGTTATCTCTGCGGCCTCCTTATGAGCAGGGAAGGCTTCTGGGAAGAAGAGAGAGAGAGGTTTGATGGGAGAAAGAGAACTTTCCAGAGGTGGGGAGAAGTGACTGGGCATTTCGGGCAAAAGGAAATAAGAGAAATTGCCGAGGACCTGAAATGGCTAAAGAGGAGGCAGGGAGGAAGAAGAGGAAAAGAGGCGCTGTGGTGTGGATTCCATTTAGATTTTTTTTAAAATGATATATTTTTATTTTATTATTTTTTTTAACATTTATTTAGTGTGTGTGTGTGTGTGTGTGTGTGTGTGTGTGTGTGGCCAGCTCAGCCCACCAGGGGGCGCGACTGGCTGGCATGTGGTGCTGGGGGATTGAACTTCGGTCCCTGTGCTTTTCCAAGCTTGTTCCAAATAGGTGCTTTAGACCACTGAGCCATCTCTCCAGCCCTCCATTTAGATTAAAAATAAGATTTATTTTTATATTTTTTAGTACTGGGGATTGAATCCAGGACCTTTGCACTGAGTTACATCCTCAGGACTTTTTTTTTTTTTTTTTTAAAGAAACAATGTCTTTCTAATTTGCCAAGTTGTCCAAGCTGGGTTTGAACTTGCAATCTTCCTGCCTTAGTCTCCCAGAGCTGAAAGGGATTTTCTTGACTTAAATGTTGGCAGGCTCCAGGGCTCAGCCCCTGTCTTTCACTTTGTATAGTCACTCCTTTGGGGATCTGATGTGCTCTTGGGTTGAAACACTCATTGCTGAGAGCATCTGACGTGGGGGACTGGCATAGACAGATAACTACCAGTTAAACCTTCCTAGCCTGGACATCTCCGAGGACTCTAGAATCTGTGAGCTAACCAGCTACTCAACGTTTCTGCTCAGATGCTGAATTTCCAGTGGGATCTGACCAGACCACCCCCCAAATCCCTTTCTTCCCCAGCCTTCTCCTACTTGGCATTTGGGAACGCGTGCTCAGGTCAAAACAATTTAGTAATTTCAGTGTCTTTCTCCATTACCCTCCAGGGGCCTCAAGGTTAAAATCCAAAGTCCCAGTGAGCTGTTCCCTGGCTGGTTTTCCTAGTTATCATCTTCCTGGACTTATCTTCTCTTTTGGGCTCAACCCACTTGGCCGCACTGGCCTCTTAGCTGTTCTTTGAGCAGTCCAGGCAAGCTTCTGCCCCAGGGCTTTGTACTTCTGGTTCCCTCCTGTAGCCCAGGCTCCAGACTTTTCCACTTTTTCATACTTGACTTCTCACTGCTGCCTTCACTGATGACCCTAGTTAAAACCTCAGTTTTCCTCCATTATTTTCCCCATTGTCTGTCTCCACCCCATCTGAGTAGATAGAGTATCACCCTTCAGAGGGCAGACTTTTTTTTGGGGGGGGGTCTGTATTTAGGACAGGGTCTCATTAAGCAGATTGGATTCAAAGTGATTCTCTTGCTTTCAGCCCCCCAAGTGCTGGGATTACAGGCATGCGCTTGGTAGTCTTAATAGCCATCTCAGCGTGCCCGGCGGGTAGGGCCGGCACAGAATGCAGGAGATTGAACCCAGCTGTTGCGCTCTGCCTAAGCAGGCGCTTTAGTCACTGAGCTATCAGGCCAGCCCCGCTTTTTTTTTTCCCATGATTTTATTGAGAAACAAATAGCAATGAGACAGTTTCAAATCAAATTGGTAGGACAGTTTCAATAATTAACACATTGCATACTCTCTTCTCAGTGGTCATTTGCTGTACAAGATGCGGACATGATATCCTATTTACAAACACTATTAGAACAAATCCCTCTATTCATTAAGAGAATGTAACTATATATCTATCCTAACCACTTTGAATACACAGATACAAAATGGGCATTCGTCTGTATCCCCTTTTTTTGTTTAGTTCCGTCATTTGAGTATTATAGGTGTGTTAACTCAGCAAAATATTCTTTTTTTTTTAATTTTATTTATTTATTTATTTGAGAGAGAGAGAGAGAGAGAGAGAGAGAGAGAGAGAGAGAGAGAGAGAGTGGTGTGTATGTGTGGCCAGCTCAGCCCACCAGGGGGCGGGGCTGGCTGGCATGTGGTGCTGGAGGATCGAACCGCGGTCCCTGTGCTTTGCTAAGCTTGTTCTAAGTAGGTGCCCCAGACCACTGAGCCATCTCTCCAGCCCCTCAGCAAAATATTCTAAAAGAGTCCAATAACCTATAATAGTATTGGGTCTTCTGCTTGACTGGCAATGTCAGAAATTGTTGACCTGAGTCCCCTACAGCTCAACATAACACCATGCCTTTACTTCGTATACTTCGTTTTTATACTGTTCTGCTGGATGGTTAAGACCAAGATAAAGCAAGACCTATGCAACAAGAGTTGTAGCTTTTGGGTCTGATAAGGTCAGTAAAATCCCCTCAGGATTTATCCTGAGATCCTGTACCTCAGATTGTAGAACCTTTGTCAGTGTCATCTGTGTGGATGAGTCACGGCCATTGCTTGGCCAATGTGCTCTCTGTGAAAGCCTGAGAGAATGTTTTCTCTCCATGTGACTCTCCTTAGGCACACTCTACATCATTGATCACTTTCCTCTTTGGCCCCATAATCTCCTTGATCAGAAAATTTGGGACACTACCGAGTTACATGACGTTACAGTACAAATTCTCATATGTCCTGAGTCTTAAGTGACCTTGGAAGGCTAGGGCCAAAATGTTGGCTTTCCTTGCGGCCCTCTTTCTTCTCTAATTTTGGTCAGCAAACTTAGATTGTTAACCCTCCAGAAGACAAGCTTATTGTTATAACCATACAACCTAGGCTGTTAAGCTTAAGCTCACTATCTGTCTGAATATCAAACATCTTAGGCATAACATGGAACAGGTATTTTTCATCAAGTATTGATATGTCAAACTTTAAGTCCCTACAGAATATGATGAAAAAAATTTGAAAAATTAAAATATATTTTAAAAATAGGCATAAAGAATTGTATAATTATGCTTACACATAAGTCCAGAAATC
This sequence comes from Octodon degus, assembly GCF_000260255.1. Classification (NCBI taxonomy): domain Eukaryota; kingdom Metazoa; phylum Chordata; class Mammalia; order Rodentia; family Octodontidae; genus Octodon; species Octodon degus. The sequence continues at coordinate 14,493,876 of NW_004524609.1, read as the reverse complement.
TCACCATATATAACCTTATAGCAGGACAGTCCTGCAGCATTCCTTTTCCTGTCTCTTGCCTTCATTCACCACCCCCTTCTTTTTGAACAATCATCTACCCAAGAGACAGCACAGCAGCAGGCCGGCCCTTTTAATTTTTTTTTTTTTTTTTAAAATTTTAATTGGACTCATAGTGATCCGCCTGTGGTCAACCTCCCAAAGAGCTGGGATTCAGGTGCGCGCCACCACGCCCAGTCTCAATTGCAGTCTCGGTGCACCCGGGCTGGCATAGCACACTGGAGATTGAACCCAGCCACTGTGCTCTGCCTAAGCAGGTGCTTTAGTCCACTGAGCTATCAAGCTGTTCCTTATGAGGGCAGACACTTCCGTCTGAATATAATAGAATGGAATCATTATGACTATTAATGTTAATTGCGGGGCCAGGGAGATGGCTCAGTAGAGTAAGAGCTTGCCTGGCAAGCGCATGGGCCTGAGTTCAATCCCCAGTTCTGTAAAAAAAAAAAAAAAAAAAAAAGTTAATTGAAGAAGGCATGGGTTTCTTGTCTATATGCAGTGGCGTAGTCACTTTAGAAAACAAAATAAAAAATGTTCTATAATCAGGTAGTGGGTGATGATTGTACAACTTTGTGAATGCTCTGAAAACCACGGAGTAGTGTATTTTAAAAAATGAAATTTATGATACGTGAATTATTTGCCAGTTTTTGTTTCTGCTTCATTTTTTTGATAATGGAATTGAATCTGCCACTGTTATATATCCTCAGCTCTTAAATTTTTCTTTTTAAAATTTTTTTCCCCTAAATTTTGAGCATTGGCTCAGCTGTTCTCAAATTTGAGATCCTCCATCTCAGCCTCTTGAGTAACAGTAGTAAAATTGTGTCCCATTGCACCTGGCTTTGTATCAGTTATATAAGTGGAAAAAATAAAATGCTTTAATTAATTTTTGAAAGGAAAATAATGATAATAGATTTTAACACAGCTAAGTAGAAAAAGATAAAAAAAAAATAGTAATCCAAGCCAGGTGTGGTGGCGCACACCTGTAATCCTAGCACTCAGGAGGCTGAGGCAGGAAGAGTGTTCTGAGCTTGAGTCTAGCGTGTGCTACAAAGTGAATTAAAGTGGAACCTGAACCGCATCACAAAACCCTGTGGCAAAAAGAGAGAGAGAAAGAGAGAGAGAGAGAGAGAGAGAGAGAGAGAGAGAGAGAGAGAGGTAACCCCAAGGAAAGAAGAGGAAGAAAATTATGCATATGAAAAATTAATAATTTAGAAAATAAAAGTAACATTTATCAGTTGAATATCAAAACTGGTTTAATGTGGGAAAAAAGAGGGAGAGAAACAATTACACATAAAATCTTTTGGTTTCTTTTATGCAAGCAGGCACAAGCGCCAGGAGTTTGATCCCCAGGCCTGCTGTGCCAGCCCTGACCCCAGGGGCTGGCACAGCAATTGAGACTGGGCGTGGTGGCACATGCCTGTAATCCCAGCTCTTGGGAGGCTGTAAACATGCAGATCATTACGAGTCTGATCTAGTAGTAAGATCCTGAAACAACCAAATACATGCATACATATACAAGACCTGATTTAAAAAAAGAATATAATTAATATTTCTTCTGCCAATAATATATACTCTATATAAAACAGATCATTTTCTGGGAAACCCCACACACACAAGAAAAAAAAAAAAGAAAAAAATCCATTGACTCAGATTGACTCAAGAACAAGTAAAAAAGCCTGACCTGAGCAGACTGGTAATGCCAGGAAAAAATGGACCAAAGAATTTGCCCCAGTAAAGACTATTGCCAGATAATTTCCTGGAGAGTATTTTAAGATTCTAAAGAAGCAACAATTCCTTTGCGGTATTTATATTGTGATTCCAGAGCACGAGGTAAGGATTGGTTGGACATGTAGCTCAGTGACAGAGTGCTTGCCTCGCATGTACTTTGTGCTTTACCCCCTTTGTGGCAAAATTAAAGAAAGAAAAAAAAGGAAACATTTCAGATTCATCTCCAGCTACTGTCATATCTCTGGAATCACACTTGACAGAAAAGGATAGAAAAGAATCACACCAATGAACACAGAACTGAATGTCGATGGTGGAACTCAGCTCTCAGATGGGTTTGTGTGACCTGCTCTCAATTGTGTGTGTGTGTGTGTGTGTGTGTGTGTGTGTGTGTGTGTGTATGTTTCTGATGTTTACAAAGAGAGAGATTTTACTCAACATCTAGATTTCTAAGCTGGGCGTGGTGGTGCATGTCTATAATCCCAGTACTTGGGAGCTGAGACAGGAGGATCACTGCCAATTCCAGGCCAGCCATGGCTATACAGGGAGTTCAAGGTCAGTCTGAACTGCAGAGTGAGACACTGTCTTAAAAACAAAAAAATCTAGATTTCTGATGACTCCAAAGAACTGCAGAGATCTGAAAGCACAGAGCCTATCTCTTACCGGAGGTCATGGGCTGGGCCGGGCTGGGCCTGAGATGGATCTTTTTTCCTGCAGATTTTCCTGGTCCTCACCATTTCCCAGTCTCCTAGGTGCTACAGCTTGGCATCACTGGTCATTTTGGTGTGTTGGGGGAATCAATACTGGGGACTGCATGTAGGGCCTTGCATGAGCGACATCCCCAGCCCTTTTGCATTCTTTTGTGTAGAGATATGGTTTTCCTATCAATCTTTCTATCCCCCATACCTTATCCTTTCAGAGTGCCAGAATTACAGGTGTGCGCCACCAAACCTGCCTATGGCCATGTTTTCACAAGTGTGCTTGTAAATGAACATTTTTCTGTATTGTGAATCTTCTCACATGTGAGAAAACAAAAGAGCAAAAAAGACAAAGATATATCGTAAGAAAAAGCCACTTCACTTGCCTTTCAGTGAAATTAGGGTAATCAGGACAGTGGGGGGTTAATCACAAAGAAGGATAAATTAATCAATGGAACAGAAAAGAATCCATGAATAATTCACAAATTTGGTATTTGACAAAGACAGCAAAGGAATTCAGTGGGTTCCACAGCACATAGAGACCAGTTGGCATCACTGTTTTGGTCAACCTGGGATAGTTTCCTACGGGACCCCCAGAGACCATTAGAACCACCAAGGACAGCCTTGGCATGGCCATCCCATGTGGCTGTGTCAGCTGGGCTTGGCTTGAGTACTAAGAGTCAAGGGAACAGCACTGTCCCATGACATGGTTCTTCTGTTATTTCCTCCCCTCCTAGCCAGCAAACCACAGACATGGCCACAAAAGGATGCTCTTTGAAATATTTGGATTTATTGACCATAGTGAGGTGGAGAGGGTGAATGACAGAAAGCTACTACTGCTGCATCTACTTTTATTTCTTTGAAGAGCTGTACTTTTGCCTTTTCATTGGGCCTTTGGCCTGGCAGAATGCTGAAGATCAAAGATCTGTCTTAGAGAAGGTGTAATCTCCCTTTCTTAACCATTATTTGATTTAGGACACCCTTGGATTTAGAAGCTTTTTCTAGCTCAGGATGCCATGGCCCTGTCCTTGGGGTGGGAGGTGACAGATCCATGCATTTGTGTTTTCCAGGTTTCTCTGCTGCAGAGAAAGATATCACTGGTCCCAAGGAAGTGAGTGGTCATGAAGGGGGCTCACTGACTGTGCACTGTCATTATTCCTCAAAGTGGAAGACCAAGCCGAAGTGGTGGTGTCGAGGAGCTAAGTGGCTTAGCTGCAAGGAGCTGATTAAAACCAAAGGATCAGAGAAAGAGGAGAAGAAGAGGCGCTTGTCCATCAGGGACAACCACAAAAATTTCACGTTCAGTGTAACAGTGAATGATCTCACGAGAAATGATGCTGGTAGTTACTGGTGTGGGATTGAAAAACCTGCATCTGACCTTGGGGTCCCAGTTCAAGTGATTATTGGTCCAGGTAAATGTGTGTATGTGTGGTTGTAACTGAGTTTCCACATAAGTAATTTAACTGTCACCAGAGTGACATATTGCAGAGAGGGTTGAGTCCTTAGGCCTCATAGAATCTCAAATAGCCACTTTGGATTGGGAAGGGAAGGACTTCTCTTAAATACCCCATGGATCCCAAGGTCTTCTGCTACTCAAGAGTAAACCTTCCCAGGTATTTTCTCTTTATTACACAGCTCTGTCCTGGGCCTTCTGCCAATAGAGGTCAATATAGTGGCCCTCATTTCAGCCCTTGGGCCAAATACATCCCCTACCATGGCTCCTAGAGAACCCAATCCCTGCTGCTTCTTTATTGAGACCGCAGTGCCTGAGGACACCCAGCCTTTTGGGGAGCTTGGCCTTCACAACTGCTGTTCTTACACTGCATTGTCTGCTGCTGTGGCCTTATTCCTGAGGGCTGCAAAACCTTCACAGTCAAACAGCTGATTTCCTGGTGCCTGAAAGTCCGCTTTGAGCCATCATGCTTTTGGGCTTAATGTCATTCTCTTCCCAGGTCCTTCTAGAATGCAGACATTCCTGGAAGGGTCAGCTTGAGGTTGCAGTGCCTTGGTTTGAAGGAGTTTCTCTATCAGGGTCTATTTCTGCTGCCTCTCAAGCAGGCAGTGCCAGCTCTAGGGCCCATGGAGACACGAAGCCAGTATCACCATCATCAGGGTCCTTGCTACTCCTGGAGACTCTGAGCTTGTTCTCATTGGCACAATGCAGAGCCTGCACCAATTCCTGAAAATACTGTCCCCGTGGGGAGGGAGATGGCTCCATTATTTGAGCTTGCCTGAAGTAAAGGCCTTCCAGAGTGTTACATTTTTGTTTGGGGGAGGATAAATCAATCAATAGAACAGAAAGGTAAACCTATAAATAATTCGCAGATTTGCTCTTTGACAAAGACCCCAAAGCAATTCAATGGAGACATTGGAATCTGTACTCCATGTGTTCCACAGTGCATGGAGGTTGGTTGGCATCACTGTTTTGGTCAACCTTGGGTGGTTTCCTACACAATCCCTAGAGACCACATTAAAGCCATGAAGGACAGCTTCAGCATGGCCATGTCATGTGGCTGTGTCAGCTGGGCCTTCTGAGGGTCATGGATACTAAAAGTCAAGGGAATATCACTGTCCCATGGTTATGGCTTTTTTTTTTTTTTTTTTTTTTTTAGAAGTCTGATTGACCTTAGAAGTCTGACCCAGGATATGTGTTAGTTACACACAATTTCCCATTCTGCTCCTGTCCTTTCTGGGGTAAGGATCTGGGCAGGAGGTACTTGCTGAGGCATGACCATCAGCAATGGGTTTACTTAAAGCCTAGCTGAACTTCAGGTATCCTTAACCCAAGGCTCTTCCAGGCCCTCATCACTCTGAGGGTCTGCTTTCTGTCCTTGAACTTGTGCCCACTTCACCTGCCTCAGGCTCTGGACTCTCCTATAAGCCCTGGAAAATGAATGGTATGGGTTACAGACCCTCTGCATAACCCTCTGCCAGCCACCTCTGGCTGGTGTGGCCCACACTCCTCTGGGCTAAGAGCAAGGCTGGGCTGTGGGTGGGCTGGTGGGAGGAGTAGTGTGTAACCTGATTTGTGTGCCAAGCACCAACTACAGTGCCAACCACAGTCCCCACCACCTCTGTCTCTACGATGAATACATTCACAGTACCAGTCACCACTGAAGAGACCACGAGCTTCCTGACTCCAACCGACTATCCCTTCAGTCACAGGTAAGCCCACTTCCATGCTGCTGTCCTCTATCTCAGTTGGCCTAAACTCCTCCAATAGAGGGCACCTTTGAGGTCCCAAGCCCCAACTAGAGCTTGGAACCAGGCCTTGAGGCTCTACTGTGAGGGCAAGGGTCTTGGAGGCATTTTTACGTCTTTCAGATTCCATAGATACTGCATCTTGGAGCAGAGAGAAGTCTGTAGATATTTTTCATTCATTCATTCATTCATTCATTCATTCATTATTTGTTGATTCATTCATCGATTCATTGACTCATTGATTTATTCATTCATGTTGTGTCCCATTTTTACTGAGTTCTACTTGGCAGGTATGTGTTGAGCTCTGGGGATCTAGATGTAGAGTTTGAGGGCATAGGTGGTCAATGATGTGGAGTTTGGAGTAGGTAGGCAGTGAGGACAGGGTGGCTGGTGTGTTGCAAGACTGGCACAGAATTGTCAGGCTACAGGGTTGGCTCTTGGCTCAACTTCTGTGTGGCCAGTGAGGGTTTGGGTTAAGCCCCATTTCCCTTAATTACTGTGATGACAGGAATACTGTCTCTAGAGCTCATGAAGGGTTTTCTTGTCCATTACTTTCTTTGATTCTGTTTAAGATGACCCCATGAAGAGAAATGGGTACACATGAATGTTCCTTTTGGGGGCAGGTAGTAATAGGGATCAAACTTGGACTTTTGCACTGAGTGACATCACTAGTCCTTTTTAAAAAAAGTTTTGATTTTGAGACAGGGTGTCTACTATCCCCCTCTCTCAACTGGGCTCAAGCTTGCAGGTCTACTTTGACCTCCCAGAATTTTGAGATCACAGGTATGCACCACCACCTCCAGCCAAACATTCCCATTTTATAGAAGAAGAAATTGAGTCTTTGCCATTCTTTGGTGTGTAGTGTGCTCTGCAGCATGGATGGAAGTATTTGAACTCCAGAGCTTGGTTCATGCTCCTTAGTACTCTGCCAAGGCATGTGCAGTTCAAGGACTTCTAGAAGCAGAGAGGCTCCCTTTCATTTCCTCCTTTTACTTTCCTTGACCCCCTTGGCTTTGCTTTTAGATTTGCCACAGGGACCCCTTCTCTTCCTCCTCTCACATTTGCTCCTCTTTTTAAATAAATAGCAGCCAAGAAGTTTCACCACTTTAAAAAATCTAAGCTGTATGCAAGCACCTAGTTAAAGTCTTTGAGTAGCACAGGATGGACAATTCATTCACTTATCAGAGAAATAGTGACAGCACCCACTCACACCTGTTGCTATTTTAAGGAGTCCAGTGGGGTGTAAGGATGAAAATAAGCAATGCCTTTGCCCTCAAGGCACTGACAGTTTCAAGATATTCAGTGTAACCCTCAGAGTTGATATAATTAATGGAGAAATTTATTCTTCGTACATCTACCGATTCAATGATGAATGAAGGTCCTTTCATTCATTCACTAGAGCTTCCAAAATAAGCTACAATAGGCTGGAAGTTAAAACAACAGAAATGTGTGTTGTCCAAAATTCTAGGGGCCAGAAGGGCAAGATCAAGCTGTCAGCAGGTCTGGTGTCTCCCGGGGTCTCCCTCCTTGCCTTGTAGATGGCTGCAGTAGTCAGTACTCAGTTTTCCTGTCGCTGAGATACCTAACACCCAAACTTAAAGGAGAAGAGGCTTAATTGAGCTTATGGTTTCAGAGGGTTCAGTGCAATCAGCTGGATCCCGAGGCTGAATGATCATGGTGAAGTGAAGATGCTTAGCTCTTGGTGGCTGGGAAGCAGAAGGGGGACGGTGCCAGAGAGGAAGGTGTGAGGGACCAGGTACATAGTTCCCAAGATCACACCGCCTGACCCACCCAGACCCACCCAAGGGTGCTTTACTCATCCCCTGGGTATTTCCCAAGCCAACCATGTTGGCCCAATTAAACTTAAACACCAGAACAGCTGTCTTCCCCTTGGGTCCTCACCTGGTCGATCTCTTTTGTATGTCTGTGTCCTCACCAGTCACACTGGGTTAGAGCTTCCCCCCTAGTGACTCCACTGAGCCTTGATAACACCTTTAAAGGCAATGCTTTTGCCCTCAAGGCACTGACAGTTTCAAGATAATCAGTGTAACCCTCAGAGTTGATACAATTAATTAAGAAATTCATGCTTCATACGTCTACCGATTCACTGATGAATGAAAGTTGAATCGGTGAAAAGCTCTCACTTCTAAGATATTGAAGGGAGACTCTGTCCCAAGCCTGTGTTCTAGCTCCTGGGGTGGTTGCTGGGAGTCCTGGGCTCTCAGCCACTCCACTCCATCCCTTTCTCTGCTGTCCCTGGGCTGCTCCCTGTGTGTTCACAGTTCTTTCTTATAAGTGACTTTCTCTCTTTCCAGTGTGACTTTGTCTTTGCTCACTTGCACTTCAAAGACCCTATTTCTAAATCTATATTCAGTCCCCAACTGGACACATTTTTTTTTTTTTTTTTTTTTTTTTTTGGCAGAACCAGGGAAGCGCTTATTCTACTGAGCTATCTCCCCAGCCCCTGGACACATTTTGGGGACTGTATTCAACACAAGTATGCTGGAATGAGAAAGATACATGATGAATGCTTAAGCAGAAGTTATTACAATAAAAGCCACGTTGCCATAGTTTCCCCTCAAAATACCCAAAATGCTTGCCTTTGTTTCAAACACACTTATGTCATCATTCTTACTGTAATATGTTTTAAAAATTTTAACATTCATTATAGGTTTCAATCGCTAGTCCTGTCAGGAGCTACTCCCGTAAGATTTATTTATTTATTTATTTTTTGGCGGAACCAGGGATTGAACTCAGTCCCTGGCGCTTTCTAGGCAAGGGCTTATTCTACTGAGCCATCTCCCCAGCCTCAAGATTTCTGTTAAACTTCTAAATGCGCTGTAGCTACCTTGTGGAACTCACCTGTCCTTATTAAAAATCACTTTTGAGGCTCCAGTGAGTGATAGTTTCTGACTGTGAACCATGGTTTCTTCTCCTGCTACTGTGTAGCTGGGATAGAGCTTGGGGTGGAAAGTAAGCCTGTATATCCAGGGTCTGTCTCTGTCTGTCTGTCTCTGTCTCTGTCTGTCTCTCTGTCTCTGTTTCTGTCTGATGATTAGACCCAGGGCCTTCATCAGGACCTTTTTATGGAGCTACTTCCCCTCCCCTCGTCTTTCTAATTTTTTAGGTTGATAAAGGGTCTTTTAAACTTGCCCAGGTTGCATTTGAACGGCAACCGTCCTGCCTCTGCTTGCCATAGAGGCGAGAATACAGGCTTGCACCTTCATGCCCAGCTCCGGGGTCTCCCTCTTGTTCGCAGGGTCAGCATCACAGACCTCAGCATCCTCCTCCCGCTCGTGTTTGTGGTGCTGCTGTTTCTCTTGGTGGCTGCCTCACTCCTGGCTTGGAGGATGATGAAGCAACAGAAGAAGGGTGAGAGGACCTGGCCTGTGGGGTTGGTGCTGGCTGGGTGCGGGTGTGTGGGGCTGACAGCTGGCATTATCCTCAGGAGCTGGGTGGCCCAAGGCATTACCTGGAGACTGGAAGGGTCACTGCCCCAAAGGCCACCGACACCTGGCGGTCTGAGGGCATAGGGCGGGTCTAGAGCTTGCCCCATGAGGTCCAAGTTGTGGTGTCAGCTGCTGGTCTTGCACATCCTTCCTGCCTTCTCTCTGAGGCACTTTCTTTTGTTTCCTGGTTTGGCTCTGGGGCACAGGTGGCAATGGCAGCCCATTTGAGATCTGTGTGGCTGTCAAGGAGGTGCTGAGCTGAGCTGAGGAAAGGGAGAACAAGCCACACGCCGAGAACACAGCAAGCCCCGCAGTCCATGCACAGTTGTGAACTTAAGGCACACACACATGCATGTCACACATGTCTGTGCACACATGACGCAGGCCCCAGGGTCTGACTGGAAGATCAGTGTGACCTTTGCTTCTGCTTCTCTGCTGCCCGCCAGCCTCGCCCAAGCTGACCTCCTTGCTCTGCGTGCCCTTGTGTTTCAGGGAAGAGCTCTTCCTTTGCTCAGGGATCACGAGGTATGGCCGCCTTCAAACTTCTTTTTTTTTTTTTTTTCCTGTCTGGCTTTACTTCCACTTTCTCACAGAGCCGCACCCCCTTTCCTTCTGAGAACGACCCAGGCTTTGAACAGTCCTTTCCGCTGCTAGGCTTAGGAGTCTCCAGCCTGGCAGGAGGGCAGCCTGACGCACATTCATCAGTTTCCAGCCCCCACGTGCGCTCTCTGTGACCTTCGTAAACAGCGCTTTCTGTGCACCCTGGTGTCCGACTGGGGGTGGGGCTTATTTCTTTTCTTTCTTTGGAGCAGGGGCTATGTTGCTTGTGGGGAGGTCAAGGGCAGAAAGAACTGCAGGCAGGAGTCAGCAAGGCCCTGAAAACCAGTCTACACTGTGCAGAAGCAGTTTGCAGGTTTCATTTGGGGACAGTGTGGAGCAGAGCTGGCTCTGATTGAACCCCTCACCCACAGGCCTGCACATGCACATGGACAAATGGCAGGATGGGGCCTAGCTACTGTCCTGTCTGAAGATGGTGACAATTCAGTGAGATGAAGGGGACAGGAGAGACAAAATCAAGTGCCATGCAGGCGGGCAGTAGACAGCAGGTGCAGCTCTGAGGTGACCCCTGAAGGATGGATCAGGCAGAGTGAAGTAGAACAGGCAGAACTTGGGCAGCATTTACAGGTCCTGCTCAGGATTTTGCAGGAAGAAACTTAACTCCGGGAGCCAAAGGCTGGCAGGGCCACCTGACCACTTGACAGCAGCTCTCCATTGGATCACGTTCTTTTCAGGGGGAACAATGGAAGCTCAGAGAGGTGAGATGGCCAATGCCATGGAGTGTGTCGTCCAAGCAACTAGAACTAGAACCAGGTCCTTGTCACTGAGCCTGGAGCCTTGGTCCTCCTTTTGGTCCCCATATTTCTCTTTCCTGAGTGTGGGGACTTCCGTGAGGCTCAGGGTTGAGATTTCTAATTCTGGGTTACTTTTGTCTTTTAGTGGCTGCGCTGTCCTCCGAGCAGGTAAGAGTCCCAAAGGTTGGGCCAGAGACACCAGTCAGCTCCTTCTCCTCTTCCTTATTTTCTACCTCCCAGGAACCTGTATGAGCTATGTGCCAAAGTAGCCTTGTACTCATGGCCCCTGCAGGCCTGGATGGTGAGGGGCCTAGAGGCAGCCAGAGGGGTGGAGGCTTAGGGAATATGGGGGGCTGAGAAGTGGGAGGCACACAGGGAGCTGGAGGGGGTCCCAAGGAAGCAGCAGGCTTGTCTTTTCTTAGAAGAGGACCCTGTGGCCACAGACTGATCAGCCTGTGTTCCCACCTGCAGCCCGTTGAAGGTGACCTCTGCTACGCAAACCTGTCACTGCATCAGTCTGCAGCCTGTCCGGACTCCACCTGGCAAAAGGCCTCCAGCAAGGCCCCAGCCAACCAGGGAGAAGTGGAATACGTCACCATGGTTTGTCCTTTGTGGGAGCTGCTGTGGGGCCCCCACAGCAGGGCTTTCCTGGTGGGTGGGCTTTCTGTTCCCGTGTGGGTACCGCAGAGGAGGGTGGGCTCTGAGCAGAGCCTCAGTAACTGCAGCCCTTGCCTGAGGAGCCCCCAGGCTTTCAGAAGGGTCTGCACCCCAGGTCTCAATGTTATTCAGGGGTGCGTCTGATGTGGTTCTTGAGCCAGGCAGGCACAAGCCAGACTGGATGAACAGTGCCAGATATTACAGGAAGCAGCTGCCTTGGAGTAGGGGTGGGCTCTGTGTGCTGTGGCTGAAGCTGCCTGGGGTTCCTGGAGGAGCAGAGGGAATCTGGCGTATTTGGGAGTGGACCTCAGAACCAGCTGTCTCCTCTGAGGTTTTATTTTCTTCATCCTGACCCATGGCCTCAGGCCCCTGCCTGCCTCCCTGACCTCATAACCATTTGTGTTGCAGGCTCCTTTTCCGAGACAGGACGTTTCCTATGCATCCCTGTGTTTGGATGTCTTGGATCAGGAGCCAACCTACAGCAACACCGGCCACACTCCCAGCAGGGCCTACAAGGAGTCCACAGAATACAGCAGCATCAGGCGGCCTTAGCCTGGGCCTGGCCTTTCTCTTGGACCTTGCAGGGGGCTGAGGAGCATGTTGCCCCCTGTCTGCTTTCTGCCCCTGCCCGCCACCAGGACCAGCTTATGACTGAAGCTCTGCCTGTTCTGCCAGCGTGGCCCCCAACTGTTTCTTGGGGCTTTGGTGACCAGTCTCTGGGAACTTCAAGGAATTAGGGTTCTTTCCACATCCCCCACCCCCCACCTAGCTTGGGCAGGGTCTGAAGATACAGTCTGTGGCTGCATGTGAATAATAAGGACAAAGGTGGCAATAATAGTAATTACCCTTTATTTATTGCTTGTCTGCATCCTGATCCCCAGCATGCGCAAATGTAGCCCACATAGCGAAAGACAAGGAACATACGCAACTAAGTTGAAGATTTGGAGATGTGGAGATCCTTCTGGATTATTCCAGGGGGAACCTGATGTATAATCATAAGACTCCTTCTAAGAAGGAGGCAAGGAAATCAGAAGGGGAGGGGACAGTGTGACGCCAGAAGTGGAGGCTCGAGCGATGCGGTGAGGAGTAAAGGAATGCTGCCACCTCCAGGGACTGGGAGAGGCAAGGGACATACTGTTCCCCGGAGCCTCCAAGAAGAGCCACCCCTGCCAGCACCTTGGCTTGAGTTTAGTGGAACTGAATTTGATGTTCTAGCCTCCTGAAGTAGAGGGGAATAAATTTGTATTGTTTTGTTTAATTTTTAATTTTTTTTTTCACGTTTTGCAGTACGAGGAATTGAACTCAGGACCTTGCACTTGCCAGGCAGGCACTTATGCTGCTGAGCTATATCCCCAATCCCTGTGTTGCTCTAAATTAAGTCACTAAATTTGTGGTAACTTATTACAGCAGCAACAAGAAATGATAAGGCAGGTGCTCGTCTATAAAAGCTTCATAGGACAAGCAATCTCATTTCACGAGGGTGCTTCTATATTGGCCCATTTTACAGATGGGGACTTGAGGTCTGGACAGCAAAGTGCACCAAGCTTCATGGCCAGAAGATAAGTAGAACCCAGGTGTCTGGCTCCAGAGTCTGGGGTCTGGCCACTACCCTCTCCTATCAGCAAGATAATGTGCATTTGCTCACATAGATACTCATGCAGGGACAGTGAAAATTTAGATGCTGGACTTTTCTAGGGTCCTTGCAGTCTTTTCTCCAGCATATATCTTGAATCCCAGGGCATCTTCGTCTCCATGGTTACCAGCCTCGTCAGAGCAACCATCCCCTCCTGACTGTCCTCCCCCTTTCACCCTCTGCCTCTGAATCCATCTTCATCCAGCAGCCAGCGTGATATTTCAAAGCACAGAGCCGATCGCTTCCTGCAGATGAGCTTCTAGTGGTTTCTTCCTCAGCCTTCAGGGACTCGGGGAATCCAGGGCCTGCCCCCTGCCCTTCGGGGTCACCTCCATCCACTCTCCTTCCATCTCATGCTGGTCCAGCCACACCAGCCTTTCCTCTGTCCTTGTAACAAGATATTATGGTTTGAATCGGAAATGTCTCCCTAAGGCCATGTGCTCACAGCTCATTCCCCAGCCTGTGGTGCTGGTGGGAGGCAGGAAGTGGAGCCTTGTGACAGGAAGTGATGTCACTGAGATTGTCATGTCAAAACAATGTTGGGACCTTGGCCCCTCTCTCTCTTTTTCCTTCTGCTTTCTTTTTAAAAAAATATTTATTTATTCGTGTGTGTGTGTGTGTGTGTGTGTGTG
>NW_004524609.1:14479224-14480375 GCF_000260255.1 Octodon degus | reverse complement strand
CCACCAGGGGGCGGGGCTGGCTGGCATGTGGTGCTGGGGGATTGAACCGCTGTCCCTGTGCTTTGCTAAGCTTGTTCTAAGTAGGTGTTTTAGACCACTGAGCCATCTCACCAGCCCCCTTCTGCTTTCTGACCACCAGAGGGTGAGCAGCTTTACCATATGCTCCCTACTTTAGGTCCAAAGCAATGACCCTAAGTAGTTATGGATAGAAATTTCTAAAACCATAAACCAAAATGAAACTTTTCTCCTTACAAATTGATTATCTCAGGTATTTTGTCATAGGGATGGAAAGCTAACTAACATACAAAGTTGGGCTCACTCCTTTGTTAGGACATTGATGACAAATCTATTGGTATGTGGGTTTGGTTTCCCTGTTCCCACTAGGTGATATTCTTCTTGAAGGGGGTGACTCTCTCGCTGCCTCCTACATCCCCCTTGCCTGGTAGTGTCTGCTGTGTGGCAGATCCCTGCGTGTTTGTTTGTTGATTTGATGAATAAATAACACAGATAGTTCAGACTTGGGGACACAGGGAAAGCTCCCAGGAGCAGGAACAGCAGCATTTATCATTCCAGGAAAGGACTCCTGACCAAGCAACCTAAGGAGTTTCAGGACTGGCTTTCCTAATGCATGCAATGAGGAGATTTCTTTCCTTTCCTGAAAATCAGAGGGTGGGAGGGCAGTGTGACTCATAATGCTCTCTGACTGGAGACCAAGCCTCTTACTTTACCTGGGTCAATTTTGGTGGAGGCTGAGGAGGAAATGTCAGAGGAAGGCGTCCTGGGTTTCATGGGAAAGAAGGACAAGCTTGGTCTGAGGACCACAGGCAAATGAGCCAGCAGGTACAGGGGCCATAGAAGTGTCTAGTGGGATGTGGCCAGGCTGTCCTGGGTTGGCCTGGCTGCTCATAGCTCTGGACAAGAAAACCTGGACAGATAGCCTTGGCGGACAGCTCCTGTGTCCTTTGTTCCTTCTCACCCTTCTGTTTCCTGTGATACTAGGGGTTGAACCTAGGGCTTTTACACTGAGCTACAACCTCAGCCCCTTTTTTGTGTTTTTAATTTTGAAAAGGAGACTTGCTACGTCAGTATGTTGCCCAGACTAGGCTTGAACTTGCGATCTTCCTGCCGCAGCACTCCCCAGAGTACTAGAA
>NW_004524609.1:14477034-14479094 GCF_000260255.1 Octodon degus | reverse complement strand
TTTTTTTTTAATTTTATTTATTTATTGTGTTTGTGTGTGTGTGTGTGTGTGTGTGTGTGGCCAGCTCAGCCCACCAGGGGGCAGGGAGGCCGGCATGTGGTGCTGGGGGATTGAACCGTGGTCCCTGTGTTTTGCTTAGCTGAGCTTGTTCTAAGTAGGTGCTTTAGACCACTGAGCCATCCCACCAGCCCTACAATATAGCAACTGAATTTTCTTTCTTTCTTTCTTTTCTTTTTTTTTTTTTTTGGAGGAACTGGGGATTGAACTCAGGCCCTTACACTTGCCAGGGAAGCGCTTATTCCACTGAGCCATCTCCCCAGCCCCCATCTGACATCTTAAAAAGGTTTTCTTCCTGGGGGAATTTGAAGACCTCTAGATTTTTCTTTTTTGAGCCAAGGTCTTGCTATGTTGCTCAGCCAGGCCTTGAACTTACTTTATAGTCCAGGTTAGACTTGAACTCATGGCAATTCTCCTGCCTCAATCTCCCGAGGGCTGGGATTATAGGTGTGTGCTTCGGTGCCCAATTGACCTCTAGATTTTGAACAATCTTGAGCTGGTTATTTAAACTGGTCAGGTTAGAAAGAGAGAGAGAGAGATTGTTTTTGACCCAGTCTGTTTGAAGATTTATAGAGCAAGCTATGCCTATAGAGAGATCTTTAAATGGAAACATTCAAGGAAGAGCATAATTAGAGTGAGACGGAGCATAAAAACCACAACATGTGGCCTCAGGCCAACGTACCACTGTGCTGTTTGAACTATTGTGCACAAAGTGGTTTTATTTCTGAGCTTAAGTAGCCTGCATCAAACAGAGTATAGAGGGACAGGCTCATCTTTCTGGAGATACCTGATCACAAAACATTATTGCTAGAATGCAAGTAAGAACTTAGGCCGGCCGGGGATATAGCTCAGTGGTCTAAGTGCCTGCCTGCCAAGTGCGGGGACCCGGGCTTGATCCCTGGTGCCACATGCCATGCTGGCCCCACATTGTGCTGGCCCTATGCCACCAAAACCAGGCGTGGTGGGGCACCCCTGTAATCCCAGCACTGGGGAGGCTGAGACAGGAGGATCACTATGAGTCTGAACTGCATAGTGAGATTCTGTACCAAATAAATAAATAAATTAATTAATTAATTAAAGATATTTAAAAAAAAGCGAAGAACTTAGCCCAATTTAACTTGGTTGGAGGACTCTGGACAGTAGACACGGGCTGCCAGTGGAAGTTTCTGGCAGTCCATCTGAGCAGATGAGGGTAAATCAGCTTAGAAAAATTGATCCCACACTGCCTTCAACAAGCTCAGACAAGATATAGCTACAAGACAGGTACAGTGCTGTGTGTGCTTTAGTCCAAAATCCCAGCCTCCTGGATTGGTGTCTGTCCGCAAAGAGCCTTCTCACAGCCCTGTGTTTTAAGTCCTCAGAGTTGGAGTTGCCCTGTTTCTGACATTTATGAAGTGGTGCAGTCGATTCCCTATCAGTCAGAGCAGATTTCTCACCAGGATCCTGATAGAAGTGTCTTTCTATTCTGGGTTCTTTATATGCTGGGTTATGATGGCAGGGGTTAGATTCTAATCCAGCCTAATTCATTCAATCTTGAACTACAGTTTGGCGAGGGCTGAGACAGCAGCCAGGGTGGGGAACGGGAGGCAGACACACAGCAGAAGATGGAAAGAAAATGATTTCAAAATGCTTGCAGCTCTGTGTCTGGGTATTGTCTCAGCTGTATCCTGTTGCTCCATAAGACTTTGCTAAAGCAGATTGTGGGTAATTGGCCAGCATCTTTATTGCAAGACGGAGAGTTCAGATCTGGTTCCTCTGGTCTGAGCGAGGGTGATATTTACTACCTTGCTGTACCATTTCCAGGAAAGCACGTTCTGTTAAAACAAGCTCCAGGATATTGAAGTTCTCAGTTCTGATTGAGTGTGTTATTATTTGTAGACCATCTAAAGTTTCTGGGTTTCCCTTCTTTGGGTTTTGAATTATTAATATTTTTTAAAGATTCCACTTAATAAAGCCATGGTGTTACGTTGAGCTGTAGGGGACTCAGGTCAACAATTTCTGAC
>NW_004524609.1:14463304-14464375 GCF_000260255.1 Octodon degus | reverse complement strand
GTGTTAGTGTCCTCTGCACTTGTTACGGGTGGGCTTGGGTTCTGAGGTTGCATTTTGTTCCTTCTCGTCATTTTGTGTAGCACTGTCCTCTGTCCTTTGTTGTAGATCTTTACTGTAGTTATAACCTTTGCACGTACTGAAGTTCAGGTGGAGCTCTACAGAGTTTGGACTTAGCCAGCTGCGTCTGGCTTAGGTCTTGCTGCTGTGCTCAGCTCCTTCCCACTGCGGACCTGGGCTAGGACTGGGTCTGGGAGTTCCCGGAACTCAGCAGAAATTCCTACTCGGCGGGAGGGGTAGGGGAGGTACGGCGCAGTGGTGGGGGGTGGCCCGAGTGGGTGGGAGAGGGTCCGGCCCATGCTGCCCCTGGGCTGGGACTGTTCCCGCCAGCGCAGGGTAGCAGGAAGGTCTCCACACACTCACCGGACCTGGGCTAGGACTGGGTCTGGGGGTTCCCGGAAGTTGGCAGAAATTCCTACTCAGCGGGCGGGGTGGGGGAGGTATGGCGGAGTGGTGGGGGGCGGCCCGAGGGGGTGGGAGAGGGTTCGGCCCACACTGTGACTGGGCTGGGACTGGTCCCGCCGGCGCAGGTTAGCAGGAAGCTCTCCGCACACTCACTGGACCTGGGCTAGGACTGGGTCAATGTGTTAATTATTGAAACTGTCCTACCAATATGCTTTGAAACTGTCTCATTGCTATTTGTTTCTCAATAAAATTATGGAAAAAAATTCCACTTGATAAAAAAAAAGTGGGAGGATTTGGACTGCTGCCTTTGGAGAACTTTGAGCATATCACTGACTCCCAGAAGGTAGATCTTATTTGTGTGTGTGTCCATTGAAAGAAGACAAAAATACTCCTGATGAGTACTGGATTGATATCCTCCAAAATACATGATTAAGGTAAGTGTTGGATTGAAGAGTAACGAAGAGGTATCTGTGCTTAGCCATTACTTAGTTTTGAAAAGGAGACACTTAGGGCTGGTGAGATGGCTCAGTGGTCTAAAGCACCCACTTAGAACAAGCTGAGCTAAGCAAAGCACAGGGACCGCGGTTCAATCCCCCAGCACCACATGCC
>NW_004524609.1:14452160-14462992 GCF_000260255.1 Octodon degus | reverse complement strand
TCTCTCTCTCTCTCTCTCTCTCTCTCTCTCTCTCTCTCTCTCTCTCGCTCCTTTTTCTTTTTTAATACTATTGAGCATTTAACCAGATACAGGAGACGTTTCCTGGGCTCCATCCCTAATGTTTTTTGGGTTATTTAATTTTTGAGACAGAGTTTCAGTAAATTGCTAAATTCAATTTCCCAGGCTGGGGTTGAGTTTGTGATTCTCTTGCTGCAGCTTCCTGGCGCGCTGGGATTGCAGGGGTGCGTCGCTGTGCCTGGCTCCAGGAGCCACTATCTTATCCAGCATCATTGGGTCAATTAACCGTGAATAGGTCAGTTCATTGAAAACTAGGGAATCATAAAAAAGATACTAATCTACCTTTTCTTCAAATGTTTCCTCCAAACATAGTAATCCGCTAGTTTTGTGATGTTGATCTAACACCTTTTCTTCTGGATGTAATGAAAGCTGGGGGCCTTTGTTTTTCTTATATAAACTACCTGCATGGTATTGTTCTCCAGTTCCAGTCTCTCTGAAATGAAGCAACATGTTGTAGTCACTTATGAAACAATCTGATTGCAAAAGTTTTCTTTATTTTTATATTTTTTTCTTCCAGTATTTTACAGTTCTCTCACCCATTCCTAATTTGACAGCATTTTCTTCCCCCTAAATGATAGGCTTTTAGGTAGAATCTTTGCTTTTTTGAAAATATTATTAGAGGCAGGGTCTCACTATGTAGTCCAGCTGGTCTTGAACCTGCTTATGTAGTCCAGGCTGGCCTTCAACTCATGGTGATTTTCCTGCCTCAGCCTTCTGAGTCCTGAGATGCCACCATGTGCCACCATGTCTAGCAGGTAGAATCTTTTCAAAGGAGTTAATTTTTTTAATAGAAATTACAGACCCCTTTTTGTTTGCAATCTTATTCCACTGATTAATACTTTTTTTGGTTACATTTTACATTCATTTATGGGTGGGATTTAATTATATCAGAGTAACTAGTATGTATGATTGGCATGAGCAAATTTGGGCCTAAACAGCAGACTCACGCTATAGTACGCCTTCATGGGTGAGCGGAGATGGAAGTGGCCTCCCAGGAAAGAACCTCCCTGGGGTGGTTGTGCAATGTGTCGCATACACAAAGCCAAATCTTTCAGCAAGAATTGAAGGTGATGATTGCGTGAGGGGGGAATTGGCTAAGAAACTTTCTACTGAGCTGTTATTAGCCTGACTATATTTTTTTATTTTTGGTGGCTCAGCCGGCCCTGAGGGTGGGTCTGGCACAGCACGTAGTATGGGGGATCTAACCGTGGTCCCTGTGTGCTTGCCTAAGTTTGCCTAAGCAGGTGCTTCAGACAACTGAGCTATCTCGCAGGCCCCTAGCCTGACTTTATAAGAGAAAAGACACTCTAGGGCTGGCCAAATAACTCATCAGATTAAAACGCCTGCAAGTAGGGGTTGGGGAGATGGCTCAGTGGAATAAGTGCTTCCCTGGCAAGTGCAAGGACCTGAGTTCAATCCCTGGTTCTGCAAAAACAAACAAACAAAACACATCTGCAAGTAGGCGCAGGGGCTGGGCTGGGGGTTTGATCCTCAGACCAGCCATGCCGGCCCACCCCCAGGACATGCCTATTGAAACTGGGTGTGGTGATGTGCGCCTGTAATCCCAGCTCTTGGGAGGCTGTAAACAGGCGGATCTCTACGAGTCCAATCTAGTAGTGAGACCCTGAACACACAGTAGACCCTTCCCTAAAAAAAGAGAGAGAGAGAGAGAGAGAGAGAGAGAGAGAGAGAGAGGACACTCGAGCACCCTAAGGCTCAGAGTAATAGTGTCCCTGAGAAAGGAGACAGCCTCTGTTTCTCTTGTGCCTCTGTGGTTCTCCATATATTGACTGCTTTTGGTTCTCACCAGTGTGCTAAGAATCAGCAGCTGCTGATCTGGTTCTTGTCGATCTCTAGACATCTCCCCCTTGAGTCTCAGCTGATGTGGACTCGAGTTTTCCTGCAGGCCTCTGGATGCTGACTAAGGATGTCAGGCAGGCCCTGAAGGGCACTTGCCAGCTATGGAAAGGGCCCCCGTGCACGGTGAGATTCTCCTGGCCAGCATGAATCCCTACCGAAGCGGGCAGTCTCCTGAGACCACATCCTCATGTGGCTCTGTGCTGAGGTTTTCAGCACTTGTATCAGGAAAGGGTGACTGTTAGCTAGGTGCAGGGGCACATTTTACAATTCCAGCACTCCAGTAGGCTGAGGCAGGAGAACTGCAAGTTCATAGCTCCTGCTCGGGCAACTTCTCAAGACTCTGTCTCAAAATTAAAAAATAATACAAAACTAGCTGGGGATATATCTCAGTGTAAAGGGCCTTGGCTTAATCCCTACCAGCACCAAAAGAAAAGAAAGAGATAAGATAAATTAAAAGAAGAAAGGGTGACTGCTCATTTGTTTTGCTGATGGAACAGGGAGACTGTTCTCAAAGGTAAGAAACAAAGAAGAGATGTTTGGAACCTTGAGCAGTAGAAAGTCTATGAGCAAAGCAGAGTGAAACCTTCTTTCTTATAATACTTTATTTTTTGAGACAGGATCTCACTCTGAAGTCCAGGCTGGCCTTGTGCCCACTTTTTTAACCCAGAGGCTGGTCTTTTTGTTTTGCATTTAGGACAGGGTCTACAGGGTCTACAGGGTCTCACTGCATGGATTGGACTCGTACTGATCCTCCTGTTTACAGCCTCCCAAATGCTGGGATTACAGGCACGTGTCACCACGCCCAATTTCAATCATTATCTCAGAGTGCCCTGGGGGCGGGGCTGGCACAGCAGGCCAGGGGATCAAACTCCCAGCCCCTGTGTCTGCCTACGGGATGCTTGTCTTGAGCTTGCAGAGATCCTCCTGTCTCAACCTCCTGAGTGTTGGGATGACAGGTGTGCACCGCCACGTCATACAGAACAATGAAATACCCTTGCACCTGCCACTCTACTGAAGAAATGGGACATGACCAAGGCCACAATGGCATGCAGCTTATTGTTTGTCTTTGTTTTTCCTACATGAAGACATGCACCTGCATATGGTGCCTCTAGGGTTCTGGTCCTCTCTCCGCCTTCATGTGAACGAGCAAAGGCAACAGCTGTACCTGTACTGTATGTCTTTCTGCATCAACTGGCAAGTCTCTGCACCTCTTCTTATTTTCATATTATTGTGTCTCTCCCAATATAACCACGAGCCAAGGACTATGTTGTGTGTTGTCTTAGTTACTTTTGTCTCATTGCAGAGACAAAGTACTCAACGCCCACAAGCTAAGGGAGGAAAGGCTTATTTAGCTTACAGTTTGTACAGGTTTCAGTTCATGAGCAACTGGCTCCAAGGCAGGGTGGCTTTATGGAGAAGGAACAGCTCATGGTGGACAGAAGGTGGCAAAAGCAGAAGGGAGGAAGAAGACTAGCCTCTTTCTGTCCTTTATATCATATCCAGGCACCAGGAGTAGGCTGGTGCCAAACCAATCAGTGGGCTGATTTAGTAACCACCCACCCTTAATCCTAGCATTGCACCCTGAATCAACCACACCTTCTAGATTCAGCCACCTCTGCAAAGCCCCACCTAAGACTGCATGACGGCTTGGAAGGACGTCTAGACACAAAGGAGAACAGGTACTAAGGTTTTCTGAGACAGTGAAACAATAGGCTACAACCCCTGGTCTGAGCCCAGTGTTCCTGGGCTTTAAAAAGTTTTGCAAGGTTCAGATGGCATACTCAGAAACTTCATGCAGTCTTTGCAAAGCAAGAAGCCACAAAGGCAGAAAAATGAACCCCAGAGGCTTTCTGTCTTGGTGTGGAAATTCCCTGCCTTTTGGGTGCGACAAGTGAAAGTAGAAGTGGCAGAGGGGAAGGTAGAGTGCGTCATTCTAAGATACAGGAGGCATAAGAGTGGAAGGGAGAGAGTCGGGGTAAAGCAGGGGTGACTCCACCCAGCAACCACATTGGTGTCTATAAACCTTGGCCTGTGTTCCTGGGCTTATGGCGCGCCCTGCTGCTGGTTTGGATGGAGGGGAATCCCCAGAGGGTCTTGTTGCTTGGCTCCTGCACTCTGAGGCCCAGTCCCGGGTGACTCACTGCACTCTGACCTGTTGAGCAGCTCTGCAGGCAGTGTCGTGAGCCTGTGTCGTGAATGCGTGTCCCTCCCTGGCCTGGATGCTGCCTTGGTGTTTGTCCTGAGATAGGCTGACACTGTCCCTAGGGCTCCTCTAGAATTTTGGGTGGTCTGTAAGAGTAAGGGCTCTGGGGGGCTGGCGAGATGGCTCAGTAGTCTAAAGCACCTACTTAGAACAAGCTTAGAAAGCACAGGACCGCGGTTCGATCCCCCGGCACCACATGCCAGCCCGCCCCGCCCCCTGGTGGGCTGAGCTGGCCACACACACACACACACACACACACACACACAAATAAATAAATAAAATTTAAAAAAAAAAGTGTTTAAAAAAGAGTAAGGGCTCTGGGGAATTTCTAGTCCCCTGAGCAGCCTAGGGTCTAGGGAGGGTTATGGTCAAATGATAATGGGGAAGATCTGGGGCTGGGGTTGGGTTGGGATTCTGTCTTTATTCCTTTCTGAGTGACCTTGGATGACCACCAAATGTCTCTTAAACCTATTTGCTCTTCTACAAAATGGGGCTCAGGGTTTTTCCCTCATCCATGGTTGATGTGTTCCCAGACAAACCTGCCCAGAGAGATGCAGCCACTCTTACGGGAGTGAGCAAAACGGAACCTACAGGACTGACCGCCCAGGCCATGCTGTTAGCCATGATCTAATGTAGTGGCAGTCTGTGACCCTGTTATGGTTTATGTCTATTTGTCCCCCCAAAGTCTCATGTAAGTCATGGAGTGGACTTCTAGACTGCGATTAATTCATGATCCAGTGCTGGGGTTATGGATGGGAGTGCTGCTGGGGTTATGGGTGGGAGGGCTTCTGGGGTTATGGTGGGAGTGCTGCTGGGGTTATGGGTGGGAGTGCTGCTGGGGTTATGGGTGTGAGGGTGCTGGGGTTATGGGTGTGAGGGTTGCTGGGGTTATGTTGGGAGTGCTGCTGGGGTTATGGGTAGGAGTGCTGCTGGGGTTATGGGTGTGAGGGTGCTGGGGTTATGGGTGGGAGTGCTGCTGGGGTTATGGGTGGGAGTGCTGCTGGGGTTATGGTGTGAGTGCTTCAAGGCCGGCACAGCATGCCTGGGGTTCTGGGGCCAGCACGGCATGCAGTACTGGGAATTGAACTCAGGTCCTTGTGCTTGCCAGGCAGGTTCTTACACTGCTGAACTATCTCCCCAGCCCATTAGATTTTTTTTTTAATGTCCTTGTGCATCATTTTACTCCTCTGTAAATGCAATTGCAATAAGATTATTGTAGGATGAAATATTTTAATAGGTGAAAGTACTCAGAAATATTCCCAGCATGTGAAAGCCATCTAGGGGTATTGCTGTGATTATTTGGATTTCCATATCCACTGTAGCCTTTGGTGAGTAACTATTTTTTCCATCTGGTTTCCATTTGCCATCTATAATATGGAATTAATAATAACATCTACTGGAAAAAGCATGTGGTAACTATGAAGTATCAGAGCAGCTATGAAAGGTTATTTTTTGTAATCTGGAAAATGCTATAAAAATGAACCATATGCGTGTATAATTTTAATACCAGTGAGTTCATAAGGTCACAAAGTCAGAGAAGAGGAGCTAGAGAATGTGGAAGAAACTGGGTACTAAGGAGACAGAGAAGTATTCCCGAGGGGCGATGTCTCATCAGAGTTGAGACTGTTCCAGCATCAGGTTTATTCCTTTGCCAGGGTCACATGGTCTCTTAGTGTGCGCCTGGGGACAGGGTAGAAGAGACAAGGCAGCCAGCTCCTGACTGTTCCTTGGCATTGTTTTGATCATTGATAGATCTGCTTTCTTTCTTTATTTGAGCAGGGTCTCACTATGCAACTTGGACTCATAGGGATCCTCCTGTCTCAGCCTCCCCAGTGCTGCGATTACAGGTGTGAGCCACCACACCCGGTTTCAGTGAGGGGCAGGTCCTGCATGGCATATGGTACCAGGGCTTGAACCCAGGTCCTTGTTGTACTTTACAGGCAGGTGCTTAGACTGCGGAGCTATCTCCCCAGCCCCACACAGATCTGCTTTTTAAGAGTTGCTGGAGGGGGGAGGTAGGCGGGACAGGGAGATAGCTCAGTAGAATAAGGGCTTGCATGGCAAGGACAAGGTCCTGAGTTCAATCTGTGGTACCACCAAAAAAAAAAAAAAAATGTTGCTAGTGAGTGATGGGGATGCTAAAGTCAAACAGGACAGGGAGGAAGAAGAGGAAAAGAAAGACTTGTGACTTCCTTGCTTTTCAAAAGAAAAGCAAGGAAGTTTTTCCATAACAAAAAGATGAGGAGAGACCGAGAGCATGAATACGTGACCACTGGTCTTGCCTACAGCTCTGAGAGGGTGTGTGTGTGTGTGTGTGTGTGTGTGTGTGTGTGTGTGTGTGTAGTGTGTGCACATGCATATTTGTGCATGGTGGTCAGGGTCAGAGGACTGGAAAATGACAGGAAATATAAGCTTAGATGAAATCAGGTCTAGGGGGCCAGCTGGCCAAATGGCTCAGCAGATTAAAGCTCCTGCAAGCAGGAGCAGGGGCCGGGGGTTGGATCCCTGGGCGTGCCATGCCAGCCCCACCCCCGGGGTTGCTGAGGTGGCAACTGAGACTGGGTGCAGTGACACATGCCTGAAATCTCAGCTCTTGGGAGGCTGTAAACAGGCAGATCACCACGAGACCAATCTAGTAGTGAGACCCTGAACACCCTGCAGACCCTGCCCTGAAATACAAGAAAAAAAAAAAAAAAAGAAAAGAAAGAAAGAAACCAGGTTCAAGACACCTAAGACATACTGGCAGCATTTGCAGAAGACCAGGTTATTAAATAACACCCCCGTGTGATAGTAGAAACTGTGTGCTAGCAGTCAGACATACAAACAAGATGGGTGAAAGCAGCCCGAGGCATCAAGTTCAGGGGAATAGGAACTCCTGGCAAGGGGAATTCTTAGCCCTGCGGTCTCAGAACAGTTAACCTTATTTTGACTGCACCCTTTAGGACCTCATCGCCTTCAGAAGCAGGCTGAGGTGTGAGTTGGATGTGATCAGGGTGATCACTTGGGGCTTTCGGTTTCCAGACCTGCAATCTGCTGCTGGCTGCAAGTTCTCTCACTTGGTCCAGGAAACATCCTCGGGTTGGCAAATGGGAGAATGCTCCAGGGCTGAGCTCAGCAGGGGGAACTATAACCCCCCCATACTTGCAAGTTAGCAGAAGAGCTGTGATCTCCATTTTCACCTGCATGCCTAGGGATTGTTTTTCTTGCCTGAGAAGGGCGGGGATGGAAGTAGGGAGCATGCTGAGATACGCTGAGAGCCTCTTCAAGAGTCCGGTTCAACAGTTCCCAGCCTGGATCTTGTTGCTGGTTGTTTATTCCGGCAGAGCTGGGTTTCCTGCCCCAACAATAGAAGAAGTCCAAGCCCCTTCCCAGAAGAGCTCATGGGGGAAATGTCAGCTTCCAACTTTGTGCATCTCAGACATTTTCTCACAAAATACCCCAAGGACTCCAAATTAAAGGACAGAGTGCTCAAGGGAGCAAAGCCTAGGGATTTTGGAAAATGTCCGGGATGCTGGGCTGAGTCACCATCATTTCCTGTTGAAGCTGTCCCAGAGAACCAGCCAGTTCCTCTCCCCAAGGCAGCTGGGACCTGGGCAGGGCTGGCCACTTAGTCCCAGATGGCCCAGCCTGTCAGTGATGTAATAGACACTTCATTTATTTATCCATAGCCTTCAGAGCAAATGAGAGAGGAAAACAAGCAATTGGAAACAGTATAGGGAGCAGCTAGCTTTACTTGGCTTCCTAGTTTTTTCCTGAGCTGTGGACAGAAATAATCCAAATAACTGCAGGCCATAACTGCAGCTTTGAGCGTAAAAATTCTTCGATTACAGGGCACATATTGACTTGTGGGTTTGGATTTTGGGATCACAACCCTGTAGTCCATTAATATTGTGTACTTGGGGGAAAAAAGCCCTGGAGGGATACAGAATGGCAGGAGGAGACAGAAACGGTAGGTATATTCTTCTGCTCATGTATTTGTCCTTTTCACAGAAACTTTCTTTGGAGGGCGGAACAGTGGTGCTGTACCCAGCCCCTGTTCTAGGGTGAGTGGGTGACAGCTCCATGGGGAAGGGAGGCTGTTGGTGTGTAGAATTTTGTCTCTTTTAGATTGAACTTTAATCAGAGGCCATTCAGTGAGAGAGAACACTTCAAGTCAAGGCCATGAGTGGGACTTCTTGTTCTTGGGTCATCCCACTGCATCTTCCCTTTCTTAGGCCATTTCAGAGGCTGCCTGTAGGGCATTATAGTAATTTGTGTGTGTGTGCCTTGTGGGCCACAAGCATGCCAAATGAGGGGACAATTCTGTGTCTGTTCTGTGCAATGTCCAGCATACCTGCCCACAAATTGGAAATGCGCAGTTGACATTTGCAGGATGAATAGGTGGGGCAGGTAAGACGCAGAGAGAGGAAGTGGTGCCAAAGGTGAACAGGAGAGGAAGGAATGGAGGGACAGGGAGGAGGGGGGGAGGAAGGAATGTGGGAAAGAATCCCTGAAGGCTTTTGCTCTATACCTCTAAGAAGTGTTGCAGCAGACTCAGAAGAAATGGAAAGGCTTTGAAAAGCAGAGACCTTCTGCCTTTATTTGCCTCTAAGTCCCTTTTATTCAACAAGGACCAAGCCTTGGATTGATGGAGGGATGGCCCCTGTCTTGCTGGGCCATAGTCTCTCTGAGATGCTGCGGGGGAAGCTGACTCTGTTCCTGTTGGAATAAGCTTGACATGTAGATGTTTATCAGAATGTGTAGGAAGGAGGCACTTGAACTGAAGTCACTTTGTTCTGACTCACTGCACCTGGTGGCAAAATCCTGCTCTTTGTGTTGGTTTCCCCAGAGCTCTAGGTCAGACCTGGCATAGCAAGGACCCAAATACAGGCTATTCCAAAGCTTCAAATCGGCATCTACTGGTAGCAAGGCAGGACAGCAAGTTCTCTGAGGCAAAGAGCAGCACAATTGCTTACAGGTTTTAAATTATTTAGCTGCATCAAATATTCAGACTTGTGAGAACAACAGCGACTCTATTTAAAAGCTCCAAGCTTGTGATGGGTGAACTCAGTGTTTCCTTGTAGCTTTCAGGATCCAGTCCACACTTCGGGAATCTTCTAAGAGTTATTCAGGCTCCTCAGGGTCAGGCTCCAACTCTTGGAATGAGCTAAACTACAAGTGTCATCCATGCCAGTGATATTTGACATATGCCCTGCATGTAAAAGGATTTTAATGGGAGGTTTCTTTGTGCCTCATGCCTTAACTCCTTGAGAAAAAGATGGCCACCTTGAAAGAAACGGTTGGCATGTTTACATAGAAGTCATGCTCTTTGTGTAGATGGGTTGGAGACCTAATTTCTATCAAATTTTGCCTCTGAAATATGTGCAGTTTTGAGGGTTCTTTTGTGTGTGAAACTGCTGTTCTTTTTCACAAAGCATCATCATTTTATTTATTTACTTATTTATTTATTTTTGGTGGAACCAAGGATTGAACTCAGGCCCTTGTGCTTGCCAGGCAAGTGCTTATTCTACTGAGCCATCTCCCCAGCCCTCAACATCATCATTTTATTGATACATTTTATTTTTATTTATTTTTATTTATTTATTTTTGTGTGTGTATGTGGCCAGCTCAGCTCACGGGGGGGCGGGGCTGGCTGGGATGTGGTGCTGGGGGATTGAACCGCGGTCCTTGTGCTTTGCTAAGCTTGTTCTAAGTAGGTACTTTAGACCACTGAGCCATCTCACCAGCCTGGTACATTTTATTTTTATATTTGGTGGAACCAGGGATTGAACTCAGGCCCTTGAGCATGCCCAGACAAACATTTATTCTACTGAGCTGTCTCCCCGGCCCAACATCATCACTTTAAATGAGACCAAATGTAACACCTGCTGAAGTTGCTGTAGAGCCCAGGATGAGTGCCTCAGTGTCAACCATCATTTATTAAATGCTTCCTATTTCCAAGATACTCTATGTGTGATTAACCTTATGTTATTTAATATCTTCACTCCAAGAATAATGAGCCAGGTATCGTTCTTCTCCTTGGATAACTTGAGAAAAGCAAAATTCACAGATGGTGGGTGTTCAAAGTCACATTCAGGACTAAATGACTCCCAGCCAGAGGTTTCTTTCCATGTTATTCAATGTTGAAATATTTTTGGATTATCCTACATAAAATCTAATTGTCCTATCAGAATTTCAGAGGGAGAGCTGGGGAGTTGGCTCAGTGGAATAAGGGCTTCCCTGGCAAGTGCAAGGGCCTGAGTTCAATCCCTGATTCTGAGAGAAAAAAAATTTTTCAGAGGGAACTTTATCTTCTGTGAAGATGAAGGAGGAGGAATAAGAGAGGGGGGACACAGGTTTTGGGGGAATAGTCAAGGTTCTGTGTTTTCCTCTCTGCCATGGTTGTACTATGTGCTCCTATATTCAGTGTGTGGTAATCCACCAAAGGGTATACACTGTGTTGGTTATATTTCAGTTAAAAGTTTATTTAAAAAATCCTTTTTTAGCAACTAAGGAAGATCTTGCTCATGCCAATAGGTTCTGGTTAATGAATAGAAATTCCTTTGACTCTACTATAGATCAAACTAAAACTTAATACAAATATGTTGATACCCTGCCCTTACAAAAATATTTTTAAGTGGATCATAATAAAGAGTGATAGAGTCATGTACAACCATAGAATAATACTAGGAAGGGGTTGTCATATACTATA
>NW_004524609.1:14445700-14452060 GCF_000260255.1 Octodon degus | reverse complement strand
AATACTTACTACCAAGCAGAAGAGACCAAACATATACTTATTGTAGTAAGTGGACATTTGTCTTCAGATATATCAGAACTTATTGAAACAAGTCTCTCTCTCTCTCTCTCTCTCTCTCTCTCTCTCTCTCTCTCTCTCAATCAGTAAACCCAAAGGAAGCAGAAGTTCTCATGGACTTCATCTTCTACTTCATATGTAGATAATCAAAGTAGGAAAAGCCACACCTGCTCAATAATTTGAAAATTCTGACCTCCCAATCCTGAAGCTTTTGAAAAAAAATTTTGATCTTTGTATGATGGTTTAAAGTGAGAGATACAGCCACCGGGAGGACTTTTCTAATTGTTCTGTATCTATGTTCCTTTGCTTGCACGTGCTCTTCCAAAGGCTAGATTCTCAGTCTCAGAGGACACAGGTATTATTCTAGTTCAAACTGCAATGGGGATGTTGTTACACATTTTTCTGCTTCTTTATATCTTGTAGACTTAGAGGTATTGAAGGAAAAGTCATAAACAAAGCCTATAGACTTGCTTTCTTCAATATAGCTGATTTTCTTTCATTTGTGTCAGAAAGAGGTAGCCTGGCACAGAGTAATGCATCTACTATGTTATTGTGTATCCCAGGAATCTGCAAAAATGCAGCTCCAGATTCAGAAAGTAGACCAGATTTGGAATTATACTTCATAGTTTTAGTGCCAGCCCTGCATTTACTAACTTGTTCTCTTGGAGTTTAATTCTTCAAACATAAATTTTCTGAGAGAGGGAGGTGGCAGACCAGGTTGTTTCAAAGCTTGCCTTGACAGACTTTTCAGAGTGATATTTTGATTAAGATCTCCAATGAGGGGTCCACATACAGCCTTGCAGGGGACTAACAGATGAACTGACACAAAGCTATCAAAGTAGAGAATGTAAGCATTGGGGCACGAGGTCATGGTCACGTCAGGAGCAATAACAATTTGTCATGGCAAAAATAAACCCATGGTTTCCAAATGACAAATGTCAGATTAAAATGTGTTCCTTAGCAAGAAGCCTCTATTTTCCCTGCAACAACCACTTCTGGAGGAAACAGAATGGCTGAAAACGGAGTTGCATTAAGAAACTTGAATGAGGGGAGCAACAGATGTGTTGTGGCTTTCAGACCGAGAAGCACATTCAGAAAGCTGTGAATGACTCGTGGCTGGGGCTATGAGAAAGTCAGCGGAGCCACGAGAAAGTCTGGTTTGAACACATCAACTTATCTCTGTTACAGAGCATTCCAGTCCAGTTGGCCAGGAATGCAGATCTTTGACCACTGCTGCCAGACCTAATGGGGCCAGAGCTTGTGAGACGCTGGTGGGAGTAGAAACGTGGTCTCCCACCAGGGTTAGGGGGTGCCTGGGTGCTTGGGTGTGCCAAGAACTTTAAATTGACGAGGGACGGGAGATGCTGAGTGAGGAAAAAACACAGGGCATTTCACTGAATGAATGTAGCGCCCCGGAACCTGAGCATAGGGTGGCGGCCCCTCCCCCAGCGCTAGCGCATCTCTTTTCGATCAGTAAACAGGATCAAACGGAAAGAATCCCCCAGGCTCAGAGACACGAACTAGTTTCTCTTTAAGTCCCAAAGCAAAGTCAGGGTGTAGAGAGAACTGGTGACAGGGTCCTCTCCCAGCGTTGGGATGGAGGCCGGGAGATTTTTACCTTATGCAGGACATGCTCGTTGAAGTCGGGGCCAGGTTCCCCCTGGTAGGAGTCGAGTCTCTGCAGGTCCATGCCAGCCGGGAGCCCACTGCTCCTTGCTCTCCCCGGGCCCTGCGTCAGAGCTTCCAGCAGCTGGGTGAGGCTGGTTCTGGTCTGAGCCTCGCCGGCCCGGCCGCATCCGTTTTCAGCACTGGACAGCTCCCGCGGCGGCCACGGCGGCACCAGGGAAACCGCGGCAGTTCAGCACCAGAACAGCGAGGCCGCCTCTGCGCGCCTGGGACCTAGAGTTCTGAGAATTTGTCCTCTCTGACGCTCCTGTCTGTGACTACAGGAAGCTGGGAGAGATACAAGATTTGAGCCTAGCTGGCGGTCTCTGCGTATCTTCTTCGGACTCCGGAGGCTCAGCGATCCGGCTGCTTTCCCAGGGCACTGCGGTCCCGGAGCTCGCGGTTCCCGAGTGTCCCTGAGCCAGTGTCTCCGTCACCGCGCAGTTCGCTGTCTGCAGAGGAGGCGAAGTCCTGCGGTGCGTGAGCCTCTTCTTTTGGTCCCTGGACAGTTCTCTTGGTGCACAGTGCTAGCTAAGCTTGCGTTTGAGCACAGGATTCAAAATTGAGACATGGACTCTGAAAATTCTCAGTCTTGTAACCTTGGGCCAGCTGCTTAATCTCTTTTAAGGTTCACCCAAAGGAAATGATAATAGCGTCTACATCACAGCGCTGTTCCGATGATTTAATGAGTCCATTCAAGTCAAAAGCCTAAAACAGAGGCAGCCATGTACTAAGCAGCGGGGCAGCGTGAGCTGTTATACCCTCTTGGCAAGGGGATGGGTGCTGCGGCCACTTCTACTAAATAGATAAGGAAATATAAGCAAGCCAAGAGAACAGAAGTGATTTTTTTCTTTTTTCTTTTTTTTTTTTTTTTTTTTTTGCAGAACCAGGGATTGAACTCAGGCCCTTGTGCTTGCCGGGGAAACACTCATTCCACTGAGCCATCTCCCCGGCACCCCAGAAGTGATTTTTAAGGCTCACCAGGGCAGTCACTTGTCAGGATTGCATTGCCACTTAGAAATAGGGGCCTGGAACTCTTGTGTCAGGTTTATCCTCATACAGTGACTCCGGTGTCCAGCAGGAGACCACCTCCTAGGACAAGTGCTGTCACCATTACCCTTATAGTTAATACCAACATAGAGGGAATGAGCCAGATTTGCCCTTAAAAGAAGGCATTTTACTTCTGGGTTTTAGTTATCATTTGACTTATAGGTATGTAGTTTATTTTCTTAGTAAAGTAAAAGTGATTACGTTATGATATGTACACATACCAAATTCCCAAGGTGAAGGTAATTACTATGCACTGCAAATGTACACTAATAAAAAACAAAAAAGATTAAAATAATAATCTAGGAATAGAAAAAAACATGATTCTGGTTATTATATAAGAATATAGATCCAATAATAAATGTGCTCATATTTTGTTATTGATTCATAAAAACTTTTTATATAATGGACATTAATTCTTTATACCATAAGTATTACATTTTTCTATGGACTGGGTTTGTTTGTTTTTTGTGGCCAGCTCAGCCTATCTTGGGGGCTTGGCTAGTGCAGCATGTGGCACTGGGGATTGAACCATGGTCCCTGCATGCTTGCCTAAGCTTGCCTAAGACTGCTGAGCTATCTTTTATTTATTTTTTTTTGGTGGTACTGGGGAATCAAACTCGGGACCTCATACTTTGCAGGCAGGTGCTTATGTTGCTGAGCTGTCTCCCCAGCCTCTACTGAGTCCATCATGCAGGCCCTCTCTGGACTGCTTTTGAAGATAGGCCTTGGCTATGTAGCTTAGGTTGGCCTTGAACTGATAGTGATCTTCCTGGGTCAGGCTTCTGAGTTCTGGGGTTACAGGCATGTACCAGCACACGCGGAGCTTCTGTGGAGTTTTAAGTGATGCACTTTGCTTTTTTTTTTTTTTTTTTAATTTTATTTATTTATGTGTGTGTGTGGCCAGCTCAGCCCACCAGGGGGCAGGGCTGGCTGGCATGTGGTGCTGGGGGATTGAACCGCGGTCCCTGTGCTTTGCTAAGCTTGTTCTAAGTAGGTACTTTAGACCACTGAGCCATCTCACCAGCCCTTGCTTGTGTTTTCATTACACTGTCTCAAAGTGTTCAGTGTTTAAGTTTGGGCTGAGCATGAGAAGGCATTTATCAGAGAGATCAGAAGGAGGGTTGCTGGACAAACAATGACCGGAAAGAAAACTGATACTCTTCAGGGAATGTGTGCATTAAAACGTGACAGGAGGGTAAATCAACTTTCCTCCTTATAGGACCGTTTGTGTTCAAGTAATGGATATGATGAACTTAGAGTTACTTTGTATTTCTTTTAAATGTGTTCAGGTGCGTTTTGTGGTCTATCTTGGTGAATGGCCCATCACTGTTTGCTGCTTGATAAGATTATGTATTCTGTTGTTAAATACAATATTCTGTAAATATCCATCAAAGTCATAGTGATTTTCAAGTAGACCTTATGGATTTTTCTGCCTGGTTTATCCATCAGGTTTTTTTTAAAATTGGAATTGAACTCATGACTTCACATTTGCCAGGTGGGTGCTGTGCCACTGAGCTACATCCCCTGGCTATTGATTGATTATTTATTTATTTATTTATTTATTTATTGCAGAACTGAGGATTGAACTCAGGCTCTTGCGCTTGCCAGGAAAGCACTTATTCTACTGAGCCATCTCCCTGGCCCCTATTGATCAGTTATTGACAGAGAGTTTAGAGTTCTCCAACAGTGGTGTGGACTTGTTTTTTTCTCCTTTTGGTTCTCAGCTGTTACCTTCTGTGCTTTGACACTGTATTTTAGGTGGACCCACCTGTTTCTTGGGGAGCTGATTCCTTTAAGTAGTGTCCTTTTTTGATTCTTAGAAATTATGTGATTCTTAGAAATTTTCTTGTTCTGAGTCTTCTTTGTCTGAAATGAATATAACTACTCCAGCTTTCTATTTTATTTATTTTTATTTTTAAAAAATTTATTTATTCATTTATTTATTCGGTACAGCGTCTCACTATGCAGCTCAGACTCATAGCGATCCTCCTGTCTCAGTCTCCCCAGTGCTGCAATTATAGGCATGCACCAGCACACTCGGTTTCCGTGTAATTTCAATACTGGGGAGACTGAGGAAGAAGGATCACTATAGGTCTGAGTTGCATAATGAGACCCTGTAATGAATAAATAAATAAATAAATAAACTGGTTTATATTCATTACCGGGTGTACCCACTTCCTGAGCTATTTGGCCAGCCCTCCCACGTTCTTTGAACAATGTATGAAATTTCATTTTATCTCATCTTAGAATATCAGTAAAACTGTTTCCGCCTGTATTTAGGACAGGGTCTACAGGGTCTACAAAGGTCTCACTACGGTAGGTGAGACTCATACTGATTCTCGTGTTTTCAGCCTCCCAAGTGCCGGGATTACAGGTGCACTCTACCACACCCAATCTCAGTCACTATCTCGGGGGTGGGCTCAGCACAGCATGTGGGGGATCAAACCCTGGACACTGCGCTCTGGCTAAGCAGGCACTTTTGTCCGCTGAGCCATTAGGCTGGCCCATTTGTTTTATTTTTTGAGACAAGGTCTCACTATGTGCTTCAGGCTGGCCTTGAACTTTCAGCAATCTCCCTGTCTTAGAATGACTGATGCTGGACTCACAGGCGTGGGCCACCACACCCAGCTCTTCTTAAAACTATGGCATATGGTATAGAGTATACAGTATGTTTTAAAAACCAAACTAAATCTACTTCAACTAAAACTATTCCTGCTTCATGTGTAGTAAGGTGCCTTAAAAACAATATTTCCAGTTAATTCTTCCTGTCCTTTGTGGCACTGCTGTCATTTACATCACTTTTTCCCATGCTGTGGTCACCAAATCCACCTGTAAACCACTGTTACTATGCTGGGGTTTCGTTAGCTGGCAGTAAAGAGAAGAGGCACGGGGAGTTCTTCTTTCACTTCTTGATTTCAGGGGTCATAGAATTTTCTACGGTTGGTTCCTCCTTTTCTCTTTTTTCCCTTTTTTGAGCAAAGTTCTCACTGTATAACTCAGGCCAGCTTTGAACTCACTCTCTAGCACAGGCTAGGCTCCAACTTGCATGGATCCTCAAACTCCTGCCTCAGCAGCCCATATTCTGGGGTTATAGGCGTGCACCACCGTGCACAGTGCCAGTGTCCGGCAGTGTTGGGCTATATGGGTTCATTTGACAGCTTCCTTCACGTATTTATATTTCATTTTTTACTTGTAGTGATCCTCCTGTTTTTAGCCTCCCAAGTGCTGGGATTACAGGCATACAGCACCATGCCCAGTCTCAATCGCTGTCTCAGGATGCCCCAGGGGTGGGTCCAGCATGGTATGTGGTGCCAGGGATTGAACCCCAGTCCCTGCTCTTTGCCAAAGCAGGTGCTTTAGTCTGCTGAGCTATCTGGCCAGCTTTTGTATTTCTATATGAATAATAATTTATTTTTATGTCAGTGCTAACAGAGAAATTAATCTGTTAGTGTTGGTCTAATATATGAAATTCTCCAGGGTGCTTCTTTATATTTTAATATAGAGGCTCTCAATTCTTTGGTAATTAGAATATCTCTCTCTCTTCTTCTTCTTCTTCCTCCCCCTCCCCCTCCTCCTCCCCCTCCCCCC
>NW_004524609.1:14443530-14445600 GCF_000260255.1 Octodon degus | reverse complement strand
ATAATATATTATATTTAATTTTATGATTGCCTAGCTTTTTAGGAAGGGAAGTGCATGTCTTACTAACTATACGCCTCAAGCTATCCAGCTTTTTATTCTGTCTTTGATATGCATTCTGTTTTTTCCTTGAATCTCAGTGACTTTATATTCTGATGTGGACTGATTTTTTAAAATTTCTACATGAGGTTCTTTGTATTTAGGTAATGACCTCTTTCCTAAGGTTCGAGTTGCTTTTCAGAATTGAATTCCGGACCTTCGCTGTATGCTCAAGGCTTATTTTCCGAGCTCTCATCAATAAATCAACTCTTAAGCATTTCTGCTCTTCTATCAGCCAGTTCTAAAATTGGTCACTTTCTGGACTTCTGCCTAGCTACACCCCTAGCTTCACCCCATATAGATTTATTATTTCCTGAGTCTCGTTTATTTCTTTCTTGGTTCATTTTCTCAAGAACATACTTTACTTCTCTTAGTTTGTTCTTCATGAATAAGTGTTTAAATAAGTTAAATACTTGAGAAGGTACTCAGATAGTCTCTTAAGGAAGGGGGCAGGGGAGGCGGGTTTTCTGACTGCATGTCTGAACTGTGCTTACTTATGCAGTTTGCAGCGGATTCTGAGCTCCAGGCTGAAGAGTGAATCTCACAGTTTGCAAAACATGATTGCATTGTCCACTAGGGTGTGTATAGGAGTTAGTGCTCTCTCTCTCTCTCTCTCTCTCTCTCTCTCTCTCTCTCTCTCTCTCTCTCTTTTGGTGGAACAGGGGATTGAACACTCAGGCCCTTGCGCTTGCCAGGCAAGCATTTATTCCATTGAGCCATCTCCCCAGCTCCTACTCTCTACTTCTTTCAAATTTTTTTTAAATTTAAATTTTTTATTTTTATTTATTTATTTATTTTTTCCGGAACCAAGGATTGAACTCAGGTCCTTGCACTTGCCTAGAAAGATTAAAGGACTTTTAAATCTTTTTTAAAAATTTTATTTAATACAGTGTCTCATTACGCAGTTCAGACTCATAGTGATCCTCCTGTCTCAGCCTCCCCAGCTCTGAGATTGCAGGGTTGCACCACCATGCCTTGTTTCAGGGCCAGCAGGGCCGGCATGGGGATTGAACTCTAGACCTTGTGCTTGCCAGGTAGGCACTTAGACTGCGGAGCTATCTCCCCAGCCCAAGGACTTCTTTAAAAAGTTTCATGCTGAAACTTTTAATTGCAGCAGTGGATGCTTGTAAAAAAAAAATGCTACAAGAAGGCTTAAATATTTGTCTTATTCTTTTTCTTTTGTTTTTTTTATTTGTCTTATTCTCATGTCCAGTCTCTTTCCTTTAAGTCAAGCTTTTCTTTCTTTTTAGCTTTCTTGAAAGCAAAAAGCAAAAAGGAACAAAATAAAGTAAAACCCCTTCAAAACACCAAAAGCCTAAAAGCATTCCTATATTGCCAGGGTTTTGCTTACCAGCTGCAAACAACTTCAGCTTATGAATACCCCATGTATCACCTGCTCTTTCTCACCATAGTTATTCTACTGTTTTCTGTTCTTTGACAGTCAGCTCCATAATTTCATGTAGCAGAATTCACCCTGTGGCTTGCTTCCTTAGACATAGATTGTATTTTGTGAATTACCAAGATATAAGGTGAAGCATTAACAGCCCATTAGCTCTTCTGGTTCTCAAGTTTTACAGATATACTATCATCTATCTATCTATCTATCTATCTATCTATCTATCTATGAATCAATTTATTTATTTAATTTTTTGATGGAACCGGGGATTGAACTCAGACTCTTGCACTTGCCAAGCAAGCACTTATTCTACTGAGCTATCTCCCTGGCCCCCAGATAGACTTTTTAATAATGAAATTTTATTACAGAATTATTTTATATTTGGAGAAGAGCTGAAAAAATTATTAAAGAGTTTTTGCACATCGTACATCCATTTCCTCTGCCTCCCTGTCTGTTTCCCTTCCCCTTTTCTCTCTGCCTCTGTCTCTCTGTCTCTCTGTCTCTCTGTCTCTCTGTCTCTCTGTCTCTCTGTCTCTCTGTCTCTCTCTCTCTCTCTCTCTCTCTCTCTCTCTCTCTCT
>NW_004524609.1:14441109-14442360 GCF_000260255.1 Octodon degus | reverse complement strand
CCGGAACCAAGGATTGAACTCAGGTCCTTGCACTTGCCAGGGAAGCACTTATTCTTACTGAGCCATCTCCCCGGCCCTCTCTACTTCTTTCAGATCAACTTTTTAGGTTTCACATACGTGGCAGTACACTACATTTCTTCCTGTGTTTGATTTATTTCACTTAACATAATGCTTGGTGGTTCTGGCAAGTTGCTGAAAATGTCAGGATTTCTTTCTTTGTTTTTAAAAGCTAATTAAGTTTTTTAATTAATACATATTTGTAGAACACAATGATTGCATTCATTGTGGGGAGTCAGTATGTATATAACATAGTTTAATTCTTTTTACTTCTCTTTCCTCATTCTTTGCTATGGATGAGTAGTATCTGTTTTTTTGAGACAGGTATTCATTGTGCAGTCCAGGCTGGCCTTGAATTCACTGTGTAGCCACCACACTGGGCTGAACAGTAGCTTATGATGTCTGTACATGACATTTTTGATGGGCAGAGGCTAGCTCAGTGTAAAGGCCTTGGGCTCAATCCCCAGAATTATCTTTCCATGGCATGTATGGACTGCATTTTCTTATCCTCTTATCCAATGGGGGACACAGGGGTTGCTTCTACATTTCAACTATTTTGCATAATGCTGTTATAAGTCTGGTAGATAAACAAATATCTGTTGGAGACCCTACTTTCAATTCTTTTTTTGGCATATACCCTACTGTGGAACAGCTGAATCATAGGATAATTTATGTTTAACGTTTTGATAACCACCACGCTGTTGATTTTTTTTTTTTGTTTAATGAATATGTTTTAGTGTGTTCTCAAATCTTTTGAAATATTTTAAAACTATCTCCTGTTCCTTACATCATCTCTGCTTCACTTAGGGGGCATTTTTGTTACTTGTGTTGATTTTCTTTTTCATGTCGCGGAGTTTTTCCTCCTAAGTGTCTGAGAATTTTTGGTTGTCCATTAATGTTTCAGAATGAGACTTTAGAAAGGCTAGCTGGGACTTCTGTATGTGGCTAGGGTTTGTAGGAGGTAAAACTTCTGGGTGAGCGACCAGAGAGTTTGCTGGCAATCTGAGGAAATGCATAAGTCTGAGTGATCAGGATTTATTATAGAGGTAGAAACTGCTGTAGGAGTCCTTGAACTAGGCCTGAACTTAAGGTGCTAACATTCATTAGGCATCTGCTGTGTGTCAGACAGCATGCTGTGTGCTTCACCATAGAGAGCCCTTCTTGGTCCTCTTCTTGGCCCAAGAAATATATATA
>NW_004524609.1:14436602-14440964 GCF_000260255.1 Octodon degus | reverse complement strand
GCTGGGGGATTGAACTGCGGTCCCTGTGCTTTGCTAAGCTTGTTCTAAGTAGGTGCTTTAGACCACTGAGCCA
This sequence comes from Octodon degus, assembly GCF_000260255.1. NCBI lineage: Eukaryota > Metazoa > Chordata > Mammalia > Rodentia > Octodontidae > Octodon > Octodon degus. The sequence goes on along the minus strand of NW_004524609.1, from coordinate 14,440,891 downwards.
TCTCACCAGCCCAAGAAACTTATATTTATAATCACCTGGATAAATTACTGGATTCCATCAAGTTCATTCCAATCTACTGCTTCCAGTTCAACTCACAGTGAGAATAAAGACACTAAGGTGTGTTGTAGTTATGGGGAGCCAAGGGCTCCTAAATCCAGCCATGGTGATGGCTGTCTGGAACACAGGCCTCACCCCAAGGCTAAGCCCAGGTTTTATTCAGTCATGAAGGCGGAGTGGCTTGAGGATGAGTGACTATGAGAATGGCTTACAGGGCAGGAATGCCATGAGCTGGGCTACAGCTGCCTATTTATCTCTGCAATATGCAGGGAGAGGGTGATGCAGGAAGAGTAATCGGGATGACATGACTAAGATAGTATCTTACGTTTTGGGATCAGTGCTTCAGCTCTGATGTGCAATCTTTCAAGCCTCAGGAAGTGATGGCCTCTGTCTCGAGGCTTGTTCCAGCATGGAGCTTTCGATCTTCATCAAGCTCACAGTAGAGAGCAGCAGGTGGGGGCTCCGGGGAAACACAGCTGCAGTCTTCAAAGACTGTCACCAGCACCTTGGCTGCACTGCTATGTCTAGAGGGCCCCTCCTGGTCTTTGTCTCAGGAAGTTTACATTTGTACTCGCATGGATAAGTTATTGGAATCCTGTCAAGTTCATTCCAATCTACCAGTTCCAGTGCAGCCCACAATAAGAACAAAAACACTAAAACATATTTATCGTTATGGGGATCCAAGAGGCACTAAATCCAGGCATGAGGATGGCTGTCTGAGAAAGATTGGGTTTTTGGGGGGGATGGGGTGGGGAGGACTGGCTCAGGATGCTTTCAGGACAGGTCTGGTAAGGCATGAGGATATGGGGATTAAACCACTGCAACCTGAGCCTGATTGCTTTATCTAAGCAGTCACTTAAACAACTGAGATAATGGACAGGCCCCCGAAGATGGCTGTCTGGGAGAAAGGCTTTGACCCAGGGCTGAAGCTGGGTTTTATTCAGTCATGAAGGAGGAGCAGCTTGAGAATGAGTGACTGAGAATGGCAAGGAAGTAGGTGAGCGCTGTGAGCTGGGCTGGGTAGGAGGCCTGTATTTACCTCTGCATATGCAGAGAAAGATATGCAGGAAGTAGTCTTCATTGCACAATTGAAATGGGGTCTAATGTTTTGGGGTCTGGTGCTTCAGCTCTGATGTGTAATCTTTCAAGCCCCAGAAAGTCATAGCCTCTATTTTTTTTTTGGCAGAACCGGAGATTGAACTCAGGCCTTTGTGCTTGCCAGAGAAGCGCTTATTCCACTGAGCCATTTCCCTGGCCCATAGCCTCTATCTTAAGACTTGATTCCAGCTGGCAGCATGGAGCATTGGCTCTTCATCCTGCCTTGATCCAGCTCATATTAAAGAGCAGCAGGTGAGGTATCTGGGGAAACATGCATGCTGCCTTCAAAGACTAGAGCCAGCACCTTGGCTAGGCCAATATGCACTGCTTAAAGCCCATTGAAGGGATAAGAAAAAGTCCTAGCCAGCTCTGTACATATTAATACATGGGAATAGTGTCAATCTCAGCCAAAATGGAGAGAATTGCTCCTCTTTCAAGGAGAGAAAGGGGATCCTCCGCACTTTATAATACCATCTTGTGTAATCTGATGAATAATTCCATAGAGTAGTTATTCCACTGAGAAGGGGATGATTCTTTTTTTTTTTTTTTGGCAGAACTGGGGATTGAACTCAAGCCATCGCACTTGCCAGGGAAGCGCTTATTCCACTGAGCCATCTCCCTGGCCCAGAAGGGGATGATTCTTTTTTTTTTTTTTTTCATAGAGTAGTTATAATTGTGCCTGTTTTACTGAAATAAAAATGTAAGGTCAGAGCATTTAAGAAAACTTACAGAGCTAGTTGGACTTTGAACTCAGGAATATGTGACTTTAGTTTGCACTCAGAACTAATATATTGTTTTGTCTCTGAAATTTTGAACTTTGTGTGGATATCAAATGGCAGTTTCATTCTGGGTCACCAAGGGAATCATCTATAAACCACGAGAGAACCTCTGGATCTAATGGGCAGGATTTGGAGAAGAGGCCCAGAACAAACTCCCTGAGGCTTTACAGTTGGGACGTGGGGAGGGCTTTTCTAGAAATAAAGACCCAGCAACATTTGCTCTTTCAGAAAGGGCCTGGCATACTTTTAACGGCTGAGCAGTGGGCTCTTAGAATGAGTGAAGGCAGGAAGAGGCAGCACCCCACACAGTAACCTCCTGCTCCCACTTTCCCTGCTTGGATGGGCTGGAGGTTGTGGGTCACATTGACCTAGGAGGAACAATGGTCCTGTCATCTTACCTGGGACTTTGGGAGAGGTCATTTTTCATCTATTCATTTATTTTTAGCCATGGACTGTGGCAGGCAGTCAGGGTAAATAGAAAAAAGAGCCACAGTTCTAGACTCTGAAGAGCTGGCCATGTACTACCTGTGACTAACAGAAATAGCAGGGCCATGACAGAGACAATGTAGATCAGTCGCTAAAAGGAACATTGGACCCCGAAGATAGTGATCTCAATTCCAGCCTTGTCATTTGTGTTATGTGTGACTTGGTCTATTAATTTGCATCGGTAACCTTCACTTTCCTCCTTCACAGGACTCTTGTGGAAATTAAGGGAAAGATTTCGCGGAGCTTCTGCTGAGTGGCCATATTCAGCCCCCAGCAATTGGGCTCCTGTTTGATGTCCTTTCCATCACCCTCTGGCTACCTTTTTCACATGGACTCATCACCCAAGAGTTCAAGAAGGGACCACGAGGATTTGTATGGAGATTTTAGTTCTGTAGTCGGAAACATTGTCTGGTATGCAGGACTGTTTGGACTCTGAGTCCTAATCTTTCTTGCTGCTCAGTCAAGGTCAGGAAGAGGAAAAACCAAAGAGGTCTATCTCTCCAGATGTATGCAGGAAGTGCTTAAGACATTGACAGATCTACTCAAACATATTCACTACATCAACCCCAACACCCTCATCCCCAGAAAACACATGGAAACGCCATCTTCCAATGCCACTCAGAGAAAAGACACAAGACTAGAAAGCCCAACATTAGGACACCCCGTGTGCTGGACCCTATAAGCCCAAGGTCCTCACAATAGTTACCAGTACTGCATCTCTCTCTTACCTTCCACCCAACCCAGAGGTATAGACAATGGGAGAAACCCATCATCCCAGAGACTCCTCTCCTGTTTGCAACCCACTGCCTCCTCCTTGTGGCCATTTGTTTCCAGATGAGTCTTGGATCCTGGTGACTGCAACTGGAGAATTACTAAGCTCACATACCCAGGCAGATGGGGATTCCTTTGCCCCATATTTTGGAAGGATCAGAAAAAAAAGAGTCAGAAAAGTTTCCTTGCACCTTTCTCAGGTTCTCTTTCTGGTGTATTTCTTCTCTTTTATGTAGCGGAATCCTTTCCACACAAGAGATACACTTTGAGGAGAGGTGTTGCTGGAGGGAGAAAAGTTTGCTGCCACTCGATGTATGTTAGTGATCCAGTGCACGTATGGTGATTATGGTAAGTAATCATGTACTGTCTGTTTCAAAAATTCTAAAGTAATTGACACCATCATCATCATTATTATTTTTGCGGTACCAGGGATTGAACTCAGGACCTTGCACTTGCCAGGCAGGCACTTATTCTACTGAGCTATTTCCCTGGCCCCAAAGAATTGACTTTAAATACTCTCATCCCAAAGAATGTGAGGTGATGGATATGTTAATCATCTTGTTTTCATCATTTTTTAAAAAAACTTACTGTAAAGAGCAAAAACAAAAACAAAATAAAAAACAAATAGCCAAAATAAAGGCAGAAACAGAGTAACATACAACAATACATATGGTATATATTTTCAAAACAAGAGTAGCAAATTAACAATGGTTGTTACATGGTGTATTTTTATCATCAAATCTGTTGCTCTAGATTGGTACTGTTTCATAGAAATCTGGAATGACCTTTAAATAAGGGTTCATCTAATATATTTTTTATATAGTCCTGCATAACTATCATATTGAGAGCTCTTTATTGTTCATCCAGGAGCAAACAGCAACTTCTCTTGCCTTTTGAATTATGCTCTTTGCTATTTCCTATATGCTACTTCTGGAGATATTAAAATATTTCAAGTTTGTATAACTAGAAATCTTACTTTTAGTTTTCAAAGGTATGTTTGCTGGGCTGGAGAGATGGCTCAGTGGTCTAAAGCACCTACTTAGAACAAGCTTAGCAAAAGCATCAGGGACCGCAGTTCAATCCCCCAGCACCACATGC
>NW_004524609.1:14434270-14436502 GCF_000260255.1 Octodon degus | reverse complement strand
AATAAATAAAATTAAAAAAAAAAAAACAAAGGTATGTTTGCTAAGTATAAAATTCAAAGGGGACAGATCTTTTCTTTCAGTCCTTTAATTAATCTAGTTTTTTACACACTTTAAATATCTTTGCAAAAGGTTCATTTTTCTTGGAAATGTATTATAAGTTGAACTAAATTCAGAAATTTTTAATTTTTAAATATTTATTGCCTACTCCTTTCTACTTTGAGAATTCTAATTATATGAATATAAGTTTCTTGGTTTTGACACAGTGAACTATTGTGACTGATCTGTAAATTCTTTCTTCATTTTTATTTTGGACAGTTTTTATTGTTATATTCAGTTATGTTTGTAAATAATTCATTTTCAATTTGCAAGCTATAAAAAATTAAAATATATGTATATAACAAAAATAAATAAAATAAAATAAAGTTTAAAAAGCACATTAAACTTGAATAAATAAATTTTTAATAAAAAAATCTGTTGCTCTGATTAACAGATATAGGTTTGCAAGACTGGACAAATAATTGATCATTAATGCTAGCTTTCAATAAATCTTAATAATTTTCCCTATACCTTACCTTCTTAATACCTTTTGTTTTTCCCTATCTTTTCTCCTTTCTCTCATCTTCATTGTTTATTCCTTTCTTTTTAACATGTAATTAACAAATATTTATTGTTTGCCAACTGTATACATATGTATAGGAAATGTAATAAAATTTATTATTAATAGAATATAAAACATGTTTATAGCGGAGTCAGAAGAACTAGAGTTTCATATAAATTTTCATTGTTAAGGGTTCTTAATTGTAAAATAATGAATTCTAACAGATCTTCTAGATTTGCTATTAGTTTCCCCTATATTATAGCCAAATATTCCACACAAAAAAAATTGGAAATAAATGCACATAGAACATATTCATTTTACTGGAGACAGATCATGTGCTTGGTTATGATTTTCAAAGTGATATTCTGTTTATTCCTTATACTCCATTTCTTTCCATTTTACTGCATCTATTGCACCTTTTAAATTTTATTTATTCTTTCAGGTTCTTACACTAGGGAGACAGTACAATATTGAGACATGTGGGTCTGATTTATTTCACTTATGAGAATAGCCTCTAGTTGCACCCATTCACCTATAAAGGCCTCAAGTTTGTCTGACTTTATAGCTGAGTAACACTCCACTGTATAAAAATATGATGTCTCTTTTGTCCATTCCTCAGGTGATGGACATGTTGGTTGTTTCCAAGATTTGGCTCTGACAAACTGTGCTCCCATAAACATGGGTGCACATATATTGCTGTGGTATGATGTTTTCAGTTCTTTTGGAAAAATATCCAGATGATGTAATTGTTTTTACAGTATACACATTATATATCATAAAATCCCATTGTATTCCACAAACATAAAATTACTTGTCAATTAAAGTAAAATAAATACGCTTTTAATAAGAGATACCTGTCATCTTTATCTTACTCATCTTTATTTTAGTACAATTTCAAATGCAGACATTTCACCATTTTTGGGTTTTTCTGAGACAGGATCTCAGAACGTATTTCGGGCAGGCCTTGAACTCATGACGTACGTAAGACTGGTCTCAAAGTTGTGCGTGCCTTAGCCTCTCAAGTGCTGGGATTTCAGCCATTCACCACCACATCTGGTTCTTTACAGTGCAAGCTTGATAACTGTTTTGTTTCCTTAATCAACAGCAGGTAAATGTGTGTGTGTGTGTGTGTGTGTGTGTGAGTGTGTGTGTGTGCAAGCATGTGCATCAGTGTACAGGAGACGTTCTTTGTGAGGCCCTTTCTTGGCTGAAATCACGCCTTCCTTGGTCACGATCCTGTCCCGGCAGCCTCTCCACGTGGCCTGCCATCAGCTTGCAGAGATTAGTGGATTCAATTTCAAGTGTTTTCCAGAAGTGGCAGGCGGAGGGTACTCTGGGCTCCCTCAGGCTGTGCCTTGTTTTCATCAAAGCGCACAGCTGAGTACCAGAACTAGGAAGAGAGGAAATTAATTCCTCCTCTCAAGAGAGCATCATCTACTCGTTTATTAACTTGGTTTTCTTTACATTGGACCTCAAGTTGCACAAAATTGGGTTGATCATAGCCGTTGAGTTCTGGCACATCTGTCACTGATCATGACCCCCCCCTCTCCCAGCTATCCATGTATTTATTCCAATGTGATAAGAACTAGCAAAATTTAAGCAAAACCAAAGACTCTGCCAATAACTAACATTTA
>NW_004524609.1:14425110-14434024 GCF_000260255.1 Octodon degus | reverse complement strand
CTCTCTCTCTCTCTCTCTCTCTCTCTCTCTCTCTCTCTCTCTCTCAAATAAATAAAAAAAAATTAAAAAAAATAAAAAAAAAAGATTTATTTGTTTATTTAGTACAGAATCTCACTATGCAGCTCAGACTCATAGTGATCCTCCTATTTCAGCCTCCCCAGCACTGGGATTACAGGCATGCACCACCATACCTGGTTTCAGTGGCCAGCTCTGTGCAGGGCATCAGCATGTCATGTGGTACTGGGGATTGAATCTGGGTCTTTGCACTTGCCAAGAAGGCTCTTAGACCACCAAGCTATCTCCCTGGCCCTCCCCTGCCCCATTCTTTTGTCTCCTGGAGTGACAATCACTCTGATTGCTGTGTTCATCATTCTTTTTTCTTCTGCCTTAGTCTTATTACATCTATTTGCATTCTTAAAAATGTGTTTTTAATTTTATTGGAGTTTTGGACTGAAAGCTGCCTTGCAGAAGGTCAGCAGGCTGCTGTGTGTTGTTCCAGTGCTAGATCATGTCCTGTTGCATGTATGCACCACATTTTTTCATCCATCTCTCTCCCAGCACATGTGTGCTATGCCTGGTTGTTATCTCTTGTGAACAGCACTGCTGTGAGTTTCACATGCATGTTTCCTGTCATCCATATGGAAGAACTTCGCTTCATTTCTTCATCCCAGAGGCATTTATTCAAGCCAGCCACAGACGCTGCCCTCATCTGAGTGGAGAGGATGCAGATAGCTTGTCAGATACTGCTGGGTGCTGGGCATACAGGGCACTCCGTTGCAGCATCGCGTGACATACTGCGATAGACTCGAGATTTTGATTTACGTGGTCTACGTGGGCCATTTAGAGTGGATGTGACTTGGCCCACTTTCCTGAAGTCTTGGGCTACTATTTTTTTTCATTTTTTAAAAAGAGGAGCAATAATACTTGCCTCACAGGACTATGGGAGCTAAATGAAGTGAGATGCCTTACACGTAGCAAATGCTGTCTCTACGCCCTTCCTTTCATTCATTTTCCTCCCCAGACACTACTGTTATCATAGTGTTGTGTCATGTATATTACATATAGTATAGTATAATATGATATTGAGTTATTACTCCTACTATCCGATGTGAAATGTGCAACTCTCATTTTACAGGAATTTGTGATGTATTTGGGGATTAAGAATAATGCCTAAGACATAATGAAAAATCCAGGCACAGCTGGGCTGACGCCCTGTAGTCTAAGGACAAAGGTTCGTGGTAGGGCACATTCCCTTTGGAGGCAGCACAGTGGGGACCGCATGCACTCAGTACCAGTTCATGCCCTGAAGCACACCCTTAACTTTCAGTGTCTGTTTCCCTGTGGAGCGCAGGAATCCCACGAAGCTCTTGGTGGGTGAGGTGAGACAACCCATTAGTCCTTCCTGGAGCTTCCAGCTCGCATTCTGAGCTGCTGCTGTTGAACCTCAGATGTGCCGTGAGTGCCTTCCAGAGGCCAAGTGTCCACTGGGTGGGGACATTGTAGACGAGATTAAAATAGCAGTTTGGTATGAGTGGGTGTCTATTATTATTTCCAGTCTTTAGATGAGTTCCTTCAGAATTTGGGGGTGATAATCTTCCTTATCAAAAAAAAAAAAAAAAAAAAAAAAAAAAAAAAAAAAAAAGAAAAAGAAAAGAAAAGAAAAGATTTCCTAACTAGGCACAGTGGGGCATGTCTCTCATTCTAGCACTTGGGATTCTGCAACAGGAGGATCGCCCAGACAAGGCTACATAGCGAGGTTCAAGGGCAGCCTGAACTGCACAGTGAGACCTTGTTTAAAAAAAAAAAAGAAAACAGCATAGGAACAGTATACTAAAAGCCGCTAAAGAAAAGAAACATCACATTTAAAGGAAAACCCATCAGAATAACGGCAGATTTTTCTTCACAAACCATCCAGTCAAGAAGAGCATGGAGCAAAGTACTTCAAGTCTTGCAAGAAAACAAATTCCAACCCAGACTGATATGTCCTGCAAAACTATCTTTCAAATATAATGGAGAAGTGAAATATTTTCATGACAAAGAACAACTAAAGAATTTCATGATGACAAAGCCAAGCCTACACAGACTACTAAATGAGGTTCTAGAGAGGAAGCAAATTGATCACATCCCCATGAATGAGAATGGAAAGAACCCACCAAGTAAGGCAAACAATTAAACGGAGGAGAATAAGAGATATACAATAGTAGTCTTTTAGTTATTCCTTTGTGTTCAGCAGCAGAATATTTTCATCAGCACACCCTACAAATAGACTTCTCTTCCACCCTATGAGTCATGATTCCACCTGAGTCTACAGGGTGGATTTCAAAGAAATAGCTGTAGCTCAGTTCCACAAGTGACGCCTAGCCACCAGTAACTGTCACGGTCATTATGCATGTCCACAACACACTAGAACTTTGTGCAATATCCTATCCTCAAACTGTTAGAAGTGCTGGTCATTTACTTGCCATTCCAGTATTTATCTTATGTTTTACTCTAAGTACTTCTTTGCTATCATGAAAACTTTTTCTGACTTCAATTGTTTGGAAACATTTAATTTTCTGAATATTGCTTAATCTTAATTTTTTTCTAAGATTTATACTGTTTCTTTGACTTACAATTTATTTAAATGACATTGTATGATATCTTCTCCTAGTATTAGAAACTTTAAAAAGTATATTTCCATTTTCTGTTGACTTTAAAAAAAACCAGAGGTTTGTACCTATGTTGTTTATTATTTCTTGCCTATATCTTGTAATATGAGAAACTACTTTGGCAGTAACAATACACAATGTACTAACCATTATTACGCTCCTAAAATCTTGTTTTGAGATTTTGTTAAATAAATAAATAAATAAATAAATAATAAAAAAAATTTAAAAAAGAAAACAAAAACAATAAGAAAAGAAAATTCAGATTTCCCCAATTTTCTGATACAAGATCTCCTTGATGATGCTTGAGGATTCATCTTCCCATGAAGTTCTGACACAAAGACAAGTTCAGAAGTTAGAGGGCCAGTGCCTGTTAATGTCCTTCCAGCCATTGTGTCCCAGGACACAGTTCAGAAAGGGATCTAGTTTCCCAAGAGAGATGAGGGCAGCAGGAGGGAACTGGGTAGAATTCAGAAGAGAATCTGGACATCTCAGGGGAATCTGTCTGAATGGAAAGCAGTGTGAATGACCACATGGGGGGCCCTGGAGCAGCGCTGTGGCTTTCTGAAATTGGGCAATTTATCTCTAAGTTATCACACATAACATATTTACATTGTTTCTTTCTAGAGAGCCAGACTACCTAGGTTTGGATCTGGGCCCATCCTTTACTAGATGGGTGTGTGTGTGTGTGTGTGTGTGTGTGAGAGAGAGAGAGAGAGAGAGAGAGAGAGAGAGAGAGAGAGAGAGAGACTTTGGACATATCACTATTGACTTTGTGTCTCAGTCACCTCATTTATAACAGGGAAAATAATAATGTGTGCCTCATAAGATTGATATATATCTCTATATCTATCTATCTATCTATCTATCTATCTATCTATCTATCTATATATCATACAATTCATTTATGTGGTTTAATTTTGCATGGTATTTATATATAGTTTATACAGAGTAATGTTTTTTACTTAGAGAGTGATGTGTGGGTGTCAACAATTTTATTTTAACCATCATTATTATCATTTATTTTTTGGCATAAATTCTGCTATTCATGAACTATCAATCATCTAAATGTGTAGAAGAATAGCTGTTGTTTTGTTCTTATTTTAAGGAAAAATAGGTACTATTTGTTAGTAGAATGAAAATGTGGAAAATATTGCTAGCTATCCACTCCTGTATAGTTATTAGAGGTTAGCTGAACACTTAGTTGAGAAGTTAAAAAAACAAACAAACAAACAAAAAAACAAACACATTTCCCAGCTTCCCTTGCAGCTAGGTGTGATGACAATGCGGTCAAATTGGAAGTATCCGCAGAGGAACACCTTAGAAAGAAAGGAGCAAGTAGTCCTTCTTCTTCTTCATTTTTTTTTTTTTTTTTTTTGGCGGAACCGGGGCTTGAACTCAGGTCCTAGCGCTTGCCAGGGAAGCGCTTACTCTACTGAGCCATCTCCCCGGCCCCAAGTATAAGCAGTCCTTCTTCTTCCTCACTTTCTCTGGCCGGAGTGTGGAGGTGGCAGTGGAAGCCAGAACTGCCATCTTGCCTTGAGATAGATGCTAGGTGTTGGATATTAGAACCACGACTAAAAGAACTCTGAGGCTCGTGGAGCTGCCATATTTGCCTTGCACGGCTGAACCTTGGATGTTAGAGGAGAGATGAATGAAATCCCCCTCCTTTTATTTTTCAGTGATGGAGATCAATCCCAGAACTTTGTGCATCCTAGCCAAGCATCTTGTGGATGTCACAGCTAAAACTGTCTTTTAATTAAGTGGCTGAGTGGGTGTTATAAACAATACAGTTTTTACATGTATGAAGAGTATACATTGTGCCTAAGAACAAAGGAATAGGAAAGGATGGCAGAAAAACCCTTGTGTGAGTTGTATAAAGATAAAGTCACAGGCAAGGAGGGAACAGGGCTATGTCTAGAGGGAGGCAAGAGAGATATCTAGGGCCCATCCCTCGCTGGGTGTGGTGGCCTGCTTACATTTTGTGCCCCTAGCACCTCTCTTGCCTCCCTGAGGGTTTTTTTTTTTTTTGAAGAACTGGGGATTGAACTCAGGCTCTTGCGCTTGCCAGGCAAACACTTATTCTTACTGAGCTATCTCCCACAGCCCCTTCCCTGAGTTCTTAAACCTACCTGACAGTAAACGTACTCATATTAAACTTAACTGCCATTACTATTTTTTTCTTTTCTTTTCTTTTTTTTTTTTTTGGTGGCCTGGGGATTGAACTCAGGCCCTTGCACTTGCCAGGGATCCCTGAGTTCTTGACTGTGCAAGTGCAGCTAGGTAAAGAGGCAAAGTCCCCAAAGAGGAGAGCTGGGCAACACAGAGCACACAGTGGGGATGGAGTTGGGTGGAGAGGAGTGGAAAAAGGAGAGGGAGGCAGAAATAAAGAATTACCTTGAAGTTAATTATTCCAAGTGGCAAGTTTTTAATTTAGAGAGACTATGTCTTCACACCTAATATTTTAGAGGTGGGAACAGATGGGAGGTTTTGTTTCATCTCCCTGCTCTAGAAATCTGGCTCAGGGCTGATTTCAGGGGAAAAATACTATTCTCAACAGGGAAAAGGTGACTGAGGACAGAGACCTGTGATAGTCAGATGAGTGTCAGCCACAGGGACGCCTCGCAGCCATATTTGAGGTCAGTTCACAGGCAGTGGGTGTGGCTAACTCGAGGAGAATCTATTTTTAAGTCAAGCTCTGAGGACAGGACCTGGGCCCCGTGCATTTTTCCATTTCTCCCAGGCCACCATTGTCTGTTTTCCTGGCCCTGTTGTGCTGTCTGGGCAGCTGTGGCCCTGTGGTCTGCCAGGTAGTTAGTGGCTGTGAGACACGCTAAATAAAGCCAGCCGGGAATAGCCTCCCAGCGTCTATCACCATCTATGTGTGTCTCCTACACACCCAGCATTTGGTGACCTCGTCTTCACCTTGAGGTTTTCCTGCAGTGTCAGGCACAGAAAAGGCTGATCCAGACGCCAAGGGTGGGGACAGAGGGCAGCAGACTGCCACATTGTGGTTGTCTGGAGTTGTTGCTTGACTCCAAACTACTGATTGTGCCTCAAAATATAGTTCTCATAGGGCATCGTTTCCTTCAGAGAATGCTTTGGTGGAATAGAAGAAGCTCTTCAGTAGAGACAGAAACAGATCAGTTTTCCTTGGGGGAATTTCCTAAGTCTGAGAAGACTGGCCCCCCTCCCCCGTGGCTCCACGATCCTCCTCTGGGTGATTTCTATCTACATATTCCCTCCACTCTGGTGGCCAGTGGAAAGGCTGCAGAAAGAACAGGTGAGCTTGAGTCTGTGGGACTGATGACCACAGGCATCAGCTAATATTACCAGACATAGTTTCCTAAATCTAGCAGCTTGAGCACTAAGGGTTTAGTGTCAAAGGGTGTCTGACTCGTAAACTCACGTGGTTAAGGTGGCAGGGGGTGGGGTGGAGGGACTGCCTCCCTGTCACTTTATCCCCCACCACGTTCTCACTCTCCCATGGCTGTGTTGCTTCATCTTCCACTGGCTCCCACTCCTACCTTTCCACTGCAATATCATGTGGATAGATCACCAGCGACTTCCATGGGGCCAGATCCCAGGCCAGCTTTGCATATCTTTTTATTGGGGATTGAACTCAGGACCTTGAGATTAACAGGCAGGTGCTTAAGCCGCTGAGCCATCTCCCCAGCCCTTAGCTTTGCCTATCTCACAAAGCCCCCTTGCTTCTTCTTCCTTCAAGCCCTGCTCTCTCAGCTCCCATGGCTTGTGCTTCATTGTCTCCAACCTGTCTGGTCTTTTGCAACAGCAAAAAGAAACATAGAAACAAAATCCAGGATTTGGAGGCAGATTTATTTACATCGATGAGTACCAATCAGGATCATTCCCAGAATATCAGACCTTGATCTCTGGTGGTCTAGAGCCTGTATGGGATAAGCAAGCAGGAAGTACCAAGGTAGAAGGGCCCATGGGGATTGGTTCTTATAATGTGCGTCATAGTGACCAGTTATACATCACAGTGACCAGCCTTTTCTAGGAAACAAAAGTAACCAAAATTAGAACAGGAACTATTATTACCTCAACAACCAAGAAAATGAAGTAACCTGCTTGCAGGGAGCACATTTTCTGGTACACTTTTACTCGTTGCTTTGTTCCTTCTGGGTTCTTAATCTTCTTTTCACTTATTTTTTATTTTTATTTTATTTTGCTTTTTTGGCTTTTTGATACAGAGTCTCACTATGCAGTTCAGGCTGCCCTTGAGCTCACTTTGCAGCCCAGGCTGGTCTCAAACTCACAGTGATCCTCCTGCCTCAGCCTTTTGACTGCTGGGATTACAGGCATGAGCCACTACACAACCAAACAGTCCTGATCAGGGTAGATTCTCAGGAAATGTGGGCCTCAACTAAGCTTGACTTTGTATCTGATTCTGACACTCACTGAAATAGGCCCTAAGCATCAGTTTCTTCATCTGCACTATAGGAAGAACAAAGTGTAGCTGGCTAGCCAACAGAGTCCTAAAGAGATCGACAAATAATATATTAATGCATCACCCTCATTATAAAACACTAGAAATGTGAATTTTAAGAAATAAAATGTGATTTATTTGAAACTTCTCAAAAACCAGTGGGGTTTTTAGCCTGAGTTTGCACTTGCTGGAATTAGCTTCTTAGCTGTATCGCTGGAGCTGGCCATGAGCCTAGGACAGGAAGGTGCAGGCTCACAGTGGGACCTCACAGGTAGAGTGCTCGTGGTAAATGACCCGTGGGGTCAGGTGTAGTGGAACTGTAGCTAAGGAAGCTGTGAGAGACCCAGATTCCTGTGCTGATTTATGGAAGCCCTTCTTGGCCTTGCATTGGGATTTTATTCTGGTGACCCATCTAAGTGGCCTTGAGTAAGACTCAGAAAAGGTAGTAGAGAAGAAGAGCACTTGGGTCTGATTAGGCCAGGCAGGAGCTGGCCACAGCCTGCCTGAGCACACCCAGAATCTCATTCTGGACTTGGCATCCAGCAGGCAGAATTCCAGTTTCATTTTGCTTCTAACTTCCTGGTCAAGATACTTTCCTTCCCAGTTGAATCTGTTTCTCCACGGCTCAAATTGGGAAGGGGCTGGAATGAAAGAGATAGTCATAGTTGCATCGTGCAGTGTAACAGCTTGGTGGCTCAAGTTCATTGTGACATTTATGAATGACAACACAGATCATTGTGCACCGTGAGCATCTGATGTGATGATTCTTGGTAAGAGTAAGAGGCAGCACCTCCACTGTGGTCTCTTTCTTCTCTGAGGTCCTCCCAATAGCATGACTCTTCTGTAATGGAATGAACACTCTTATCTCCCAGGTGTAATAGAATTCTATGAGTCTCTTGCCAACATACACAGGGAGCTGGGTGTCAAGAAGCCTCTTGTAGGTAAACTGTGGGCTTCTTGGCACCAATCCATACCCCTGGCCACCTCCTCCTTGCTTCTGCGGAGCTCTTAGAGCTGTGCCTGATTCTCTGGATATGTGGATAGACACAACGAGGAGGCTCAGGCAATACAAGCAGTCTTAGTATGTGTTGGACACCCACCATCTGCCCAGTTATTGACTGGGCAGAACAGATGGCTTCGGGGCATTTTTGTTTGTGGACTTGGCTTGCTTTCAGTCCCTCTCTTATCTCCAGGGATGCTTCACGCTTTCAGTCTCATGCGGCACAATCATCAATCAACATCTGCTTGCCAGACACTGCCCTGCCAGGCCCAGCAGGATGCGTTTTATTAACCTCCCAATTTAGTCTGTTTTAGGTAGCAGCCAGGCAAGAAGAAATTTCTCCTTTCTATCAATTCCTGCTTCAGCTTCTACGTGGAAAACCAACTACCAATTCAAAAGACGAGAGTATTTGGGGATCATTTTCTTGGAATCTTGAAGGTAGAAAGATGCTAGGAACTCAGCTGGTCTAAGGAAAATGGTCATGGAAAAAAAAGAGGACAATTTCTATCACAGACTCTCAATTTCAGAAAAAGGATATACAGGTAGGAAGTTCTGTTAAGAGAAACCAAGTGCTCGTTCTGATCATTGCTCGGTAAAACCAAAACTAAGTGGCTGGATCGCGTGCTTTAGGGGCTGCCTGTGTTGGTGCACGCAGCCTGCTTCGTTTTTCTTTACTCGGTGCATCACCTTCTGACCTCCTGCAGAGACACTAACACATTGGTACAACTGCTTTTTTAAATTATTTATTTTTTCTTTCTTTTTTTATTTTATGACATCAGTTATTTTTATTTTAAAGAAAGAAAAAAAAATAAAAACAGT
>NW_004524609.1:14412636-14423035 GCF_000260255.1 Octodon degus | reverse complement strand
TTTCTTTCTTTCTTTCTTTCTTTCTTTCTTTCTTTCTTTCTTTCTTTCTTTCTTTCTCTTTCTTTCTTTCTTTCTTTCTTTCTTTCTTTCTTCTTTTCTTCTTTCGTATTTAGGACAGGGCCTACACGGTCTACAGGGTCTCACTATGTAGATTGGACTCAGTGATCCTCCTGTTTTCAGCCTCCCAAGCTCTGGGATTACAGGCCCAGTCTCAATTGCCATCTCAGCATGCCCTGGCAGCAGGGCTGCCACAGGCGTCGAAACCTGGCCACTGTGCTCTGCCTAAGCAGGCACTTTAGTGTGCTGAGCTGTCAGGCCAGCTCTACAACTGCTTTTTTAAATTATTATTTTTTATTGTTTAAAGAGAATTAAAAAAGTAAAAAAAAAAAAGCCATTAGAAATGATACAGAATTTCACTGAACAAAATGATGGAAATTCATCAATGTTGCTATTTTGCATATTGTTGTCTTCAAATTAGTTGTTCAGATTACCAGACATAAGCAGAAAAAGTTGGTAAAAAAAAATTAACAAGAGAGAAAAAAATTAAGTGTTAACTGCTCCTTTCAATCGGCCAGCAGAAATCAGCAGTAAAATCATCCAAGCTAATCTGTGTATATACATATCTCTTTCTTTCTTTCTTTCTTTCTTTCTTTCTTTCTTTCTTTCTTTCTTTCTTTCTCTCTCTTTCTTCCTTCTTTTCTCCCTCCCTCCCTCACCCTACCTTCCTCTCTTTCTTCTTTCTTTCTTTCTTTCTTTCTTTCTTTCTTTCTTTCTTTCTTTCTTTCTTTTCTCTTTTCCCTTACCCAGTTGTTCTTTCCCTTTGAATAGTTTCTTTTGTAGTATCTATTGTATCTTTCTAATTTATTTACTCTTTCAAGTTCTTACACTAGGGAGACCATACAATGTTTATACATGCAGATCTGATTCATTTCACTTATGAATATGTTCTCTAGTTGCATTCATTTTCCTATAAAAGCCTTGAGCTTATCTTTTTTTATAGTTCAGTAATACTTTATTGTATAAAAATATCACATCTCTGGATTTTGTTTTTCTTTTGGATAGAATTTTGATTCTGCTTTTATGCCACTTAAGTTCCCAGAGACATCTTAAAATGGACATGATTTTATACATCTTTTAAAAAGCAGTACATGTTTGCAGTATATAACGTTTATATTCTTGGATTCTCCTTAGTTTTTAAAAAATTTTGTTCATCCATTTCCACCCTTGTGGCCCAGAAGCCTCCGTGGGGGAGATGCATGTGGGTTCTGGAATCTGGAGATCCATGCGCTATAATCTATGCAGACACATAACCTCCTTTTCTTCTTCTATGGTAGGCTAGGGCTGCTCCTAGGGAAATTCCCTGGGGTGCTCATGTTCACAGCCACCGAGGGAGTGAGTCTGAGGAACACTACAGATTGGCCTGTGATGGCCACAGGTCAGAAACAAGTATTAGGGCTGGGGAGACAGCTCAGTGGAATAAAGGCTTGCCTGGCAAGTGCAAAGTCCTGAGTTTGACCCCTGGTACCACAAGAAGAAGAAGAAGAAGAAGAAGAAGAAGAAGAAGAAGAAGAAGAAGAAGAAGAAGAAGAAGAAGAAGAAGAAGAAGAAACAAGTGTTACTAGGCAAATATCTTTTTCTTAATCTTGAAGAGATTCAGGATATGGAAATGCTGGAAAACTCCATATCAATTGGGGGAATGACCTTCGACTTCCCAGGAGGATCTAAGAACTTTTGTGCTCAGTTGCCAAAGCAACCGAATGAAATTTTGATCAATTCAAGATTTATGTAAAATAAATATTCCAGAGTGGATGCTTCTAAGGAAGGAAAGCATGGGATGTGATTTGGAAAAGAAGAAAAAGCAAAATAAAGGTTTCAACAGGACTCATGAGTAGTGCTAAAAGACTTGAAGTAGAGTTTAATTTTGTGGAGTTGGGGATTGAATCCAGCTCCCTGTGCCTGCTAGACAAGTGCTCTACCATTGAGCTACACCCTCAGCCTCAACCTATTTAATTCTGTGTAGCAGAAAATATGGTGAATGAAGATGCATCATGGGAGTGATATAAGGAGGTTACAGGCGCAAGCGCTTGTGCAAGGGCTCAGCCAGCATTGCAGCTGTTGTCTATTTTACTGTTACTTGTGCTTTACATTAACTACTTCTGGGTGATACTGACACTGCCTTCCAGAAGCAAGAGAACTCCACAAATCTATTACGATCATATGATGGGCTTAGAGAAATGATTTATGGGTACCCTCTTTCAGATACTATCATTGGTTTTAAGAATCCATAGAACAGGATGTGTATGTGTGTGTGTGTGTGCGCGCATGATACCAGGGATTGAACTCAGGACCTTGTGCTTGCCAGGCAAGCACTTATTCCACTGAGCTATCTCCCACTCCCTAGAACAAGATTTCGTACTAATGAGGTAAGAGCTCCTCCAATTACAGACAAAGACGTGGAAGCCCAAAGAACCAATGGCTTTGGTCAATCTGGGAGGCTGGTCCATTGAAGACCATAGCCTTAGGCATTTTTGAAACACTTGCCACTGTGAGGAGCCCCACGGGGTGCTGGGGTTTGTAGAGATGAGTGAACTTTAGGTGTGGCCCTCAAGTGGTCCTGAGTGTACCTGGGGAAACAGTAGAAAAGTCAGATATAAACAGGTGCCAGTGTGAGACTAGAGGAAGAGGAATGGAAGCCTGGGGGCTATGAAGGCTCAGAGATGCAGGAGAAACGTGAGGCACAGAGGCATCAGCATCCCCGTGGGCTGTGACCTTGGAGACTGTGGCCTAGGCCAGTGGCTCTCAGACTTGTGGGGACATAGGACTCCATGAGGCTGGAATGACTGTATAGTTTACTCTATAGTCCAGTAGGTTAAACTCCATGGCAGAATATATACACATGCTTTCGTGAGGATGGAAGGGGCACTTTAAGTTAGCTGGGTCAATGTGCCCACACCAGGACTGTCCTGGTTGGTATGGGTATGTGGTCACTCTAACTGGGGGGCTTGTTCAGATTATCTGTCTTTGAAATTTTAATTTTAATTCTATGCCTGAGGTGGGAATAAGAGTCTGAATCTTAAAATTATTCATTTATTTGATATAGAGCCTAGCTACACAGTTCTGACTCACAGTGATCCTCTTGCCTGAGCCTCCCAGTGCTGGGATTACAGGCGTGTGCCACCACACCTCGTTTCAGTGGCAGCACGGTATGCGGTGCTGGAGATGGAGCTCGGGTCCTTGAGCTTGGTAGGCAGGCGCCTAGACTGACCAGCTATCTCCCCAGCCCTAGAGTCTGAATTTTTGAAAAATAGGCACAGATATTCGTTGTGTGTTGTTTTCTTGTGAGGCAGACTGTATGGATGATCTCCCTTGTCCTTCATAGCAAGCCTATGGGGCAAGAAAATCACTATACAGTTTCTCTGGTAGAACTAAGGTTCAGAGTAACTTTCCCAAAATTGCATTTGGAGAATTTAAAATTAATAAAACTTTTATTTTAGAAACATTTAACAATTTATGCATTATTTAAACATTATAGCATACAGATTTTAAGTATTCAGCTTGATGGGTCTTTTTTTTTTTAATGTTTGTGTTATAGGGTCTCACTATGCAGCTTGAACTCATAGTGATCCTTCTGTTTCCAACCTCCCCAGCACTGGGATTACAGGTCTGGTCTCTGTGGCCAGCTCAGCACGTTCAGGGGATAAGCTGGCACGGCATATGGTGCTGGGAATTGAACCCCTGTCCCTGTGCTTGCCTAAACAGGAGCTTATCTGCTGAGCTATCTCACCGGCCCAGCTTGATGAGTCTTGATGGTTTTATATACTTGTCTATCAACCAAAAGAAGCCATTAAACATTTTTACTCCTCCCAAAAAACTTCTCTTGTGCTCCCTACTGATCAGATCCTACCATCCTACCCCTCTTCATAATCACTTTCTGATGTCCAAAACCATAGATCAATTTGTATTTTGGGGGTCTGCTTTCTTTTTGGGTTCATGCTTTTCATTGCTCGTATCAGCATTTCTTTTCTTTTTTCGTTGTTGAGTAGTAGTCGTTGTATTTCTGTATCAGCCTTTGCTAATCCATTATCCTTTTGATCAACTTCACTGCTGCTTCTAAATTCTAGTTATTAATAACTAGATTTTAGTTACAAAAAAACATTACAATGAAACTAGATGGGGCAGGACACATCTGTAATTAAAGAACTCTGGGAAGTTGAAGTAGGAGGATCACAATTTCAAGCCCAGCCTGGACAATTTAGAGACCCAGCATGGCCCTGTCTCAAAATAAAATAATATAAAGGATTGGAGCTGTAACTCAGTGCAAAGGTCCGGTGTCAAAATCTCCAGGACAGGGGGAAGAAGGCTACCAGGACTATTCTACACAAATCTTTTTGCGGACATATGATGCCTAATCTCACTTTTCTTGAATGAATCACTGGGAGTGGGCTGAGTCAGTGTAGGTGTACATCTCACCTCATGAGGCGCCGGCGGTGCTTTAACGCAATCACACCATTTGTACTCTCACTGGCAATGTACTGTGTGAGGGTTCCAGTCAGTTTCCTTGCACTTTCCTTACACTTCTTAAATTTTTTTAAAAAAATTAATTTTATTGAGAAAGAAATAGCAATGAAGCAGTTCCAAAACAGGTTAGGAGGACTGTTACAAAAATTAATACATTGCATATTGTCTTTGTAGTAGTTATCCAGAGTAAAATATAAAGACATGATATCTTGTCTAAGCACTATTAGTACAAATCTTTCTTCTCATTGAACTAAGAGAATGTAGCTGTATATCTATCCTATTTTGTATATACATATATATATATTTTTTTCACTACAAAATGGTCTTTCATTTATATCCCCCTTTTTTGTTTAGTTTTGTCAGAGATGAGTGGTCCATTGCCATTCAAATACTGTAGGTTCGTGAATTCAGGAAAATATTCCAATATAGTCCAGTAGACCATAATAGTAGTGGGTTATCTGTGGAACTGGCAATGTCAGAAGTTGTTGGCTTGAGCCTTTTACAGCTCAGCATATTAATATGGCTTTACTTTTTTTTTTTTTTTTTTTTTTGGTGGTACCAGGGATCAAACTCAGGATCTTGTGCTTGCCATTTAAGCATTTATTCCACCGAGCTATAAATAGCTCTGGCTTTACTTTTTATACCTTGTGTTTATACTTTTCTGCTGGATGGTTAAGACCAAGATAAAGCAAGACCTATATAACAAGAAATGTAACTTTTGTATCTGACAAGGTCAGTCAAATCCCCTCAGGATTTACCCTGAAACCATGGACAGCAGTTTGTAGATCTTTTGTCCGTGTCAGCCATCTGAATGAATCATGGCCATTGCTTGACCAATTTGCTCTCTGTGAAAGCCTGAGAGAACTCTCCTGAGGCACACTTTACATGGCTGATCACTTTCCTCTGTGGCCCCATAATCTCCTTGAACAGAAAATTTGAGACACCACTGAATTACAGTATGTTACAATACAGGTTCTCTTATGTCCTGAGTCTTTACTGACCTTGAAAGTCTAGGGCCAAAATGTTGGCTATCCTTGTAGCCCTTCTTTGTCTCTAATTTTTTGGTCTGCAAACTTAAGTTGTTAACCCTCCATAGGAGAAGCTTGATGATATTATTACCTTATAACATAGGCAGCTGAGCTTAACATCACTATCTGTCTGAATATCAAATGCCTTAGACATAACATGAAACAGGTATTTTCCAACAATCATTGATGTGCTAAACTTTAAATCCCTATAGAATGGGAAAAACAAAAACAAAAACAAAACTTGTTCGATTCCATGAAGTAGGAGGCAATGCCTTAACCATATGCATGTTGTCAGGCCCAAGGGCCTCTTCCACACTTGTCAAGGGGAGTGTTAACCTTCTCTCCTTTCAAACAACACCTCCCTACACTTCTTATACATCAATTTTTTTTTTATTTTAGCCATTCTAGTGGCTGCAAAATAGGGTTTTTTTTTTGGGGGGGGTGTAGGTATATTTTAAAACTTTCAAAAATGCACATTAACACCTCATCTCAATACCTTAGCTGTTGATACTCCATTTTATTCATACTAATATATGTTTATGAAATAAATCTGTAGAGATATTGGACATAGTGATGTTATTAACTTATTTTTCATTAAGAAGTAAGGTAGCTTGGAGGTGGGTATGAATGTACAAATGGCCAAACCTTTTCCAAAGATTATGGTCTTCTTAACTGAGCTAATTATTAACTAATTGATGTATCTATTTTCTGTATCTTTTTAATGTGGTAAAATTTACCTAGCATGAATTTACCATTTTAATGATTTTCAAGTGTATAGTGTGGTGACATTAAGTATATTCCCCCCCCCCCACACTACTACCTTTTTCATTGTGGTGTTCTTTCTTTCTTTCTTTCTTTCTTTCTTTCTTTCTTTCTTTCTTTCTTTCTTTCTTTCTTTCTCTTTCTTTCTTTCTCTTCTTTCCTTTTTTTTTTTTTTTTGTATTTTAGGGAAGGGTCTACAGGGTGTTCAGGGTGTTGGGTGTTCTTGCACTTGGTACTCACTACTAAATAGGATTTGTAGTGATCTGCCTGTTTATAGCCTCCCAAGAGCTGGGATGAGAGGCATGTGCTACCATGCCCAGTCTCAATTGCCATCTCAGCATGCCCCAGGGGCAAGGCCGGCATGACAGGCCTGGAGATCAAACCCCTGACCCCTGTGCCTGCTTGCAGGTGCTTTAATCTGCTGAACTGTTTGGGCGGCCCTCTCATTGTGGTTTTCAATTGTGTCCCTCTACTTCCTGACAATGTTGGGCACTTTATCACGTGCTATTAGTTATTCATTTATTTTCTTTGTGAAATGTCTGCTTCAATATGGCCTACTTCAAACACTTAATTTAATATCCTTTTTCACTGGTGATTTTTTAAAAATGTATTTGGTACAGGGTCTCACTATGCAGCTCGGACTCATAGTGATCCTCCTGTTTTCAGTCTCCCCAGCCCTGGGATTATAGGCGTGTGCCACTATTCTGGGTCTCAGTGGCTGGCTCAGTGTGTCTGGGCATGGTTCTGATGTGGACTGTGGTGCTGGGAATTGAACCCCGGTCCCTGTGCTTGCCTAAGTTATCTCTGAGCTATTTCTTTAGCACTTTCATTGGTGATTTATAAGAGTTTTTTTTTTTCCTAGATGTTCAATGTCTAATCCATTGTGAGATACACACATTGCTTATTTTTTACCCCAGTGTCTGGCTTACCTAGAATATAGTATTTCACTTGTGATGAAATTCAGTTTGTAACTTTTGGTGGAGTGCTTTGTGTCCTAAGAAAGTAATTGCTTGAGCTGGGTATGGTGGTACATACCTGTAATTCCAGCTACCTGGGAAATCGAGTCAGGAGGAGTGTGAGTTTAAGGTCAGCATAGGCAAATTAGTACCGAACTATACCAAAATTGAAAACAGAGATGTGTGTACATATGGCTAGGAGTGTGGCTCAGCAGTAGAGTGCTTGCCTAGTTTGCACTTCACCGTGGATTCCATTGCTAGACCTGAAAAGAAAAGTTGCTACTTATTTCAAGGTTGTAGATATTCTTATTCGTGTGTGTGTGTGTGTGTGTGTGTGTGTGTGTGTGTGTTCTAGAAACCTATAGTTCTGCTTTTTAGGTTTAGGTCTGTGAGCATTCTTGTTCTGTTTTTTGAAACAGATTATTGTTCTGTCATTTAGATTGGCCTTGAACTCACTATGTAGACTGGTCTGACCTCACAGCAGTCCTCCTGTGTCAGCCTTGAAAATACTGGGATTTTTTTTTTTTAAGAGAATGTCCCATGTGGGGCTGGGGAGATGGCTCAGGGGAATAAGTGCTTCCCTGGCAAACACAAGGGCCTGAGTTCAATCCCCAGTTCTGAAAAAAAAAGAATGTCCCATGTGCTGCTAAGAAGAATGTATATTCTGATGTTGGATGAAACACTCTGTAAAAGTCTGCTAAGTCTATTTTTTTACAAGTGTGGTTCAGTTCTGTTATTATTATTATTATTATTATTATTATTATTATTGCTGATGTTTTGCCTAGTTAATCTCTCTTTTTGTGACAATGAGGTCTTAAGGTCTCTCATCATAATTGTGTTATTGCATATTTTATTTTTCATGTCTATTAATATTTGTCTTATATGGTTGGGTGTTCTTGCACTTGGTACACATATATTTATGATTGCTCTCTGTTCTGCTTGAAGTTTTCTCCTAACAAGTATATAGTGACCTTGTTTATCTCTTTTGGTCTTTATTCTTTTTTTTTTTAATTTTATTTTTTTTTTATTTTTTTTCAAAGTTTTATTGATAAACAGATAGCAATGAGACAGTTTCAAATCAAATTGGAAGTACAGTTTCAACAAATAATACACTGCATATATTCTTCTTAGTGGTTAATTGCTGTACAAGATGCAGACTTGTGATCCTACTTACAAACACCATTAGAACAAATCATTCTATTCATTAAGAGAATGCAACTATATATCTATCCACTTTGAATACAACCACTTTGAATACACAGATACAAAATGGACATTCATCAGCATACCCCATTTTTTCTAAGTTCCGTTATTGAATATTATAGGTGTGTAAACTCAGCAAAATATTCTAAAAGAGTCCAGTAGCCCATAATAGCATTGGGTCTTCTGTTTAACTGGCAATGTCAGAAATTATTGACCTGAGTCCCCCACAGCTCAACATAACAACATGGCTTTATTTCCTATATTTCATCTTCATACTTTTCTACTGGATGGTTAAGACCAAGGTAAAGCAGGACCTGTGCAACAAGAGTTGTAGCTTTTTGGTCTGAGAAGGTCAGTGAAATGCCCTCAGGATTTATCCTGAGATCCTGTACCTCAGATTGTAGAACCTTTGTCAGTGCAGCCATGTGGATGAGTCACGGCCATTGCTTGGCCAATGTGCTCTCTGTGAAAGCTTGAGAGAGTGTCTTCTCCCCATGTGACTCTCCTTAGGCACACTCTACGTCACTGATCTCTTTCCCCTTTGGCCCCATAAATCTTCTTGATCAGAAAATTTGGGACACTACCGAGGTACATGACGTTACAGTACAGGTTCTCATATGTCCTGAGTCTTAATTGTTGGTCTTTATTCTTGGTTTGAAGTTCACATTGTCTGCAAACAGAATAGCTACCCCTGTTTTTTTCTGGGTTCCTGTCATATGGAGTCTTGTTTTCCATCCTTTGACTTTTAGTCTAAAAATTTCCTTTTGAGTTAAATATATTTCTTGTATACAGCATATTGTTGGATTTTTTTTCCTTATCCACTCTGCCAGTCTGTTTCTTTTGACTGGTGAATTGAGGCCATTTACAGTAATAGATGTAACTGTTATTTATTGGCTTATCTTTATCATGTTATTTTTCTGCTGTTGATTCCCTACCTTTTCCTTCTGTCTAATTGCTTGCCCCGCTTGGTAATTTCATTCTGTCGTTATTCTTTGGATTGTCGTCATTTTTGTCTCTTTCTAGAATATCTCTCAGTATTCTTTGTAGGATTGGTTTGGTGGTCTTGAATTTCTTTACTTGTTTTTTTGTCATGAGAATATCCTATTTTTCCATTAATTTTGAAAGATAGTTTTGTAGGATACATCAATCAGAGTTGGAAGTGGTTTTATTTCACGACTTGAAATACTACACTCCAAGCTCTTCTTGACTGGACGACCTGCATTGAGAAGTTTGCCATAATTCTGGTGGGCTTTCCTTTATGGGTAATCTGTTTCTTTCTCTATCAGCTTTTATTAGTCTATTTTTATACCGAACTTCTGGGATCTTGATTATTATATGTCTAGGTGTAGATTTGTCTTGGTTATGGCTAATTGCAGATCTGTATGCCTCACTTACTGTATGTCATATTTTTTCTCATGCTTGGGAAATTTTCTACTGTTATTTCTGCAAATAGCCTTTTTATGTCATTTATGTTGACTCCAGTTTTTTGACTGATGCCTATCAAGCTTATGTTGTTTTTCTTTGCATCATCTTGCAGCTGTTGAATTATCTCCTGGTTCCTTATGCTTAAGAGATCTTTTCTTTTGTGATCGCTAGCTGCACAGGTCTGAAAGTTTATCTTCAGTTTGTTTAAGTGGCTTTGCCAACTTTCAGTGGAAATTTTAATTTCCTGGTTATCTCTTTCAATCTGTTTTATGCATTCTAATTCTTTTCTATATTGCTCATTCAATATTTCCATCATTTTCCTATGCTCCCCCTTTAAAAAAATCTATGTTTTCTTTTGATATGCTGAGAAACTCTTTCATTATGAGTGTTCTTTCTTTCTTTCTTTCTTTCTTTCTTTCTTTCTTTCTTTCTCTTTCTTTCTTTCTTTCTTTCTTTCTTTCTTTCTTTCTTTCTTTCTTTCTTTCTTTCTTTCTTTCTTTCTTTCTT
>NW_004524609.1:14411493-14412536 GCF_000260255.1 Octodon degus | reverse complement strand
TTTCTTTCTCTTTCTTTCTTTCTTTCTTTCTTTCTTTCTTTCTTTCTTTCTTTCTTTCTTTCTTTCTTTCTTTCTTTCTTTCTTTCTTTCCTGAGAGACTATGTCAATGTCTCCTGGGTTTGTTCTGGGTGGGTTAAGGTCTGTGATTGCATTTTGCTTCTTTGCCATGCCATTTGCTATTTCAAAGTTTAAAAGGGGTTGGGGAGATGGCTCAGTAGGATAAGCGCTTGACTGGCAAACGCAAGGATCTGAGTTCAATCCCCGGTTCTGCCCCCCCCAAAAAAAAAAGTTTAAAAAAATTGTTTTGTGTGATGATCCTTGTGAGTTTTGATAGTAAATAGCTCTATCACTAATATCAAAGCCTTTCTAGGAAAAATCTGTTCTTCAAGGATATCTTCTGTGTGTAGGAGATTCTTTGTGCTTTTTTCCGTCCCAGAATCCTACCTTCCCAATTAATTGGAGAGTGAGATGTTGGTTTCTGTTTGGCTTTGCTCTCAGTCTTTAGTTGTAAGGTTGTGGTAAGGTTACTACCCTGGAGTGTCCAAATATTGTCACATAAGGGAGAACAACTGGTTACAATAGATGTGACACCTTAGCTACAGTAGTATAATTAACAATAATGATAGCAAGCATACTTTAGATATTGACACACTGTGATAATTATTAGTTTTGTACTTTAGACCACAGTAGGTCTAAAGTACAAAAGGTCTATAGTTATACAGCAGAACCAATCATAAATTAAGAGTTTGCATGTAAAGTGTTTCCCCTCACTAGAGTGGATTTACCCTGGGTTCCTCTGGATAAGCTGGTTGCCGTGTCCCAGGCACTTCCGGGACTGGTTGCCCACCCTATGGTATAGGGGGATGGGCCAAGCATCTGAGTTCTTCTGGATGACAGATGCCCCTGAGATGGCACAGTGGTGGTGGGTGGGGTATCCCCCCCAGGGCTCACCAAGGTTTTGAGGCAGCTCCCTCTAAGTGCTGGGATTAGAGGCATACACCACCACACCCAGTTAGGTCTGTGATCATTTTTTTTTTTTTTTT
>NW_004524609.1:14398754-14411210 GCF_000260255.1 Octodon degus | reverse complement strand
TATTTTTAGGGAACAGTCTACAGGGTGTTCAGGGTCTCACTACCAGATAAGACTCATAGTAATTCTCCTGTTTACAGTATGCCAAATGCTGGGATTACAGGCATGTGTACCACCACGCCCAGTCTCAATCACTGGGCTTTCTGGGGCGAGGCCAGCACTCAGGCCATCCAACCCTCACCCCTGTGACTGCTTGCAGGCACTTTAATCTGCTGAGTTATTTGGCCAGCTCTTTTACTTTTTTATCTTATTTTTTGAAAATATTTTTAATTTTAATTTTTATTTTATTTATTGGGGCAGAACCAAGGATTGAACTCAGGCCCTTGTGCTTGCCAGGGAAGGGCTTATTCCACTGAACCATCTCCCCGGCCCCCTGTGATCATTTTTAAATCAGATAATTAATTAGTTACTTTTTGTGGATAAATGAGATAAGTCAGGGTCTGAGATAACAGCTATTCACTTGTTTCAGCAATAACAGTTACAAAATATCTCTCTCTCTCTCTCTCTCTCTCTCTCTCTCTCTCTCCTCAGTTTCAGTGCCCCACACTGAGCTACATTCACAGCCTTTCTTTGAGATAGGGTCTTGCTACATCTTTGACTTCTCCAGGCAGGGTTCAAAACTGTGGTGCGCTTACCTCAGCCTGCCAGAGTGCTGAGATTACAGGAATATGTCACCACACCGGGCTAAGCTTTCTTTTTTTCTACTGAATCACCTTCGTGTGTTGGTCAAACAATTGGCCTCATTTGCCTGATTCTCTTTCTGGATTCTACATAGTTCCATGGATCAGTTGTCTTAACATTACTCATAGATTCAGAAGTACAATGAACTGGTGGATATATAACCTAATCTCTCACCACAAAAGGCTCTGAACTCTCTTGTGGCCATATCTTATTTGTTTACACTCTGAGCTCATCCTGAAACTTCTGGGGGGATAGGGGGAAGGTTGAAACTGTAGCCTATGCTCGGAAGGAATTGTGCAATGGGGGCTGTTTCCTAAGAGTTCTGCAGCGTGCATCACTGAGCCCTCTGAATTAGAAGCTGGCTTCCTGTTAATCTGTTGCTGATCAGTTTCTTGTGTGAGAGTGTGGGAAAACAGGGTAGATATGTGGGAGCTCTCTGCATTTGATAGTGAGCATTGGTATATGCTCTTTCATGAAGCACAACAAGTAGGAAAGTGGGATCTGCAGGCGCATCCTACATACATCCCTGGAGACCTGGATGACCCGGAACCCACTTTTGGCTTCTGAGTCCCATCTCTTGGTGTTTTCTGGCATTAGCAAAAAGGGGAGCAATTGCAGAAAGAAAGGCTGGCGGAAGGAAACAGGAGTGTCGGTTCTTTTGTCTTTGTGGGTTTCACTTGACCAATAGATTCCGAGACTTGACTGGTTAAAAACCACGGCGTTTGAGAGCAGAGGGCATCTGAGCTCTGACTTTGCTACCTGCTGGCTGGGGAAAGAACCCAGGGCCTTTACACTTCACATCGTCATACATTTGTTGTTTTTTTTTTTTTTTTTATTTTTAGACAAACTCTCAGTAAGTTGTTAAGTTACCCAAACTGGCCCCAAACTTTTGATCCTCTACCTTCAACTTCCAAGAGTACTGGGATTATAGGTGTGCATCTCCACATTTGGCACCTGTTGGAGTTTGTTCTCAGATAAATCATTTATTCTGTCTAAGCCACGGGCCAGGGAGATAGCTCAGTAGAATAAGCACTTGCCTGGCAAGTGCAAGGGCCTGAGTTCAATTCCTGGTTCCGAAAAAAAAAAAAAAGTTCATAAAAAATATTCTGTCTAAGCCTCAGTCTTCTCGTTTGCAAATTGGCGATAACAATTATACCTTCTTCATAAGGTTATCTTCAAGAGGAAGTGAGGTAATAGATACAAAAGCAATCTCAGTCAATGGGGGGTCTTGTGATTATTAACACACAGCTCCTAAGTACATTTTCTGTAAGGGATCCCCTAGTCTCAAGTACCCCCTTTGCCCTACGATACATTTGGGTGATCAAGTCATGAAGTCATGCAGGTGTTGGCTTGAATGTCTGTCTTTCACTCTTGGTGAATTTGGACATGTGGTGCAACTTCCCAGAGCCTTAGTTTCTCCACTGTTAAGAAGGTAAGGTAACATCCCCACAGAGAGCTGCTGTGAGGTTTCTCACAGAGAAGGCTCTCACTGCGGTGGTTCTCCTTGGGTGGGTTCTCTTCCCAGGAGATCTTCCTCCAGCTTCTCTGTTGCTGTCACTGTCACTGTTACTGTCTATATCTCTGTCTGTCTGTCTGTCTGTCTGTCTGTCTGTCTGTCTCTCTGTATTGGTACCAGAGAGCAGCTTTTCTGGATCCCAGGGAAGACTGAGAAGACAAAGACATTCATTTCTCAGGGAGTGACCCCAGCTGGGACAGCGGCTAGAAGGGAGGGCCACAGGCACTGTGTGCTAGGCTGTGGAGCATTATGGGGAATATCGATGCCCCAGGGCAGTCAGGCACGCCTGTTCTTACATTTTCCGCTCAAAGGAGCAGAGAAAGAAGACTAGTTGACTTGCAGGACTTCATTAAGGGTGAGCACAGTCAAGGCACTTTCACTGTTTCCCTGGAAAACTTGCAGGAAGATGATTCTGTCACTTACTGGTGAATAACAGAAAAACACATGAAGGGCCTGGTGGACTGAATGGGAATTACAGTGGCTGCGGGTAACAGTCCTTTCCAGAAGTGTAGGACTGTGTGTGTGCTTAAGGATTTGCACGTGTATCTGAGTTTGTCTGTCTTGGAGAGTATGCAGAATATATGTATGTGTCTGTTGTATATATGTATATTGTATCCACGTGTGTGTTTTGTCTGTGCACTATGGTATGCGTGCCTCTGTATGTTTTGTGTTCATCTATTGTATATGTGTCTATATGAATTGTGTGTCGAAGTGTGTCTCTGTGAGTTGTTGTGTACCTGCTATACATGTGCATGTTGTATGTGTAGGTGTTTCGATTTACTGTGCTGAGTATGTGCCTAATGGGTAACTATGCTACACTTACAGTGTGTTGGATTTGTGCATGTGTCCACAGTGTGTTCAGGTATTATGTGTGATTAATGTATTACATGTAATACTCAGGTGTGCGTTGATCCTCACTCCTGCCACGGGGCCTGGGATGAATCTTGGTGCAGGGCTACAGAGAGGTGGACCTGGCGCTTGGAAGCTGGAACCCTGGGTGGGCTGAGGGTTGAGCCTTTTGGCTTCTGATTTTTGAGAGTCCAGATGTCATGGTTTGGGGTTTTTGCAAAGTGAACAATATAATACAAGACACATCTTATATGGTTATTTTATGTGAATCACCCCAAAAATCATATACAAGGTACAGGAAATCTGGCCACACACTAAAGACCAAAGGATCTAGCTGAGGGCCTGGATCCCACAGTAGTGTCCTGCATGAATCCAGCTGAAGACCTAGAGCTCATAACAAAGCCTCCCACAAGTCTACCTTGAGGCCTAGAGCCCACGATGATGTCTCATGAAGGCCTGCATCACAGATCTGCACTGGGAAGGTGGAAATATCAGTGGTGGAAGCTAGAAAGTTTATGCCAGCAGGTTGAAGGATCTGTACTAGCAGGCTGAGGGATCTGAACTGGAACCAGGAAGCAATGCTCAAGGCAAACCCCAGAGCTCCCCCAAAGGCACCACAACCATCCTCAACAACAGTGAAGTCTCCAGTTCCTCCAGCAATGAGGAAGGCTGAATTCCCATCAGGCAAGCCAACCCAACAAGCTTCTCCATGAGGCTGAGCAGTGCACCATCTTCCCCTCCACAGCCAGAAAGTCTTGTTCAAGATGAGGACCAGAGCTCCCCCAAAATGAATTGCAGCCATTCTCAGTGACAACCAAGGTCCCGAGCTCTTCCTCCTCTGACAAGAACAGCAGAGTTCATCAGAAAAGCCAGCATGACACAGTCTTCCAGCAGCATAGCCCATGAGAACGAGCAGCTTCCAATAGCTCCCCAAAAGCCTCTCCAAACAGCTTCTCTAACAGCCTCTCAACAGATTCTTCAGTTTTTCCTTTAGTGCTGCTGGCAACAGTCCTCAGGTGGGCCTCCCACACCCAGCACCATGCTAGTTTGATTCAGCTGGGTGTAACAAGTTGACTACCGTTAGCAATCCACTACTCCAGAGTCTCAGAAAGTGCCTCCCATGTTAGCTTTTGTGTCCCTGCTGGGTTCCTCTGGGGACAAGTCATGGGGTAGAGGAAAGTGGTAGGTACCTATGCTATATTTTATCCAGTGATGGATTAGTAGGAGCAGTCCTGGAACAACAACAAGCTGGGCAAGTTGGTTGTCTGGACCCAACCCAAGCACTATGCCTCTCCAAAAATAAGAGCCTGCCAGAAAACAATCAGTCTTGAGAACTAGAGATCAAAAATGCCAGCTGCAATCAGCCTGTCCTGGCCTCATTACAGAGTAGTCACCAAATAAGAGGATAGTAAGGTGTAATCTTTCACATGACACTGGCTATCACCATGATAATGACAAACTAGGGATAAGTTTCCAGTTAGGTCTTACTCTCAGGGAAACACGGTAGCCTCTGTGTCCCTGACCAAGGAGTATGTCCCAAATATGAGCAAGAGCTACGGGCTATGGAGCCAAGGGAGCTGGAGGCCAGTAGTAAGTGTTTTTTTTTTTTTTTTTTTTTTTTTCTAAGTAATCTCTAATGTGTCCTTGGCTTTTCTGACTATAAAAGCTGTTTCATTTCCTAAGACATGTCCCAGCAGCAGCATGTCCCTGACCTCTTTGGTCACAGCTGCTCACACCCATCCTCTGGGCCGCACCACTCTTGCATTATTATGGTTTGTCATGGAAACTTCTACCTACTGAATTTTGATTTTTGATTTTTTTTTGTATTTGGTTGTTACAGGGTCTCACTACACAGCTTGGACTCGTGGTGATCCTCTTGCTTTCAGCCTCCCCAGTGCTGGGATTACAGGCATGCACCACTACGCCCAGACTCTGGCTAGCTCAGCCTGCCCCACGGGCAGGGTTGGTGCAGAATACGGTGCTGGGGATTGAAACGCAGTCCCTGTACTTGCCTAAGATTGTCTAAGCAGGCCCTTTAGTCCACTGAGCTATCTTGCTGGCTCTTATCTTGCACATCTTACAAGGGCTGAAGGCTTTCCTGTTCATCCCCCACCCTTGATACTGGGCCTGCCCTAGACGAGATACTCCACAAACACTGGTGAGCTGCAGCCGAGTGAGGCACACTCTCAAAGCATATGCAGTCATACCTCAGTTCACAAATGCCTCTATTTGCAAGCAATTCCATTCCCAAACAAATGTTTGGCAACACTTTACTTCCATGAAGGAATTCTGCATTGGGTGGCGAACACCCAAACTATGAAACAAATTAAGCTCATAAACCAAGGCACCACTGTACTTCCAATCATGTTTCTGTACTGCCATCCAGTTACACAAATCAAAGCCTGGCCTCTTGACAACTCAGTGACAAGCAAGTGGGACTTCAAAAGATAGTGAACTTGGTCTGCTTTTGACAGACTTCACTCCTTTGATTTTGGAATGAGTTATCCAGTCAATTTTGGCACTGAAAGAAAGATTTCTTGGCCAGAGTGAATAATTGAGTGGACAATTTCATTGGGGAGTTTGCTGCCGATGACCTCCAAATAGATTTCAGATGGAAACGCAGCTTTAAATACATTTCCAGGAAAGATAAAAAGCTTGAAAATAATGATTGTTGAGAAGTCGTTCTATCCTGGGGTTTATTTGTGCTGAACAGGAGATTCGTGGGGCTGGGAGGGGAAAATTAGATAACAGATGACACAGAAATGCTCTGAGAAGACCAGTATGCTGTTCTAATGGAAATCATTATCCAATGAGAGGTTTGTGGAGGCCTCCTGGGACTTGGTAGAGCCCCGGCGACTCAAGCCTGCAGTTGGTAGAAATGTCTTGGAGGTAGAGATGTCCTTGGTTTGAAGGTTACTTTTAGCATCTTCTTGACCTGCTAGACATCCTCAATGGCTTTGTCTAGGACAGTCATGAAGATGAGTGTTACCTCTGGTGGACCGTCAGGTGAAAACAGGAGGGCAAACGGGCACATTGCTTACCAGCTGTCCCCATATTCCTCCTACAGGTCATTAGCCTGCCCTCCCTGCTCCTGGTCCTTCTAAAGGTGACCCTGGCTCATGCCTACTCTGGGTTTTGATCAGTAGGGACCAGCCTCAGTCAGGCTGCTAAGGCAGATGGGATAATGTCCTCCATTTGCTCTCTCTATGTGGTTATTTCAAGGCGCCAAACATTTGCCCCTCAGCACAGAGCCCTTCCTGGAGGCACCTGAGCAGACAGCAAGAGGCTCTTGTGTATGGGCATCATGGCCAATGATGAGTGATTTTAGTTCTGCTTGACCAAAGTGGAAAGGTTTCCACTCATCTCCCTAGGGTTCAATGCATGGGCCATTTCCAGTCCTGAGGGCTCTAGGGGCAGCAGGTCCGCCTGCCCCATCTGGTTTTGTGATTGTGTGTATGCTGATGGGTGTGTGTCCCTTTGTTGTAACTGTCCCCACCTCTCCATGCTTGCAACCTCCTGTGGGTTAAACTTAAAAGAGAAAGAGTCATGTTTGTAGGCCTCTCTCAGAGCCTCCAGAGCCTGCCAGTGCCTGGAGTGTGCAGACCCCGAGAGACTGTTTGGCT
The DNA here is from genome assembly GCF_000260255.1 of Octodon degus. Classification (NCBI taxonomy): domain Eukaryota; kingdom Metazoa; phylum Chordata; class Mammalia; order Rodentia; family Octodontidae; genus Octodon; species Octodon degus. The sequence goes on along the minus strand of NW_004524609.1, from coordinate 14,404,544 downwards.
TAGGGCACAAATGAGTTGTGCCGCTGCTTAGGAAGTAAGGATGAGGGATCATAGCTAGCCCTGCTACCCACGTGTGCTGTCTGCCTGCTGCTGGAACCCCAGCCCAACCACCATTTCCCACTCACCTTGGCTTGCACAGTGCTTGTCCTTAGTGTATAGTCATTGAATGGCTGTCCAATGAACAATAATAGTGCACGCTGCATGGGCCATGGCAGCAATGTTTTTGCTGAGACTTACTGTACAGACGTCAAAATGTCAGTCCCAACTGTGAATACTTCTGCTCAATCAGTGCCTTTGAGAATGCAGTGATAAATAAAAATAATGACTTATCTTTATGGGCTGGCCAAATAACTCAGCAGATTAAAGTGCCTGCAAGCAGGCACAGGGGCCTGGGGTTCAATCCCTGTGTCTGCCATGCCAGCCATGCGCCCAGGGTGCCCTGAGATGGCAATTGAGACTGGGCGTGGTGGCATGCACCTGTAATCCCAGCTCTTGGGAGGCTGTAAACAGGAGGATCACTACAAGTCCAAACTAGTAGTGAGGGCTGGAGAGATGGCTCAGTGGTCTAAAGCACCTACTTGAAACAAGCTTGGCAAAGCACAGGGACCGCGGTTCGATCCCCCAGCACCACATGCCAGCCAGCCCCGGCCCCTGGTGGGCTGAGCTGGCCACACACACACACACACAATAAATAAATGTAATAAATAAAAATAAATAAATAATTTTTTTTAAAAAAAGAGACTTCAAACTAGTAGTGAGACCCTGAACACCCTGTAGATCCTTCCCTAAAATTTAAAAAAAAAAAGTGACTTGTCTATTTTTGGAAGCTGCGGGAGTCTCTTTAGAAATTGGCTGCTCTATGAGGCTAATTATTATGGGAATTGAAACCATGAAGTTTCTGTTGGTATTTAGCAGTTTTCGTTGCCCCCAGCTTCTTCTCTGAGGCATTGTAATTTTGATGGGATGGGCAAACAAAAAGTGGCAGGTGGAAAAGATAGCACTAGGAGAGGAAAATTAAAGTTAATTCCAGTCCAGCTGACAGAAGGGCCCCAGGTTTGGGCAGGTGAGGCAGAGCAAGAGAAGAGATAGGACAGAGCTCCTAGACTCAGCTCTGCTCCTCCAAGGGTCCTGGTCAGTGGGGAGGCTGGTGCTGGCTGTGGAGCCAGCCTGGATGGCTGGGCCAGGAGTGTCTGAGCTGTAGTGGGGAGAGATGGAGGGAATCAGAGAAAGACTAGCATTTTGGGGTCTACCTGGTGTCTGCTGGTGGCAACTACAGGCCCAAAGAAAGCCACTCAGCCAAACCTGGTCATCTGAGGTCCCAGGGACAATGCAAAGTGTGGGTGGGGGTTCTTGAGACCTGGCAGAGTCCGCAGTGCAGGTGCCTGCAGCTCCAGGCTGGCACACAGTGGGGAAGCCACCTGCTCCAGCTGACTGCACTACGTGGATCCCAACCATTTTGGACATCAGAGAAGCAAAGTGGAGACAGAAAAGCTATGTCAGTGCTTCAGAAGCGTGGGAAAGGCTGCGTGCAGCAAAGCAGGCGAAAGAAGGCTGCAACCAGGAGGCCTGCAGCAGGATAGTAGTAGGGCTGCCTGTGGGGCCTCTAGACGAATGCTTTTGGGGAGTCCTGATCAGATTTTATGTGCCCAGAGGGCAAGCTAAGGTCTAGAGCAAAGCCCAGTCTGATTGATATACAGGGGACATTCTGAGGGGATTATCAGGCACCAGCTTGAGTTATGCAGCTGTTACCAAGGGATAGAACACGTCAGAAATGAGTTCTGGAAAACAGATCTTTGGATTTCTACTTTACGCTTTTTGCTGATTTTCTCTTTTACACATTCTCCCTTGAACCAGTGGACATGCCAGAAGAAAGTTCCTGGTAAAAATGAATCATGATAATGAATCTGAGGGAAAAAATGCACAATTCTGGTGCAGAGGAGAGGCCCTGGGAAACTCGCAATGCTGCTGTCGAAACCACAAGGAAGATAGAGGCAGAATGGCCGGTGGCCATGGGAGATGGCAGGAGGGCTGGGCAGTGCCACTCTCCCAGGAGCGGGGTGCAGTCACAGGTGTGGAGGACGAAGCAGGGACTGTCTGCTCATTAGGCAACAGATTTTTGCAGTGCTTGGATTGGTTAAACACTAGCACACAAAGACACGGAAATACCGCCTGGGATTTGGAGGCAGATTTATTTATGTTGATGGCCACTGATTGGGATCATGACCAGAATATCAGGCCCTGATCTCTGGTGGTCTAGGCCTTATATGGGATAAGCAAGCAGGAATAGAGTGGCAGAGTGGCTTGTCCACTAGGGGTCAGTTCTTACAATATGCATCACAGTGACCATCCGTTTCAAGGGGACAGAAGCAACTGCAACAGGAACTATTATTACCTGGGCAACTAAGAAATGGAAGTATACCAGAAAGGGGGAGGACATTTTCGTTTACAGTTTCCATGAAGAGTCAAGAGTGAATTAAGTCTCAAGACATCAAATGGCCATTGCCGTTCTGTCACCTTCTCAGGATCAGGGACCATTCATTACTTTTCTTTTTGTTTTTCTTTAAAATTTTCCTCTGGGGACCCATTTTTTCTTTTGAGACCGGGTCTCACTGTGTTCACTGTGCAGCCCAGGCTGGCCTCCAACTTGCAGGGACTCCGGCATCTGCCTCCTGCACCTTGCCTCAGGTGGGCGCCACCACACACCCAGGCTTTTCTAGACTCTAGAGTCTTTCTTTGGAGAGTTATTGAACCAGCTTAAGCTGAAACCTTTGGGGCTCCTCTCGCTCTCTGGATTTATTTCCTTAGTTGCTCTGTGTTTCAAGTTGATGGGCAGTGACCTTCAGAGAACCTGGATTTCGCAGGTGTTTTGCCTTTCATGGGTTCCACAGTGGGTGTTACCAAAGAGAGCCAGGGCTGCTATGATGGAGAGGGGGTGCTGAGCCTTAAATTCTGAAGGCAAGGTGTCAAGGGGAGGCGCTGTGAGCTCACGGTCACATTCTCAGGTCTGAGGCGAGACAGAAAGGCCTGGTGATGCACTCAGGAGGGTGAGGAAGGAAAATCTTCACAAGGCCAGCCTGGACTACATAGCAAGACCCGGTCTCAACTAACAAACGAAGACCTGGTGTCCACCAAGAAAGCCCTGGCTGATGCCTGTCGACAATGACCCACACAGTGAGTCAGGGGTCAGGGAGAAGGAAACCCCACTTGCCACTTCCTTCTGCGTTGAGCTCTTTCTCTTTGCCCTCCTTGTGGGCTTCCATTCCTGCTTCAGATCGTTGCTGGGTTCTGGGGACCCACTTCCTTTCTTCTCTTCCTCTTGTTGCTATATTGCAGCCTGGATGCAAAGTCTAGAGAGGCTGTCTCTCTGCTCTTCACCACCCTGGGTCTTCCTGGAAGTCCTACTTTTATTTTACAGAACTTCATCTTGAATATTTCTCAAGAAGCCCATTTTAAAAGAAGACGGTACTAATAACAGCAATTATGGAACACTGCTGCTGGTTGTTGCTGTGTTCTTGCTTGGCTCCAACTACCCATACTGGCAGGTATCTAATTTAAAAAAAAAAAAATTATGCTGAGTTTTCTGAAAATGTTCCTCCCCTTGTTGCTGCCCCTTTCTTGGTGAGCAGAATGAACCCAGGGCCTTTCTACCAAGCTACCACCCCAGCCCCATTTTTGCCTTTTAGTTAAGTCACTAAGTTGCTCAGTCTGGGCTCCAGTTTATAAGTTTCTGGCCTTAGCCTCCTGGAGTGCTGGGATCTCACCCACGTGTCACCACACCCAAGGGATGGTTTTCACTCTGGCTCCTACGGTGGAGGGAGAAGGGCTGGGAAGTAGGCTGCTCAGGGCCTCTGCTGACCTCCAAAACTGCTGGGCCTCCTCAGCCTGGGGTGCTCTGTGCTCTGTGTGACCACATGGAATGGCGGTGGAGGGAACCCTCATCCTGAGACCCCCTTATCCCACCCTTCGCTTCTGTCCTGGACTGGACTGGGACTCTGCTGTGTGTGTGTGTGTGTGTTTTAAAACAGCTTTGTTGAGGTAATAGAGGTCTTCTACCATACAGTTCACCCACGGAAAGTGTACAATTAAGTTGTTCTTAGTATATTCACGGATCAGGCAACCATCACCACCTCCAATTTTAGAGCATTTTCATTCCCTCAAAGAAGAAATCCTGTAACTTTTAGCTATCATCCCTCCCCTCCATAGACCCCAGTCCTGAGCAAATGACTAATCTGCTTTTGTACCTACAGAATTCCCTATTCTGGGATTTCAGATGAACGAGACCATATAGTCTGTGATCTTTTGTGACTAGCTCCTTTCATTTGGCATTTTGAGGTTTATCCAAGATGTAGCATGTGTGAACATTCCATTCCTTTTATGGCCAAATAATATTCCATTTTGCGGATATACTATTTTTTGTGTATCCACTGGTGGTCATATTTTCTATACTGAGGTAAGGTTTTTGTGTGGTTTCTCATAAATACCTATAAGAATTGTTGGATCCTACAGTAATTCTATATTGAATTATTTGAAGAATTGCCAGACTGTTTTCCAAGGTGGATGCTCCATTTCACATTCCCATAGGAGAGTTCCAATTTCTCTACATCTTCACCAGCTTTTGTTGTTACTGAACTTTTTCAGTGTAGCCATCTTAGTGGGTATGAAGTAGTATCTCCCTGTGGTTTTGACCTGCATTTTCCTCTGACTAAATTTATGTATGTATGTATTTATTTATTTATCTTTTTGAGACAGGGTCTTGTTACAGAGTTCAGGCTAGCCTTGAACTCATTTTGTAGCCCAGGCTGGCCTGGAACTTGCAGCCATATGCTTGCCTCAGCCTCCTGAGAGCTGAGATCACAGGTGTGTGCCACCACACCTTGTGGCGTTGTCTGCTCATTGGACTGCCCCAGCGTTTGTCTCCCCACTGCTGAGGTGGGGGTGGACAGTTATACAAGTAGCCTTCACTCCTAGGAGCTAAGCTTGCTCCAAGCTCTGGCAACTTCCGCAAATGCACACATTCCAGGTGCTTATGACATTGGTTGCTGGTGGGACCAGGCTGGGCAGGCAGACCCCTGAAAGTCTTCTGAGCCCCACCTGCCCTGGGAAGAAAGTGGGTGTAGACACACCTGGCAGTAGCTAAGCTGTGCTCTGCATTGTCCAGCTAGTGTTCCCCTGGCTGGGACAATAGTGGTGGGACTGGGCTAGTGTTTCCTTGGCAAAAGCCATTTTATTTATTTATTTATTTATTTATTACCATTTATTTATTTGGTACAGGGTCTGGCTACATAACTGGGACTCATAGTGATCCTCCTGTGTCAGCCTCCCCAGCACCAGAATTACAGGCATGTGCCACCACGCCTGACTTCAGTGGTCGGCAAGGCATGCAGTACAGGGGATCAAACCCATATCCTTGCACTTGCCAGGGGACAAAATCTTTTAAATCTTTGCGCTATCTCCCCTGCCAAAGCCATTTCTTTCTTGGTCTCCTTTATAATCAGATTTCCTCTTCCTCCATTGGCTTCTCCCCAAGTTCTAAAGGACTATGAGGAAATTGGTATTTGAGAGCTTGATTAGGTGACCACTGGTTTGAGGGCCTCTTTGAGCCTCTGTTTTCTAGTCTGTGAAGGCCAGGCAGCTTTGTGGGCTGTTAGAAGTAACACGGGTCAGGAAATTAAAACCTCAATCACAAGCTGGCAAAACCGTTTGAGTGAAAGTGAAAATAGACTTTCTGACCTGAAAGACACCATTGCAGCTAGTGAAAAAGTAAGAAAAGATCTTTTTAAAACAACTAGG
>NW_004524609.1:14395509-14397659 GCF_000260255.1 Octodon degus | reverse complement strand
CTTTGGCAGAAACAATACACGATGTACTAACCATTGTTACTCTCGTAAAGTCTTGTTTTGAGATTTTGTACCATTGTTTTTATTTTTTTTCTTTAAAATAAAAATAGCTGATGTAAAAAAAAAAAAAAAAAGAAGTAACACGGGTGACGCTCCACCCCCTCTGTCTGTTGCTGCTCATCCTCGCCTTGTTTCTTGGAGAGCCTTCCGGGTGCTTCCGGTCCTGTGTCGGTGCTTCCGGTCCTGTGTCGGTGCTTCCGGTCCTGGGTCCGTGGGGCCAGCTGCCCACCCTGCTGTGAACTGCAGCTCTCAAGTTTCCACTTCCAGCAGGAATTCTGCCGGGAAGGGAGTCGACCGGCCCCTCCTTCAGCCCCTTCACCTATCTCTGCTCTCTAAATGCCAGATGCTTATTTTTATTTATTAAAAAAGAAAAAAAGCTGGCATTTTTTTCTAAGAATTAATTTCAACATTTGCAATATAAACATAATCATATTAACAATAATTACTTATATCTAAGTCTTCAAGTAAAGCTGATTTCATTTTCTACTGGGATGTCCTTTAAGGAAGATGATCTATACATCTTTCTTAAACCTAGTGTTCATTTGGATTGGTTTCTCCATTGGGTGGAGTACTTTGAATGCCATTCTGTTTTTGTTTTAAATTTTTTTTTTTTAAGAAGGAATAAACGAATGGTGCACTTGGAGCGCTTGCATTTTTATTTTTTTATTTTAATTTTATTGAGAAACAAATATGAATAGACATTTTCAAAGCTGATTAATAGGACAGTTTTGATAACCAATACATTGTACATTGTTATCTTCTTAGTGGTTATCCATAGTACAAGAAGCAGACAGGATATTCTGTCCAAACAATGTTAGTGCACCTCTTTCTTCTCATTGAATTAAGTGAAAATAGCTGTGTATCTATCCTAACTAGTTTGTATCTATAAATACAAAATGATCTTTCCTTTATATCCCCTTTTTTGTTTAGTCCTGTCAGAGGTGGACATGTTATTGGCATCTAAATAGTCTAGGTGTTTGAATTCAGTAAAACAAGCCAACACTGTCTAGCAGACTATAATATTAGTGGGTTATCCTCAGAAGTTATTGACTTGAGCCTTTTACAGCTCATCGTATTAACATGGCTTTACTTTATATGCCTCATTTTTATACTTTTCTGCTGGATGGTTAAGACCAAGATACAGCAAGACCTATATAACAAGAAATGTAACTTTTGTATCTGACAAGGTCAGTCGAGTCCCCTCAGGATTTATCCTGTAGTTGCATTTTTAAAGCCACTTTCTGTTTTTCTTGTGAGGTGTAGTGTTCTTGATTCAGCATTGATTTTTGTATGTGTACATATATTGAATTGCACATGCATACACTTAATTGCAAGATAAATCATAGGTAGAGAAGATTGCATAAAACTTCTGGGCACAGTTCCCAGAACAATTATAAAGCAAATGTTTACATAACAGTCAGTGAGATCAAGAAACAGAATGCTCTAACACCGCTGTGGTAGTGCAAGCCTGTAATCCCAGCACTCAAGAGGCCGAGGCAGAAGGATCACCATGAGTTCGAGGCCCTCTGGGCTACTTAGGGACATAGTGAGTTCCAGTCCAGCCTCAATCACATAGTGAGATCCTGTAAAAAAAAAAAAAGAAAGAAAAAAGAAAAAGAAAGAAAGAAAGAAAGAAAGAAAGAAGAAAGAAAGAAAGTACCCTTCTGTTTCTATGTAGACAATCCCCCTTTCCAGGCAATCATTGATCTAATTTCTATCATCTATGAATTAATTTTGGGGGGTTTAGAGTCTATCTATCTATCTATCTATCTATCTATCTATCTATCTATCTGCCTTAGTATTATAGTCTAGTTTTGACTGTTTGGAGACTTTGTATAAATGGGATTGTATGTATGCATTGTTTTGTGGACCTGCTTCTTAATCCTGTTCTTGAAATTCAGTACTTCGTAGCTATAATCTGTCCTTTTGCATTGCTGAGTATGAGGAATAGCTGCCATTGAATGAATACACCACAGCACACACATCCTATCACTGAAAAGCATTTGAGGGGCCGGGGAGATGGCTCAGTAGAATAAGCGCTTCCCTGGCAAGTGCAAGGGCCTGAGTTCAATCCCCAGTTCCAAAAAAAAAAA
>NW_004524609.1:14392238-14395108 GCF_000260255.1 Octodon degus | reverse complement strand
AAAGAAAAAGAGAAAAAGAAAAAAAGAAAGAAAGAAAGAAAGAAAAATTTTCATTTGCCTGTTCATTCTTAGATCCAAATGCTTGCATACTCTCTCCCCATCTCTCTTTCCATCTCTGTCTCTCTGTCTCTCTTTTTCTCTCTGTCTCTGTCTCTCTCTCTCCTCTTTCTCCCCACCTCTTATTTTCTCTCTCATTCATCTCTCATCTGTCTATACACCCACTTAGAATATTATAAAATTGCATATATTATTACTGGATAATTAGGATCTTTCAAATTTTCCAGTGATGTATGCAGATTTCCATTTTTTTTTTTTTTTTTTTTTTTTTTTTTTTTTTGTTAGACTCAGTAATGAAAAGAAGAATCACTGGGCAAAAAAAAAAAAAATTTAGGGTCCTTCAAACTCACAGCTAAGTAATCTACTTCAACGAGAAATACGTTAGAAAATCATAGCTCATTTGAGAAAACTGAGAATTTTGTTGTCTTGATAAACAAGCAAGCGTTTGATTGTCTGTGAGGTTAAACTTTTTTTCTTCCAAATATTGGCCCTCTGTATGTCTTGAGAATTGTGGCTTCACAGTATGCCGATTCTTCTTTCAGGGTTTCGGTATTTTTTGTTTTGATTGTGTAAACTCTTTATGTTTTTGACTTTCTTCTTTTTGTACTGGGGGTTGAATCCAGCTCTCCACACTGAGCTACCTCTCCAGCCCTTTCATTACTTTTGTGTTTTAGGTGGGACCTTGCTCAGTTACCAAGTAGCCAGTCTGGCCCACCACTGCAGGCTTATTTGGGGCATTTCATTTTAGTTTTCCTATTTCTTTTTTGTATTTGTTTTGTTTTGTTTTTTGAGTTTTTCCAATTTCATCGTTTGTTTTTTTCCTGTACCCAAATGATCTTAATTTCATGTAACTTTTTCTGTTCTTGATTTTCTTTCTTTCTTTTGGCGGAACCGGGGATTGAACCCTGGCCCTTGTACTTGCCAGGGAAGTGCTTATTCCACTGAGCCATCTCCCCGGCCCCACGTTCTTGATTTTCCAGGGCTGTGAGCACAACTGTGATACTCTAGGGTCTGCCAGTGACAAGGACAGGTGCACCAGAAGACCTGCCTCTCCCCTGCTGAGGAGCACTGGTGGTTCTGTCTCCAAAAATACCAGGTCTGTCCGTCTTGGCCAATCTCTGCCACCATTCACACCCCTGCCACCATGCCCCGGATGATCGTCGAGCCTCTGGACTGATCTACCTGCTTCCTTTCCTGAGTCTGTTCTGCCCTCTCCCCAGAGAGTGATTATTTTTCTCTGTAAACCAGAACATTTCCTGCCTGGAAAGTTCCACTGCTTGTCATGGCTGTAGTTTAATTCAGAGCCCTTCCTGGATCTCCCGAGGCCCTCTCAGCGCCGCATGACCTCTCCCCGTAGCCACCCCAAGCACAGGCTCACTGGATTCCTCCTGTGTCCAGAGCACGCCAACTGCCTCACCATCCTGGGATGGAGCCTGTGCTGGGCCTCCGCCTGGAGTGCTTTCTCCTGAACCCAGCGTTTCTCAGCAAGTCTGGGTTAGCCTTTGTTGTCAGGCTGTCTGTCCTGTGTGTCCTAAGGAGTGTAGTAGCGTCCTGGTCCTCCACCCACCAGAGGCCACCAGCACCCCACTCAGTTGTAACAACAACAACAAAAAAGTCTCTGGACGTTGCCAGGTATCACCAAGCAGAAAATATTGCTTCAACTGAGATGGCTCCTTTAGTGCTTCAGAAGGCCACAAAATCTCATCCTTTGGGTCTCAGCTTGAACTGGAAAACCTCAGAAGAGATCTTCTTGGTAACTCTTAGGCATCGTGCTGTTTAATTCTTCAGAGCAACCTTCACAATCCGTATTTGTCCTGGTTCTGCATTCGTTTGCTACCAGCAGCTGTGTAGATGGCAGATGAGGTGACAGATTCTAGACTTGGTTCCAGTCCTATCACTAAGTAGCTGTAAGGCCTTCCGCGTGTTGTCCACTTTATGCCTCAGTTTCCTTGTCTGTAGATGGGGCTAACAGAAGTTTTATCTCACAGGGATGTTTGAGAGGTGACCTGAAAGAACCAGAGCTTACCTCTTGGGTATGATAATGGCTCATAATGAGTGCTGAGTAGCTATTAGCTGGGGATATATGCTGTCAGTTCTTTCGCTAAAACTCAAGGTCTGTGGTGGCTGGAGGAGCAGGAACAGGAGAAGGCTACCTCCAGTGAAGCGACGCCCTTAGAGCTCACGTTTCTATGCAGTGTTCTTATGGGAAGTGCTCTAGTGGCTCATGGATCCAGACACCCCATGAACCCACCGGCGGGATTGCACCTTCCTATTGTGTTCTGTGGCTGGGGTGACTCTTTGTGGACCTCATCTTTTGGCAGGTCTGGCACGGACATGAGCACTGGCTTCTGACCCTGAGTGGCTGTTTGGATACCAGCCCCTTTCTTTTTAAAGCCAAAAGTCATTTCTAGTGGTCCTTTTTAGCCTTTCGGTGCCAGATCCTGATCGTGTCATTCTTTTCAGTTCCTTTCACTGTTCTAGCGTGTGGGTGTTCCCTTTCTAAACCTCTCCTCTGTTACATATTAAAATTTGGAGGCTTTCATATTATAGAGAATTTATTTTTGGAGTCAGAGTCTTTATTCACTCAACCTATTATAACAAATGGATTTCAGGCTTTCTTATGGACACCTCTAGGAGATAAGAATTGTTACTTTGCTCCACTCTACAGATGAAGAAACTGAAGATAAGAGTGACGTAGCAACACGCTCAAGAGCGTGGAAATGGAACTTGAGTTGCTGCGGCTCTGGGGTCTATGCTCTGAACGATGGATGATCTTGGTTCTGAATAAGAATCAGAGAGTAAGAATCATAGTC
>NW_004524609.1:14375955-14385003 GCF_000260255.1 Octodon degus | reverse complement strand
GATATCTCAATGTGGTTTTAATTTGCATTTCACGAATGGCTAGCGATGTGGAGCATTTTTTCATATATTTATTCGCTTCCTTAATTTCTTCCTCTGAGAAGTGTGTGTTGACTTCCATGTTTTAAGAAGATAAATTCAAGCGGGTGCCATTTCACTGAGAAAATTGCCTCATAGAAAACTAAGCAGACGCCGAGGCAGAGGCCCTTTAATCTCTAGGGAGATTTTTCAACTTAATTAGGCTTGAAGTTCTATGGAGGGCTTTCTGACTTCTCCAAATGAGAGTTTGCTTTGGAGGATAGATTGATACTTACTTAGAATGGCTTGAAAAGTTGTTCCTTGAATAAATCTGTGACTCAGAAGGACCCCCAAGTAGAGATGTTTACTCAGCAGACAAATAGGGAGGGTGGGGCTGAGGGGGATGGGAAAGAGGAGAAAGGGGAAAGGAGAGAGAGGAGAGGCAAGAGGGGAGAAGAGGAAAAGGGAGGCTTCTATTTCCTACACAGGCTGATATCCAGATTGTAAGCTGGGAAATGGAGCGTAGAGGACAGAGCAAGAAACTTCCTTTCAAGAGCAAAGGTTCAGCCCAGCTCTTATGTATAGTGACATTTTATAGAATTAAAGATTTCCCAGGCTGGAGGGAGCTTGGAAGATTCTCTTTATTCTGACTGCCATCTGCTGCTGAAATCGTCTTGATTTGAGAGGCAGGACTCACCTGCCCTGGGCTCTGAAGCAGTTGGTGCTGAGCTTGGACAGGTCCCCAAGCTCACAGGCAGTGGTCCCTTCAGGAGCTGAAGGCCAAGGCTGGGCTTTGCCTCTCAAGCTCTTGTTTGGGCCGGGCAGTTGGCTCTGTGGAATAAGTGCTTCCCTGGCAAGCGCAAGGTCCTGAATTCAATCCCTGGCTCCCCACCGCTAAAAAAAAAAAAAGCTCTTGTTTGGATCATGTGTTTTGGGCCCTGCTAAAGTCCCACTCTGAGGAGGTGCAGTTCTGAGCTCTATCTAGACCTGCCTGGGAGCGCTGGAATGCTGCACCTCAGGACTGGGTTGGGCAGATGGGAGGGTGTGGTGAGGACCAGTGATCAGCCTCCGGAGGTGAGGAACAGAGGAGAGACAAAGCCTTGGGAGGAGTGTAAGTGTGGGACAAGGATTTAGCACAGGAAACGCAGCATCTGCAATGAAAATCCCTACAAATTAGGGCAGCAGGAGAGATGAGAGCTCAGAGAAGGGCCAGGAGCCACTTGGGGGCCATCAGGGAACTACAAAAGAGACTCAGGCAGGGTCAGGGTGAGCACACTGGTGCTGGCAGGTTTGGCACCGGGCAGTTGGTGCAAAAGACCTTAGGCTGCAGCAGTGAGGTTTTTCTCAGACCAGTTTTTTGGGTGGAGTGAAGAAGCTGGCCAGGGTGGCTGCTCAAGTGTGGGCATAAGGGCACAGGCAGCAAGTCAGTCACAGTGTATGGCAGAGAAGATAAGCTGGGATCCGAGTGGAAGGAAGGTGTCTGTGGCGGAAAGAAGGGAGGGGAATGAGAAAATACTGAAAGCCAGGGGCTCCTCCAACCCCAGACACACCTCTGATCTAGATAGCATTAGCAGGGCCGGATTAATATGCCTGCAAGCAGGCACAGGGGCCAGGGGCTCAATCCCCGGGCCTGCCATGCAGGCCCCACCATCAGGGCCTGCTGAGATAGCAGTTAAGACGGCGTGGTGGCGCATACCTGTAATCCCAGCTCTTCGGAGGCTGTAAACAGGAGGATCACTATGAGTCTGATCTAGTAGTGAGATCATGAACATCCTGTAGACCCTTCCCTAAAATACAGAAAAATAAAATAGATAGCATTAGCTCAAGATTGCAGCCGTCCTTGTGGTCCACACATGCCCAGAGCTCTTCCACCACTTCTGCTACACTTCTACTAATTTCCCATGGTCACTGCATATGTGTCTCCTCTCACTGTTAACTCACATCAACATGGAAGCAAATCAGAGCCCTTGTACAGTTGTTGCATCCATGGATGTGCAAACACACATGCATGTACACAGGCATTCCACATGCGTGCGCGCCCACACTCAAATTCCACCCAAGATCTCAGAGTTCCTGAGCACTCGCCCCAGCTGTGCGGGGCTCTGCTGAGATCATCTTGAAATGGTGCAGACTCCCAGAACCTGCTTCTCTTCTTTCTTTTTCTCTTTGCTTCCCTAACAGCTTCCTGAATTCTGTTCCTGGTTTCTAATTCCCACTCTCCCCCGGGTGCCAGATCATACCCCTTGTTCACAGTGGGCAGCTTCTCGTTTTCCTCTGAAGGCACAGTGACAGCTCAGACCTCAGTCTGGGAGACTGCGATGGGGAAGCAGCTTGTGCCTAAGCTTGTGTAAGGAAACCTATTAGGGTTTCCTGTAGACATAGGCCTTGTTCCCATGTGCAGATTCCTCCTGGAAAGGTGACAAGGGTAGGCCTAGAGGTTTCTTTTTCCTCTTCCAAGTACACATAAAGGCAGAGTAAATGAGAAATTGTGCTTTTAGAGAACAAGTCTGGGTTGCAGAAGATTCTAGAATGTAGAACCTCAATCTAAAGGGAAGTGTGTGTGTGTGTGTGTGTGTGTGTGTGTGTGTGCGGCCAAATCTTATGTCCACAGAGATTGCAGGTCTAGGATGGCAAGTCTTTTATGCTCCCACCATTAACATTATTCAGTCTGATTGTCCCACTGCCAACGCTGGGGTCCCGTGTTGGTCAGTCAGAGTTCTGCTCTGACAGGGGACAGATTTGTACTCACCCTCCTGGTCATAGCCTGCAGGGTTTTTGACTTAGGTCTTAAGCTCAGGTATCTCTTTGGGCCTTCCTGCCTGGAACAGTCCATGTCTCCCCCAGAGGATTTCTCCCTGAGCTTCAGGCGGGAAGCAGGAGATGGGTCTGTCTACATTGAGATCTGGGGTTCACCTTGTGTTTTCCAGGTTGTTTGTCTCTGAAGGGACCTGGGTACGTGAATGGCGTGGAGGGGACCACTCTGAGTGTGAAGTGTCGGTATGATCAGGGATACAGAGGGTATGCAAAATACTGGTGCCAGGGAGAGGATGACATCAACTGTAAAAGTATTGTGGGGACCGATGGAGGAGAAAGAGTAAGGTGGAACGGCCGTGTGTCCATCAAAGACCATACAGACGACTTCACTATGACAGTCACCATATATGATCTCCGACAATACGATGCTGGAATTTACTGGTGCAAAATTCAGACAGTGTTTATCTGGGACTCGTGGTCACGTGACCCTTCGGAGCAGGTGAAGGTGTATGTTACCAAAGGTAAGAACTCCCATAGCTCCAGCAGCAGAACTTATGGGACCAATGGAACATGGGGACAATGAGCTGGGAACACTGAGGTTCTGTACTGAAACATGCCTGAGTCTTGTCTTCAGTCTCAGTGGTGCTGGGAGGAGTCCAGGGTGTGGGTGGCAGGAAGAGGTGGTGGATCCCTTAGCCGGTGTAGGCTAGAGTTGGGGGTATAGGTTACAGCAATAGTTTGGCACCTGCTGTTCTTGGGAGAAGCCAAGGAATAACCCGTCAACCTCACCAGTGTTGGGTTAAAGTACCCTTAACAGTCTTCTTCTGAAGGGGTTCAGCACCCCTCTCCTGGTCACTGGCAGGATCCTGGAGCCATAGGCTGAGTTATCTTCTTCCACAATCTCTCTCTGGGGCTCCTTGTCAGGTGGGGGACTCCATGGGAAACCTCTACCCTCTCCCAGGCAGTACCAGATTGGGATAGAAAGACCTTAAGTTTCTTAAAGGTCACTCATGACGGTTATGCTAAAGACTCCTTTGGTCCCCAAGGGGCTCTTCCCAGGAGGCGGCCTGAGTGTGGCTTGAGAGAACCTCTGAAGTCCTCTGTGAGAGGCTGAATCCGTGCAATATCGGATCAAGCAGATGCTTAGCACACAGTGCGGGCAGAGCAGAGGCTGACACGTGACCTTGTCTCCCACAGCAACAACTACCACCCCACTTCCACTCACCACTCCCATCTTGCCACTGGTGCTCACCGGGCAGAACATCAGCACCGAGATGTCAACCCTCTACTCATGGTGAGGGTCCAGGGCTTGGAGACAGAGGGAGGGAATCTGCAGTCTGTGGGACCCTGGGTAAGGACTAGGACTCCTGACACAATATGTCTGGGAAACCTTCCTGTGCTATTCTTTTTCCTTTTCCTCCAACTCTGGTCTTAACATTCTCTGAAGCTACATAGGGTGCTGAGGAAGGGTGGCTTCAGGGTCACAGGCTGGCGGCTAAAGGCTGGGTTCCATGAGGGCATTGCCCTTCTCCCCTTCCCAATCCAGTCCTCTCCTTGTCCATCCAATTCCGGACTCATGGTCCTAATTCTGGGGCCCCTTTCAAAGATCTTTACTCAGCTGGGGCTCTTGTTGCAGTTCTTTGCGAGGCTTGGGGTGGGGGATGCTGTGGCGACAGGCTGGCTCCTGGCTGGAGTTTGGATCTTTTCTCCTTCCTCATCTGATGTTTCAGTCAGACCCTGAGGGGAGGGTAATGAGGGACAAGGACTTCAGAGTGGTTTCAAAGAGTCCTTGCTAGAAAGGACAGAGTGGGCGGCTCTGGACCTTGCTTCTGAAAGCTAGGGCTATTGGGATCCTCTTCTCTCTCCACTCCACCTCCTCTCTTTAATGAGGCTCCCATGGTCACTATTTTCCAGAGGAAGAAGGGTGATGGGGCCAGAGAAAGGGGCTCCACTGGATGCTTTACTGGTTTGATTCAGTGTTATTCAGGCTTTAGAGTCAGGGCATGGGGTGGAGGTGGGGAGTTCTGGACCGTCTTTTTGAGGAGACAATTCATGTTCTGTCCCCGTGTGCTCCACAGGTCTCTGCTCAGCAGCCTCCACTTTCTGCTCCTGGTCTTCCTGAAGCTGCCCCTATTTCTGAGCATGCTCTGTGCTGTCTTCTGGGTGAACAGACCTCAGAGGGCTGTTGGGGAACCATAGAGCCAGCCTGTAGAGAGGTCCTGCGGTGTACCGCCCTCGGAGTGCCCTGTGCCCAGATGCGGCCCTTCAGACTGGACCTGAGAGATCTTTGGTGCTGGAGCACCTGGAAGGGAGGCAGCACAGACTGGTTCTGGAGGGCCTTCTTGTTTCTGTGCCTCAAAAGAGGCTCCTGGATCCTAGAAGACACTCCTCTGGTGTCCTCAGCTCCTGGATCCTAGAAAACACTCCTCTGGTGGCCTCAACATGGAAAAAGGAATAAGGTTTCCTGGCCCAGGCCTGGGGTTCCTTTCTCCTTCCCAGGCTCCCTGGCTCTCTGTCCTCATGCCCACCCTGCTGGGGGAAAGAAAAAAGTCTCTGAAGAATAAAAAATAACCACGTGCTCACGAGCATGCGCCATTGATCTTCCCCTAGACACAAGAGCCTCTCAGGCCAGTGTCTTCTGGGCCAGTCTTCAACGCCTTCCTTTGCGTCAGACTCAGGTGTTGTGTCCTGGAGACCATAGGGAACCTCTGGATGTTTTACACTTTTCCAACTTTTACGTTGAGATAGTTAAGAGCTTAACACTGTGTGTAGAGTACACGGAGCCCTGAGATGCATTCTCCAGCTTCCTCCCTGGTGACATGTTGTGTAGCTGCTGTGTAATGTTGAACTAGGGAGTAGGCATGGGGACCATACCGTTGGCTAGACCATGACTGCTAGGGTTTGGACCTTAGGTGTTCTCCAAAAACTCATCTGTTGAAGGCTTGGTTCAGAGGTAGAGACTTGGGGAGGTGACTGGGATCACCAAAGGTCCTGATTTGAACACTGATGAGTCCCCTTATGGATTCTTGGGGAGGGAGCTTTGTGATAAAACTGAGCTTCTTGCTAATTCCCCATTGCCATGAGGGGAGCAGCTTCCCTGGCCTTACACTTCCGTGGGGAGGAACTACCTACCTCAGGTAGGAACTACCTACCTTAATGGCCCAGTGACCATGGCCTGAAACTCTGGGAACGTAAGCCAGAGTAAGCCATCCCTCTTTCAGTTGGTTTCTCTCAGGCATGTTGACATCGAGATGAAAATCTAACTAATACACACAGATCTCTTTTAGTTTGCAGTTTGTGTACGCGTTCACTTACATGCATCTGCGTGGAGCTCTGTGCCGTTTCATCTCACAGTAGAATATCGAGCTGTCCTAGCATCATAAGGACCTCCCTCTTGTGGCTTCTTCCATTCTGCCCCTCCCATCCCATTCCTGTCTCCTGGAAGCCAGTGCTAATGTATTTGCCATGCCCAGTTTTGTCATTTTGAGAGTATCATAAAAATGGAAGCATGATATATAATATTTAGAATCTGGCTCTCTTCACTAAGCCTTTGAGAGCTATACAAGCTGTTGCACTGACTATTTCATCTTTATTACTGAGTAATATTCTATTGTCTGAATATATGATAATTTAACCATTTGTCCATTGAAGAGTATTTGAGCTTTCCCCCTCAGCATATATCATTATGAATAAAGTCACTATAAGCATTCGTGCACAAGTTTCGTGGTGTGTATATACGTTTTTATTTCCCCGGGGTTTATTCCATTACATTTTCTGGGTCATATACTGAGTGTTATGGTTTGTGTCTAGTTGTCCCCCCAAAGCCTCATGCAGTCATGGGGCAGCTTCTAGAGTTTCATGATTAACTCATGATCCAATGCTGGCATTATGGGTGTGAGTGTTGCAGCCATCCTGGGGTAGATAGCCTGAACGCAATATCAAGAAGGGAGAAAGCCTTGCTGGCTGCCATTCTTTGCTCTTCCCTTTGCTCTTTAGCTGTTTTTTGCTGCCATGAATGGCTGCCCTCCGCCATGTGCCACTCTGTTTTCGAGCCAGCTGAGTATGGACCGAAACCTCCACTAACTGTAAGCTAAATAAACTTTTCCTTTCTTCATTTTGGGTGCTGAGTATTTCGTCCCAGCAACAAGAGAAAAGTAACTGAGACACTGAGTATATATTTAGTTTCATATGAAGCTGTCAGACTACTTCCACAGTGGCTGTTGTGTCTTCTGTTTCCATCAGCAGTGTATGAGAGGTCTGTTTTCTTTCCATTTTTACTAGCATTCAGTATTATCTTTTTTTTTTTTTTTTTTCTTTTCACTTTGGATGTTCTGTTAGGTATGTGGTGATAGCCCAATGTGGTTTTATTTATTTTTTTCCCCAATGTGGTTTTAATTGAAGTTTCTCTAGTGGCCAATGATGTTGGACATCTTTAAGCATGCTTATTTATTTATTTATTTATTTATTTATTTATTTATTTATTTTTGTGGTACTGGGGATTGAACTCGGGGCCTTGCGCTTGCCAGGCAAGTGCTTATTCTACTGCGCCATCTCCCAGGCCCAAGTATGTTTATTTTCTAGCTGGACATCTTTATGTATTTTATCCACTTTCTAATTGAGGTGGGTTTTTTTTTTTTTTGCTATTGAGTTTTGAGAGGTTCTATATTTCACAGATACCAGTCTTTTGTCAATGTTTTACTTCTGTCTGTGGCTTGTCTTATATCCTCCTCATAGGACTTTTCATAGTGCAAAAATTTATAGTTTGGTAAAATACAATTAGCTAATTTTGTCATTCTAATCATTGTGTTTTTGGCATCATGCTTAAGAACTCTTCACCTGACCTCAGGTGATTGATTTTTTTTTTTTTTTCCTAGTATTGGGGATCGAACTCAGGACCTTTTGCTTGCCAGGCAGGTGCTTACACCACTGAGCTGTATCCCCAGCCCTAAAATGGCAGAAGGATTTTTTTTTGCTGGCTCTGAATGCCTTCAGGGCAGGTTTGGCTGGCTTGAGTTGTGGGGATTGAACCACAGCAACCTGAGCCTGACTGCTTTGTTGAAACAGCTGCTTAAAGAACTGAGCTAAGGCGCAGGCCCCAGGATGCCTGATGTTCATTCCTATTTATTTTCCTAAAGCTTTCATCATCTCTATGCTTTATATTTGAATTCATGAATCATGATCTTGTTTGCATTGCTTCTTCTCTATGGTACGCAGTTTAGTTAAAGATTTTAGGCAGGACTTTGCTGTTTTAGATTTGTGGAGGCTCCATGGGTTCAACAACACTTGTCAGAAAAGCCTATACTTCTTTCATTTAATTGCTTTTGGTCCTTTGTCAAGAACCAGTTGGGCATATTTGTGTTGGAAGATGTGTGCAGTGTGTGTGTGTGTGTGTGTGTGTGTGTGTGTGTGTAAAACATTATTTATTTCTTGACTTTTTATAAGGATCTTATGCAGGATTGAAAATTAATGAAGTGTACTGTCATGCAACAGTAAAATTAAATCTCGTAATTGTAAGATATGTAAGACACAAAGTATATACATAAAGGATGACATTTATATAAATTAAAATGAAAAAAAATTAAAATGGCAAAACTAACACCTGGTGAAATATATAGAGATGGTCAAAACAAAATAAAAGACCAAGACAAAAGAGAAAAGTTCCCTCTGAAGGCAGGAAGAAGATGGATATGAAAAGCATCATACCTTTAAACTATACACATATTTTATACACTCTTGAATGTTTACTTCATTATATTAAAAACTCCGACTAAAATTATAATAATATGACATTTTCTTCAAACCTAATTTTTCTTTTGTTCTTTTTTTATATTAATTTTGTTGAGAAACAGATAGCAATGAAACAGTCCAAAACAGGTCAGTAGGACAGTTACAATAATTAATGCATTGAATATTGTTGTCTTCTTAGTGGTTATTCATAGTACAAGATGAAGGCGTGATATCCTGTCCAAACACTATTAGCACAAATTTTTCTTCTCATTGAATTAAGAGAAAGTAGCTGTATGTCTATCCTACTTTGTATGTACAGATACAAAATAGTCCTTCATTTACATCCACTTTTTTTGTTTAGTGTTGTCAGAGATGGGCATTCCATTGCCATTTAAATATTGTAGGTGCATGTATTTAGCAAAATATTCCAATATACTCCAGTAGTCCATAATAGTAGTGGGTTATCTGTAGGACTGGCAATGTCAGAAGTTTTTGACTTGAGCCTTTTACAGCTTAGCAAATTAATATGGCTTCACTTTTTAAAAAAAATTT
>NW_004524609.1:14362880-14375855 GCF_000260255.1 Octodon degus | reverse complement strand
TCTGGGGTCTATGCTCTGAACGATGGATGATCTTGGTTCTGAATAAGAATCAGAGAGTAAGAATCATAGTCGTGGAATATAACTGGATGGAGTTGCCCCACAGGAAGTCAGAAAGCTGGGTCTGGATCCCAAGAAGAGTATTGGGGTGTCAGGTTGGTGGGAGAGGTCTGAGCTTATCTGATTCACAAATATCCACTACTTACTTGAAACTGTCTATCACCAACTGAATGGTGAGTGGTTGAGAGGTGTGGAGCATTCACCATATCCACTGAAGGGGAGAAGTTTGTGACCCAAGTTGGCAGCCACAGAAACGGGGTAGCCAGCTACTCACGCCAAGGAAATAGTCCTAGATGGAAAGAGGGTGAGAGAGAGAGAGCCATGAGTCAAAAGGTCTCCTTTGTTGAAGTATTGTGACTGGCTTCCACAAAGGTTCAGAGCACAATGCAAATATTATCTTCTAATTGGGAAAAAATTCAGTAGATTCCTCTCTCTGCCCTTTGCTCCTGAAGCGTCTCTTGACACTCTTCCCCTTTTGTTAAATTAGGAAGCAGCTAAGAGGTTAAAAGAGAAGTAGATGAGAGAGGCACAAAGGCAATTTGAACAAGCAAAAGCTGGACACTCTGGGCTCTGTTATCCGGATTCCAGCTGGGACTTGGATTTGCTAGGAGTGGCAGCCAGGAAGACCAGACCATGCGGCTGTCCTCAGCTCTGCTCTTTCTCTGCCTCCCAGGTGAGTGGGGCTGTGGCTTTGTGACCTGGATTCACAGTGTTGGGGCAGTCAGTGGGTGCCCTTGGCTCAAGCCAGAAGTAAGGTACAAGCAGAAGTGTGGAGGAAGCACCCATCCATCCACCCGCCCATCCATCCCTCCCTCCCGCCATCCATCTATCCATCCTTCCATCCATCCATCCTTCCATCCATCCACCCACCCATCCATCCACCCGCCTGCCCACCCATCTCAAACTCCACCCATCCATCCATTTATACACCCACCCACCCACCCATCCACCCACCCCTCCATTTGCACATCCTTTATACATCCAAGCATTCAGCCACAGACCTACAAATAATTATTAAGCTCCATCTGTGTGCTGGGATGGTTCTGGGTACTATAATTAGGCATAAGTTCTGCACTGCAGGAGCTAAAGGTTAAATAAGGCAATCAAGTAACTAAAATAGTGTGGACCTTGCTTCAGCGCAGATGCACTGATGTGGTGATAAAAGTGTATGACAGGGACACTAACTATGCTCTTGGGAGGATGGGGGTGGGGGATCTCTGGGGCTTCATGTTAAAGGTGACAGAAAGCTCAGGAACTAGCAATAGCTCTGTTTTGTCCAAGTTTAGTTTAAAGGGTTAGGCAAGGTTGTGAGAAAATTCATGGAGAGTCTGGATCCCCATCCTTACATCCACATTAAGTCCTTCTGGAACAAGGGAGGCATGAGGGAGTAAACAAAACAGTCCCCAAATGTTGGCTTTCAGAAGAGAAAACTCTTTACAAAAGACATCTGAAGCCGGCTGTGGTGCCACACATCTGGAATCCCACCCAGCACTCAGGAGACTGAGGTAGGAGGATCATTGCAAATTCAGAGCCAGCCTGGGCTATGTAGTGAGTTCAAGTCCAGCGTGAATGACACAGCGAGACCCTGTCTTACCCTCCTCTACCAAAAGATGTTGGAAGTGAAAAAAAAGAATGCAGGGAAACACATTTTTCCATGTGATGAAAGTTTAAGATAAAACCTTTTCAAGTTTGTAGGTGAGTTTAATGGTCAGGTTCTCTCATAAAGCATAGAAACTTCTCAAAGCAATGAGTAGATTCTTCAGAATGGTGGGTGGAAATGAAATGATAGATTTAAAGGAAGAGCCCTGTATGATCCAGATTGAGAGGAGTTTTCTTATCAGTCAGATGAGAGGTCTAGATGAACTCCAAGGTCTCGTAAGGTCTCATAATCTAGATCTTTGGAGTCAGGAAGTTATTTGAAAGAGATGCACCCTGTTATGCATTGGAGAGCCTCCGACAGTTTTCAATGACTATGGTGATGGACAATTTGGAGGCCACAGTGGCTATTTTGTGGCTATTTTGTGGCTATTTTTGTGACTACCTAGCTAAGTAGGTAACTAAGGCGGCTGGAGCCACCTAAGCCCATTAAGAGCTGATTATGGGTGTGTCTTCCCTTTTTCTGCATCTAATGACACTGGCAACATGTCATTAGTTGTGGAGAGAATACACACAGCACAGAAATCAGCCACCAAAGGAAGACTCCACCTCTCCCTTGCCAATACTCAGTTTAGTAGAAAATCAGGGCTTATTTAAATCTGGTTGCTTATGCCAGATGAAATTACCTAAATGCTCAATTAAGTCAAAGATGGAAACCTCTTCCTCTCAGTTCATGTGAAGCCGGTTGGTCTCTCCACCCCAAAGTTCACACTTCTTCCAGGCGGCACGTACAGTAAAGGGTTTCTCACTTCATGGGGCTGGAGTAAAATTTTGAAGCCATTGTAGAGATTTAAATGTCAGTGCTTTTTTTTTTTTTTTTAAGCACCAATTTTTTAAATTTTTATTTTACTGAAAAAATAAAACAAAATTTCATAACATAAGAAAATAGCAGTATTTAATAGATTGAGCATTGTTATCTTTAAAGTAGTTATCAGCATATAAAATATGGACTTATACAATTTTCTAAACAATATTAGCACAAAACTTTCTTTTCAATAAACTAAGAGAAATCAGTAGTATAACCATCTTGTATTTTCTTTCCTTTTCCTTAAATGTCAGTTCTTATCTTTCATCTCTAAATCCTGTTTTTCTTCCTCTCCTCCCTCCATGCTGGGGTTTGAACTCAGGCCTCATGCATACTAGGTAAGTGCTCTATCACTAAACCACACCCCCCACCCTCTTCTTTCTTTCCTAGGGTTGTCTTTCTCCCACCATACCCATCTGAGATTAAGCCAAGCCCCAAATGACAAATACCACTCAGTTTCACTGCATGGAATCTAAAAAGAAGTTGATGGTATAATTTAATTCTCTGAGCGACTTTGTGACCTAAACAGAGAGGGTGGTGGTGCCCACATTTTGCAGACGAAATGGTGGAGGAAGTAGCTTTTGACATAATGACTAAGTAGAACTGAAAGACACACAGCTCTATGTTTACCATTGAGGTCTTTCCTCTGGCTGTGGGAGTGTCTAGGATAGAAACCCCCAAAGTCACTCCAGATGCTTCCTATTAATCTCTCTGCTGCATCATCTGGCACTTCCAGTTAGAACGAATTGCTCTCCTGTATTCATTAACTCCCATAACCTCCACCAACCAGCAAGCACTCTTATAAAAAAAAAAAAAATGCACACATGCATTTTACATAATCTCACCAAGGATTCTCAGGAATTTATCAGATCTCATTCAGATCAGCTAATCTTGCATCTAGATAAGCCTTGGCAGGACAAAGGAAAGTACTCTTGGAATTAGCACAACTTTCTGTTCTCTTGTCAGTACTGAGCACCCAAGATTGGCTTGGTCCTGGCTCATGGTTCCTGGTTAATATCAGCTTGTCCAAGACCCTCTTTTACTTTAGTTTTATGTAATTTAATAAGCAACCATGTACTCACCAGGCAAACTCAAAATTATAAGGTCACCAACAGGGGGCTGGGGAGATGGCTCAGTAGGATAAGCGCTTCACTGGTAAATGCAAGGATCTGAGTTCAATCCCCCATTCCGAAAAAAAAAAAAAAAAAAAAAAAAAAAAAAAAAAAAAAAAAAAAAAGAAGGTCACCAACAATTTAGATCCATTTGCTTCTTCCTGGCCCAATCCCATATCCTCTTTCAAATCTCAGTAATTTGGTATCATTTGCTACCATACACCTGGTAGGAACATTTTCCCTATTTTTGCCTTAAGTAGAAAATTGGGCCCAAAATGCCTCAAGCCAGATTCTAATTCAGTGTCTTCAATTTAATGAGTCCTCTCCCCTCATGTTTTTCTGCAAGCTTGCCTATCCAGATAGTTGTCTCTACATGTGGTTTAATTTTACATTCACTTTGGAGGTGGTCTTCTGAACTGAGCTTTAGCTAGATGCTGTTGTGCACAGTCCATGTCCTGCTCCTCAAATTTAAGTCATTACTAGTGACTTCCATGTTTTTTTTTTAAATTTTTTTTTATATTTATTTGTTTATTTATTTATTTGTTTATTGTGTGTGTGTGTGTGGCCAGCTCAGCCCACCAGGGGGCGGGGCTGGCTGGCATGTGGTGCTGGGGGATTGAACCGCGGTCCCTGTGCTTTGCTTAGTTTAGCTTGTTCTAAGTAGGTGCTTTAGACCAGTGAGCCATCTCACCAGCCCCTGGCTTCACTTTTTATACCTTGTTTTTATAATTTTCTGCTGGATGGTTTAGACCAAGATAAAACAAGACCTATATAACAAGAAATGTAACTTCTGTATCTGACAAGGTCAGTCAAATCCCCTCAGGATTTACCCTGAAACCCTGTACTGCAGTTTGTAGATCCTTTGTCAGTGTCAGCCATGTGGATGAGTCACGGCCATTGCTTGACCAATTTGCTCTCTGTGAAAGCCTGAGAGAATGTTTTCTCTCCATGTGACTCTCCTTAGGCACACTCTACATCATTGATCACTTTCTTCTGTGGCCTCATAATCTAACCAGACCTATATGTGTAAATATTGTATAGTCTCCCTAGTGTAAGAACTCAAAAGAAGAAATAAAAATAGAAAGGTCTAACACAATTAAAAGGCAGGTGAGAACTTAAGGATCAAACAATGAAGAGAGGGCAAGGAGAAAAGCTAGGAAACATGACGGGGCAAAACCATACATTTATATGCACAAGATGGTTAAGGTAATGATCCTGAGAATCTTCAGCAGGTTTTTGAAGCTAGCAGTTAACTGGTAAGATTCTCACCCTGACTAACTATACATGCTGATACCTGTGAACTAAGCAACTGCAATGAAGATAGCAATGTGTAATACTAGGGCCATGCTTGGAATGCCTGTCATTCTGGTCTTCTAAGTACGTACTGCTTCTAATGTCATATCAATTGCTTCTATACTGTCTCTCAAGTAAATTCTTGTTTAAAAAAAGGTAACAAATGAAAACAAGAGACAAGAACAAAAATGTCATAGGACTGTCCTGCTACAGTGCTGTATATGGTTAGATTTCTAAATTTCTGTGTAAAAATATGTAATTGTTCATTCGTATTTTTAAAATATTTTTTATTTTTTTGTTTTTTTCTTCATATTCTGTAGGGATTTAAAGTTTAGCATATCATTACTTGATGGAAAATACCTGTTCCATGTTGTGTCTAAGATACTTGATATTCAGACAGATAGTGAGGTTAAGCTCAACTGCCTAGGTTATAGGGTAATAATATTATTTAGCTTCTCTACTGGAGGGTTAACAATTTAAGTTTGCAGACCAAAAGCTAGTAAAAAGAAGGGCTGCAAGGACAGCCAACATTTTGGCCCTAGCCATTCAAGATCAGCGAGGAGGGGCCAGGGAGATAGCTCAATGGAATAAGTGCTTGCCTGGCAAGCATAAGGTCCTGAGTTCAATCCCTGGTGCCATAAAAAACAAAAACAAAAACAAAAAGATCAGCGAGGACTCAGGACATAAGTGAACCTGTACTGTAACATCCTGTAACTCAGTGGTGTCCCAAATTTTCTGATCAAACCTAATTTTTCATGTAATCTTAAAGAGCAAACTGTGTTACAAAAATATTTGGAGGTTTCATCATCTTTCTTTTCTTTTGTATCTTTCCTAATGGTCTTTATTAATACTTGAATCATCAAATCATATTTGTTTTTGTTAGGTTTTTCAGAGAACTAAAGAGACAGGAAAGATAAAAGAGGCCTTTATTGACCTCTGAAGACACAGAGAACCAAGGGCAGGGAGATGTGAGATCCTCTCACCTGAGACAGAGGAAACCTGAGACTTTATAGACTTTTGCCAGAGGTGGTGTTCGGGGTCAGTTTCAGTTACACATAAGGAGCTCATTGGGATCTCTTGTGTATGTGGGAAAGGCACCAGGACTAGGGCAGGAAAGATAGAGGAAGCGGTTATTAGGAAGATAAGCTGTTATTTGGGGGCTTCAGCCATGTTAGATGACCACTGTAATAATTCAGCAATTTATACTCAGGCTGGAACTTATCATTCCTGTCACTTAGTTGTTATGAAGGGGGTGATGACTCTCTTAAACTGCTTTCTGCTGAACAGGGGTGTTGTTTTGGGAGTGAGGAGGATCAACAGGATGATGGTTTGTGTCCCCACGTGTTTCAGCCAGGATGTGAAGTTCATTGTTAGTGAAGCCTCACATCTGAGATTGAAGAAACCTTGAAAAAAGTTTTAAAAAGCAGGGTACTATGAGTATGCCAGGTCGTCATCACGACTAAAGGACCAAGAAGAGGAAGCATAAGGGGGCCCATGATCTGAATGTATCATTCTACTATGACCATGGCAAGGGGAAAGAGTATTAGTTTCTTTGATTGCTGATGTTTGCACTCCAGGGGTTTAGGAATGTGGGTGCCCTGGGAAATGCCCTGAGTCTAGTCAGAGCCAAGGGAAGGAGCTCAGGTCAAGGCAGGTCCAGCTCCAGGATAAGTTTGGTGAGGTGAATTTTTAAAAACTCATTTGTCTTTTTACTTTCCCAGAGGACCATGGGGGATAGGGTAAGTGTAAGTGCCTAGTGATGTTTAGACTTGAAGCCACCTGTTGAGTGATTTGGAAGATAAGTGCTGAACCATTATCTGACTGGATAGTCTGGAACAGTCCAAATCTGGGGATGATATCCCACATGAGAGCTTTAGCAACTATCTCTGTGGCTTCTCAAGTATTGGGGAAGGCCTCTATCCACCCCAAGAAAGTGAAGACAAAAGTGAGAAGATATCTGTGTGTCTTGTAATGAGGCACATGTGTAAAGCCTGCCAGTGTTCACCTGGGTTGTGTCAGTGAAGGTGGTGGGTTGGGAAAGAAGGACATGATAAATGTCCCTGAGGAGAGGTCTTGGCACAGAGCTGGCAGTTCTGAGTAACTTGGCTAGTGATGGTGTTTAGGGAGGGGTCCGTGGTGATGGGGGCTAAGAGTTTGTATAGCGCTTGAGTACCAACCTTGAAGCAGTTGTGTAAGTCAGTGATAATGGCTTGTGCTTGTTGGAGTGAAAGGAGTTTTGGCCCTTAGAAGATCTGTCCCTGCGTGTTTTGATGATATTCAAGTTTGTGAAGCAACTGTAGTTGTTCTGGTGAATATTTGGCATGAGGGCATGGTCTTTGGGATAAGAGGAAGAAGGCAGGAGAAATTGGCCTGTGTGCCAGCAAAAGCATCACTCTGAGCCATGGGATCTGATGGAGCAGTCTCCCCTGCAGTGATGAATGACTGTCACCTGTTCTGCGAGCTGCGCTGCCTCTAGAAGTCTAAGGAGGAGCGGTGCATTGGTGATGGGAGTACCCTGAGTGCTGATAAATCCCTTCTTCCCAGATGGCAGTATGACAGTGGAGAATACTAAATGTGTACTTAGAGTCTGTGTAGATGTTTATGGCTTTGTCATTGGTTAGTGTGAGGGCACGTATACGGGCTATAAACTCTGCCTTTTGTGAAGATGTCCTAGGTGGCAGTGGGCCTGCCTCTGTTACAGTTGACCCATTGATTGGGCACATCCCAGTCAATGGCACAGACTGTGGCGCATCCTACCCTCTTTTGGGTGTCTGTGTGCGTTGAGCTGCCATCTATGAACTGTGTGTCGGAGGCTGTAGGAAAAGGAGTGCTGCCAATGTGGGGGAAGGGAGGTGGGGGTCATCTGTGGGACCTTGACACATTGTGTTGGGGGGAGGGGCTCAACAGAGGTGGGGAGTAAGGTGGGAGGGTTGAGAGGGTTACTGGTGGAAATAGCGATGGGAGGGTCCTCTATGAATGTTAGGTGAATCTGTTGCAAAAGAGGAGTCAGTGAGGCTGAAAGTATCTTGTGCAATGAGCTCACTAAGGTGATGGGGTGAGTGAACTGTGATAGATTATCCTCAAGTAAACTTTTTTGCCTCTTGTGTTAGTGTGGCTTTCACCAGAGGGCTCGGAGGCATGGAGCCCATCCTCAAACTGTATAAACTGTGTCCTCTAGTTGTTAGGCAAGGTGTGCTACTGCCTGGAAGGGTGGTCTCTCTTTGTGCCCTAAAACACCTACTGCATTATGGGCCTGAGAAGAAGTGTATAGGGTAAAAGGCTGGGTTAGATTAGAGAGAGTGAGAGCTGGGGCCCTAGGAGAGCCTGTTGTAGCTTGTAAAAGAAGCCATGTGTTGGAGCAGTAGGGTCAAGGGGCTGTGATAAGAAACATCTTGCTGCTTTATAAAGGGGCTGGGCTACAGAAGCAAAGTTGGGAAACCAAAGATGAAAGAAGTTGGCTAGGCCAAGAAAGACTAAGACTTGTTATTTTGTGCTGAGCCCCTGAAGGTCGTGAAGGAGGGCCTTGTGATCGGCAGTGATTGGTAGAGTAGTGCGGCTGAGGGTGAGTTCATATGACTTCCTGGCCTTATTTTAGCATTGGTTAGATGATTGAAAGTCCTTCTGGTGGAGGGTAACGTGCAGCTACTTTTCCTATAACCCCCATTAAAATGAAATCACGGGTCTAAATGAGGGAACAGTGCTGTCTAATAAAAGAGATCCTTGCGGCTGACTATAACTTTTGTTGCTTTCTACACCATCTGTGCATAAACCAATTACAAAGATGAATATATGCTCATATACTAGAAGCCTAAAGGAACTGGAAAATTAATAAATTTTCCTTAGTTCATGTTTTATGTAGAGGTTTGTTAGAAAGTTTGATAGGTGGTGACCCTAATATGAATTGCTGAATTATTATGATGGTCATCCAGTATGGCTGAAGTCCTTAAAACAACAGCTTATCTCCCCAGAGACCACCTCCGCCCTTCTTCTCCAACTCAGTCCAGGTGCAATTTCCTTTCACCTTTCCCGCTACCTCAGAGAAGACCCCAATCAGCTCCTCAGGTATATCGAAACATCCCCCTCAAACCCACCCCCGGCAAAAGGTCATAAAACCCTCAGCCTCCCTTTGTTCCAATCCAGAGAATTCCTTATCATCCCAAATCTCTCTGTGTCCTCCAAGATAATGAAGCCTCTTTCCCTTTATAATGAAGCCCCCTTCCCTTTTTCCTTCTGCCTGTTTCTCTGCTGCGACACTGTCAAAACCTGTCAGAAAGTTTCTGTATATAATAGGTATATGAATAACCCAGATTTACTTACAGCATTCATACAGACTTGCATGAAAAAAAAAGTATATTTGTTCTTCTAGACTCTAGCAAACCCAGGCATCTTCTGAAAACCAGAAGTTGTAGAAAGAACTGCCTTCATTAGGTAGCTATACTCTGGTTTTTAAATCCTTAATATTTCTCCCTTGTTATGGTTTGTATCTAGTTGTCCCCCCAAAGCTTCATGTAAATCATGGAGCAGTCACCGCTTGAGGGGCAGAGTGTGGCTCGAGGACTGGGACCAAGTGGGTCCAGAGATGCAGGAACCATAAAACTGGCTAGCCTGTGCTTTCTCAGAGATGTGGAAAGAGACATCCTGGAGTGCCCCAGCCTCACTTCTAGTGTCTTAAAATCTCTATTAACTGTGAGCTAAATAAACCTTTCCTTCTCTAATTTTGAGTGTTGGGTATTTGTCCCAGTAGAGAGAAAAGTAACTAATACACTCCTATTTTGTAACTGCCAATAATGACTATATGTTAAAAATATAAAGACAGGGAGGCAACATTACATGACCGAAAATAAAGATGAACAGTAAAAAGTAAGCAGAAAATCATCCAGTAGCAGTAGGAGGAATAATGAACATTTGTATACCATAGCACGTCTCTGTTTCACAGATACTTTACCTGTGACAGATGAGAGAATGCAAGTGTAGAGAGGACAGAGGATTCTGTAGGACCACACACCTAGTAAGTGCAAAAGCCAAAACTCAACCGCCAAGCATTTGAACTCCTGAGTCCACAATCTTAACTACCACACCCCTTTCTCCTTGTATCTGCAATTGTCTGGCAGTGGCGTTCCTCACAAAACATTGTTTTGTATGTGTCACCCAGAGGAAATATAGTTCATTCCTTTGATTGCTCTAAGACACAAAGTCCACTTTATATGGACTTAACCACAGTCTATACACCTTTTCTCCTACTTGATGGACTCTCAAGTTGTCTGTCCCTGCTATCTACTATCAACAGCAGAGTTGTATGTTTAGCACACGTCACTTCATAAAATGTGTAGCGGTCCTTCTAAAGCACATCACAGGGTAGAATTGCTGGATCATGCTATTCAAATGCTCAACTTGGCAGACTAACACTTGATTGTTTTCAATATAATTGTACCAATTAATCAATCTAGGGCTGGTGAGATGGCTCAGTGGTCTAAAGCACCTACTTAGAACAAGCTAAGCTAAGCAAAGCACAGGGACCGCGGTTCAATCCCCCAGCACCACATGCCAGCCAGCCCCGCCCCCTGGTGGGCTGAGCTGGCCACACACACACAAAATAAATAAATAAATAAATATTAAAACAATCAATCTAGCAGTGAACAAGAGTTCCTACAGTGTCACATTATGGCTCCATCAATTTTTTTATTCTTAGGTTTCTTGATTGGGCCAATCTAGAATGCACTAGTCATTATCTTATTATAGTCTTATTTTGCCTTTTCTTTTCCTATGTCTTAGGCTATTTGTCCTTATTCTTCCATGAAATTCTATTTAACTGTTTATCGATTTTTTTTAAAGGGTATCTTTATTTTTTTTTATTTTAATTTGTGTGTGTGTGTGTGTGTGTGTGTGTGGCCAGCTCAGCCCACCAGGGGGCGGGGCTGGCTGGCATGTGGTGCTGGGGGGATTGAACCGCGGTCCCTGTGTTTGCTAAGCTTGTTCTAAGTAGGTGCTTTAGACCACTGAGCCATCTCACCAGCCCTGTGTATTGATTTTTAATGAGTTCCCTTTTTCTTGTAGTTTGTCAAAGTAGACTAATCTTTTGTTATAGAGAGTTTATATTTGCAATCCCATGCAAAAGGTTATTGGAACTCTAGTGAGTTAATTCCAATTTACCACTTCCAGTGCAACCCATGATGAGGATAGAGACACTAAGGCATATCTGTAGTTATAGGGAGCCATGGGGTCCTACATCCAGCCACGATGATGGCTGTCCGGAACAAGGCTTTGACCCAAGGCTGAACCTGGGTTTTATTAATTTGTGAAGAAGGGAGTGACTTGAGGATGAGTGACTGTGAGAACGGAGGGAAGTAGGTGAGTCCTGTTAATAGAGGGCCATGAAACTCCCACCCTGAAAGATACCTAGGATGAGTTCGTGTTCTCTAAAGCCAAGGAATGGATTTTAGGAACAAACAGAGGCTAAGAGCAAAATATATTTATTGGGGGAAAGAAAGTTTCTGTCCAAGAGAGGGACAGGAGGCGGGCCTGAGATGGTTGCCCTGGGAATCTGCCATTTCTAGGAACTTTTATAGAGTAAAACCATGTGGTGAGGTGGGTCTAAGGTGGAAAACATGGGAACTTGCTTAGGTGGGCATGAAGGGGGACAAAATATGGTCAACTAGTAAGATTACAAGCACTGTTGCTCAGGTAAAATTGATTAAATCCATGACCAAATGGAGAAGCAAGTCAAGCAGCAAGCGGGCATGAATATAGAGCAGGAGTCTATCTGGTAGCTAGTAGCAGTTGGATTAGTGACTCTTCCTGGCTTCCTCAGGGTGCTGATCAATCCCGGATGCTTATCTTTAGGGAGGTCAGCATTTGTTTGATCTTTGGTCTTTAGGTCTGGCCCATAGCGAGAGTGCTGGTCTGTCACAGTTGCAAGGTATATTGTCTTCTATGCTCTCTCCTTTGAGGGACTGACCCTGTCTGACTGCCTATAATATTTCTATCTAATTCAGTGTTCTACAACACTGTGAGCTAATCTAGGTAGGAGGCCTGAAATCGCCCCTGCAATACTAGAGGATATGCAGAAAAAGTAATTTGCACAACACAATTGAGATAGTATCTCGTGTTTTGGGGATACTTCAGCTCTGAGGTGTAATCTTTCAAACCCCAGGAAGTCATATCCTGAGGCTAGATCCCAGCCAACAGCATGGAGTTTTGGCTCTTCCTTCCATCTCACCTGGCTCACACATGGGAGCTCTGGGGGTCCCAGAAAACACTGCCTGTACTCTTCAAAGACTACCATCAGGGGGTGGGAAGATAGCTGAGCAGTCTAAGTACCTTCCTGGCAAGTACAAAGTACCAAGTGTGATCCCCAATACTGCATGCTGTACTGGCCCTGGAACCCTGGGCACACTGTGCCAGCCCTGAATCTGGGGATGGTGGTGCACGCCTATAATCCCAGTGCTGCGAAGGCTGAGACAGGAGGATCACTATGAATCAGAGCTGTGTAGTGAGACCCTGTATCAAATAAATAAATAAATAAATAGGAATTTAAAAAAGATTAAGGTCAGCACCTTGGCTAGACTGATATGCATTGCTTAAGGCCAATTGATAAGGAAGAGGATAAAGAAAAGCCACAGTCAGCTCTGTACATATCAATGCAGGGGAACAGAGTAAGATTTAGCCAAAATGGAAATAATTGCTCCTCCTTCAACTTCAAGGAGAGTAGCCCATCCAGGTGGTCTTCTACATTTTGTCAGTAATTTGTGTTATAGATACCTTTTCTCAGTTCATAGCCTTTTCTTCAAAACTGTTTGCTGTGTCATTTCATAGAAAAGTATTTATCTTATGAGGTGGACATAGTCAACAACTAGATTTAGTAATTACAGCCTGTTTAAGAAATTTTTCTACACTCCAATGTAGAGAAGATCCTCCTCTTCCCATGTTTCTTTTTTCTCTTCCTCCTGCTGTGAAAAGTTAACCCTTCAGCCTTTAATAAATTGCCTGATCTTTATGTATGGACCATTTATGGAGGGACCATTTATGGAGGGACCATTTATGGAGGGACCATTT
>NW_004524609.1:14347111-14362780 GCF_000260255.1 Octodon degus | reverse complement strand
GGACCATTTATGGAGGGACCATTTATGGAGGGACCATTTATGGAGGGACCATTTCCTTTTTCCTTTTATTGCCCACCAGTGAAGCAGTGGCTGAGTTTCTGACTTCACTTACTGTCTTCACCACAGTATACAAGTCTTTTACATGCTCAAAGCTTTGAAAATTTGTAATATCATATCCCGAGAGGATTGCCTGTGCTTTGTAGATATATTTATGCAACATTTTCCCACCTATTGTCTGTCTTCCTATATCCCAAACATGAAAAGTAGTAGCCAAATTTTCTGGCCATGTTATTCTCAAAAAGAATCAAGCTCTCTAGTTTGTACTATTTCCTGAAAGTTTCTGGAGCAAAAGAAGGTCTTTCTGGAGGGGCCATCCATCCCCCAGCAGGATGATATTCAGTTGTCTGCCCTGGCTTTCCTCCTCAGAGTCCAACATGGTGTCCTCAGAATCTGGCCTACCTCTGAGATGGAGGATGAGAGGGATAGGCACCTCTAGGGCCAGGGGAGAGAAAGAAGGCGGGCACTGAGGGTTGGATCCTCACCCGGTGTCACCAGTCACCAGGGGTGGTGAGAACCGTGCACCAGTGCCATCTGGCCTGCCTCTCCCCGCCCTGTGCTCCCTCCCCAGCACATCCCTGTGCCCTACAAAGGGTGGGTGGACCCACCCCCAGACCAGATGTGTGAAGTTCACTAGAACCCAGGGAGAGGCGAAGTCTCAGAAGTTTAGAACCAAGAGCAGAGACACTAGGACTTTCACAGTGAAGTTTCTTTATGCTTAGATGAAACACCACTCAAAATAATGTGATTTAAAAAGAACGTGTCTGCAAAGCCATGCAAGTCTGTGACCCCTACTTAAGGGATGGAAATTTCAGAGCTGGGTATTTATTTTTGTCTGGGACCATATGGTCTCCCCAGCAGGCATGGAGATTGACCTTCTAAGGGGCACAGATGGGCCTGCAGGGACAGGATGGGGACCAGCCCCTCTGCCTGGGGACAGCTCCAACCCTGATCTCAGCTTAGTGACTGGGACCAGGTGGCATCACACCCTCAGGTCTTGGTATTTTTATATATTATATAGAGTCACTAGATTAAGATTCATCTATGTGGCAGTTTAAAATCATGGCTGCAAATTCCTTGATGCTCTTTTCATTAAGTATTCGGGTCTGTGTCCTCTGCCCTTGAATCTGATTGAGCTGAGACTGCTTCACCCAGTACACAACAGCCGTGTTTCTCAATCTTTCTTTTTGCTGCACTCTCCTTGCAAGCCCATGTACGTATTTTCCTCTTAAAATCCACCGCCATGTATTTGTCATGCCAATGGCATACTGTGCATATATATTAAAAAAATTTTTTTAGGTACTTGGATAGCAGAAGATAACAATGAGCAAAGGTAAACCCTCACAAAAGAAACTGACCATGAAGGAACATGGAAGTTTTATTGCAAGCTCACAACGACGGACTGATGCCCTGACTTGGGTCGGAACTCCCAGAGTGGTCGGTACCTGCTTGAACTTTGCTTTCAGGTTATACACTTTTCACGTTTCCATAGTAACTAGATTATCTCATTTTAGGGAATTTTACAAGAATGTTTACATTTCCCGGACACTGTTGACCATCTATCTGCCATGGGGCAGCGTGGGTTAATGTTTATCCAAGTTCCCAAGTTGTCCTAACTATGTGTTCCTATTTTATGACCCTGATTTTCTCTAAGTGGGATTATGGTTAGCTACACAGGAGGAGATGAAGGAGTGAGTTTATCTGTAGTTTAAGTGAACTTAAATGACCCTCCTTTAACACGGAGCCTCTTTTGCCTCATCCCCTGCGCTTATGTTTAGGTATACAGAGAAACTGGCCTTTTGGCCAAATGCAGATTGGAAATACTTGGAAAAAACTGTGTTTGTACTGAACATGTACAGACTTTTAAAACATTTCTTATGCAGTATCCCATAGCCACTACTTAGCAATTGCATTGTATTAGGCATTATAAGCAAACCAAGATGATTTAAAGTATCTGGGAGGGTATAAATAGGTTATTTATTCTTTTATAAAAGAGATTTGAACATCTGTGGGTTTTGGTATTATGGAGATACCTGAGTGGTTATATTATATGGAGATACCTGAACCAAGCCCCTATAGATACCAAGGGAATATCTATCTATCTATCTATCTATCTATCTATCTATCTATCTATCTAGATGTAGCACATATTATATTCCCTTATACCTAAAGAACCAATGTTCTCCCTATTGGAGATGCACATAAATGGTGGCAAGAGACTCCATATGGCTTCCAAGGCTAAGCAGGAAGCAATGTGGCCACTCCTTCCTCAGTCTCCTGAAAGGCAGGCTGTGTGGATTTTGTGCTAGGATGATTTCTTCTCAGAAAATTTTGAGGTAGAGTCTCTCCATGTAGTTCAGGCCAGCCTTGAATTTGCTCTCCAGCTCAGACTAGTCTCTGACTTGTGATCTTTGTACCTCAGGCTCCTGGTGCTGGGATTCCAGCAATGGTAGGGTTAGAAAGGATATGTAAGAGAGTGGCACATGGGCTGTGTCTCACACGCAGGACCTGGGAATGGCACTGTGTGCCACGATGGAAGCTAACTGCTGTGTCATGTCTTTAAAAATATTTTATTAGTGCATGTTTTCAGTACATAATGATTCCATTCAGTGGGTTGGTACATGTATGTAACACATCTTAATTCCTTTTTCATCCCCTTTCCTCCCTCTTCCTAATTCCATTATTTTGTCCCCTTCCTTTTTATAAAAAATCTATCTCCCTGTTTCTTATTAGTATCTCTCATTTTGTTCTTTCATTTATTTATTTTTTGGGTCTCTTCTGTAAGAGAAACCATGTGATATTTGAGTTTACGTGTCTGATTTATTTTGCTTAACATTATAGTTTTAAGGTGCATCCATTTTCTTACAAATAATTCAAATTTATCCTTGTTTACAGCAGAGTGGTGCTCCATTGTGTCTAGCAAGGGAAATGAAGTGGGTTTCCATGCTTCAGCCTCAGGTTGCTTTGTGTTTCTACCCTTACCTAGGCAGGATCTGTGGAAGCAGAGGCAAGACCCAGTAGGAAGTATCCCTAGTCACAGACAACTCATTATCTCAGCAACATTTCATCAAATCGCCAGCCTCTTTCAAAGAGAAATTATCACCCAAAGCAACGTGTCACCGGTTCAGCCATTTAAGAACTTTGGCTGACTCTGGGAAGCCGGCAGGACTCTGGTAAGCTCTGACCTGCCACAGCCTGCAGTGCTCAAGCGTGGAGCTTCTGCTGATGCCGATCCAAACTTTTAAGAACTTAGGTGGACTCTGAGTGTCCTGTGGGACACAAGAGAGCTGAGATCTTTGTGCCCAGTGTGTGTAGGCACAGAGCTTTCCTGGCATCATTGAAGAACTCTGGTGAACTCTTGGCAGTCTGCAGGACTCTGGTAAGCTCTGACCTTCCTTAGACCCCAGGGCGAGCAGGCATAGCTTTCCAGGAGCCATTTAAGAACTCTGGCAGATGCTGAGTGGCCTGTGGGACTCTGTCTGGGTCATTACTGGGAGCTTCCAAAATGCCAAAACATAAACAGAAGACCCAATGCTATTATGGTCTACTGGACTCTTTTAGGATATTTTGCTGAGTTTACACACCTATAATATTCAATAACGGAACTTAGGAAAAATGGGGTATACCGATGAATGTCCATTTTGTATCTGTGTATTCAAAGTGGTTAGGATAGATATATAGTTGCATTCTCTTAATGAATAGAATGATTTGTTCTAATGGTGTTTGTAAATAGGATCACAAGTCCGCATCTTGTACAGCAATTAACCACTAAGAAGAATATATGCAGTGTGTTATTTGTTGAAACTGTACTTCCAATTTGATTTGAAACTGTCTCATTGCTGTTTATCAATAAAACTTTGAAAAAAAAAAAAAAGCCAAAACACAGGATCAAAAGGCGGTCTCCATCCTCCAGCCTACCCAGAACAAATCCAAGAGATGACACACGAGAACTTGGAACTCACACACTTGAAATCTCTGAAATGGTAGCAACTGAAATAAAGAAAAAAGCTCCATCAGGCTATTGAAGAAATCAGATCAGAAATAATCTCTCAGGTCCAAAAAGAAAAGATATCAATTGTGAAAGAATTGCTCAGCACAGCTAAAGAAGACATAATAGAAAAATAGAGGAGAATAGAAAAATGATGGAAACACTGAATGAACAATATAGGAAAGAACTAAAATGCATGAAACAGATTCAGACAGATATCCAGAAAATTAAGAACTCCATTGAAGGCTGGTAAAACCACTTGAATAAAACTGAAGATGGACTTTCAGGCCTCAAAGACCATGTTGCAGCTAATGGATGTGAAATAAAAATATTTCTTAAAACTAACATTGAACCAGGAAATAACAATTCAGCAGCTACAAGACGATGCAAAGAAAAATAATATAAGAGTGATAGGGGCTGGGGAAATGGCTCAGTAGAATAAGCGCTTGACTGGAAATCACAAGGATCTGAGTTGAATCCCCGGTTCCGCAAAAAAAAAAAAAAATTAAAAAAAAAGAGTGATAGGAGTCAATGAAGCAGCGGAATACAGCACAAATGACATAAAAAGACTTTTCAGAAGTACTAGCAGAAAATTTTCTAAACATGAGAAAAGAGACTGTGACATACAATAAGTCAGATTTAGGCTTACACAATCAGGATTTCATCATTTCTTTGAGGAACCCAGTTGCTTTACCGATAAAATTAAAGTTGGCTTTCACCCATCTGTATGCCTGGAGTGTAGCTAGTGCAGAGTTTTATTATAACCATTGCCACCCTCAGATATGTAGGACAAATATTGAAATGTACCCGGGCTGTTACCCTATATCTCCAAGTACTCAGAAGCAGTGCAACTGAGATGGTCTCTGTCTTAGTCACTTTCCAGTAGCTGGATAAAATACCCAACATCCACCACTTAAAGAAGGAGAATTTTACCTTGGCTTGTAGTTTTTGTCCACAGCAGGCTGACTATAGGACAGAAACAACATAGTAGAAAGGCATGTTGGGGGAAAGCCGCTTACCTCAAGGTGGCCTTAAAACAGACTCTTCCAAGACATGCCTAGGTAACCCACCTCCAACCAAGGCCCACTTTCTAACAGCACGTGCAACACTGACCTCATCAGTAGAGGAATCCATTAATGAACACAGGTTGCCTCTGTGATCCAATCAATTTCCAAACACATGATATTACAGGAGGTTTATTTATTTATTTATTTATTTATTTTTGTGGAGCCGGGGATTGAACTCAGGCCCTTGCACTTGCCACAGAAGTGCTTATTCCGCTGAGCCATCTCCCCGGTCCCTACAGGAGGTATTTTGGATCCAAAACATAGCATTCTGTTTCTGACCTTCAAAAGGCTCATTAAGGTCTGTTACATTATGAAAAATGCACTTAGTCCATCTCTAAAAGTCCCCAAAATCTTGATAGTTCCAATATTGGTAAAGGGTCTAAGCCAAAGCCTCCCCTGACTCTGAAGACAAACTCTTAGCTGTGAGCTACTGTAAAAATTAAAAAGAAAAACAAATACTTTCAACATACAATGATGCTTCAATATACCCATTTTGAAAGACAGCAAGGAGGAGATAGAGAAGATTCTAACCAAAGCCAGATCAAAGCCAGTGATAGAAACATTAAATCATGTAGTTCTGCATTGAACTTCTGGGTAGGCTGTGAGGAGTCATGAACTCCAAAGGGCTTGGCCAGCCCTACCCATGTGCAGTTGTCATTTCAGTCCACGCTGCTTCTTTCACGAGGTGGCTGTGATTATTGTGAGTGTCCTCAGTAGATATTACATGTTCCTTTCATCTCTAACGTCTGTGGTCTTCATTGAATTTTGAGCTTCACTCTAACAACTTTATGTTCTGCCCTTTCGTGGGCATCTGGCCTGGTTTCTCCAACATTTTTCTAAAACCTGGGTGGAAGCTTCCATGCTCATAATTTTGCATTTTGCACACTGTAACCCCCACACTACATCAATGACATCAAAGTCTCTGACCAGCATCTTCCAGATACTGAGGCCTCATGTGCTCCAGATCTACTTTTTTCAGCTGGCATCTCTGGGCCTTTCCTAACTCTTCACCTTCTCACAAGCCAGCTCCAAAGACTCTTGAGCCACATGGTCAAATATGGTCACAACATTGACCCCACTCCTGGCACAAATTCTGCCTTAGTTACTTTTCTCTTATTACTGAGACAAAATACCTGACACCCAAAGCTAAAGGGAGGTAAGGTTTATTTAGCTTACATTTTGTAGAGGTTTCAGTCCATATTGGCTGTCTCCAACGCAGGGTGGCACATGGCAGAGGGGTAATATTTCATTACAGCAGTAGACAGAAAAAGCAACAGGAGAAAGGAAGACAAGAATCTATCCCGTATGTTGTATGCAGGGTACCAGCCTTATGGTTGGTGTAATCCTCACATCCTTAATCTCAGCCAGAACTTTATTTTTTCTTTTTTTTCAGAGCCAGGGATTGAACTCAGGCCCTTGTGCTTGCCAGGGAAGCACTAATTCCACTGAGCCATCTCCCCGGCCCCCTAAGCCAGAACTTTAAAAAAAAATCATAGCCAAAACTATGCTAAGCCAATCAATGGACTGATTTCCTAAGCATACACCCTTAATCCCAGCATCACACACACTCTAGATTCAGCCACCTCAGAAAAAGCCCATGACCTCCTGAGGCTTTGGGGAGACATCCAGACACAAAACATAACTTCTCCAATTAAAAATTTTAGTGTTTCAACATTAAGCCTGTGAGGGGGTGGGCTCTTGTACCTGAGGTTAGATTAAACCATCTTTTCTAAGTACTTGGCTTCTTTTTTAAAACTAACCTTTTCAGAAATGAAGTTTTTCCACCACCACAACTTTGCAGAAGCTTACTTTCTAATTCTAATAAAGCTGCAAGCTTTTCACATCTCTTTTTGCCCCCAGTTTTCACTAGAGATGGTAAATGCAGCCGGTGGTACTCATGCCACAATCTCAACATTGAGCTGTCTTGGACTTTCCTCCACCAGATTCATCTATTGCCCTTACATGTGTTTTCTCAGATAGTCTCAGGCATGGGAACAATGCAGAGAACATTTTCACCAGGGTGTGACACACATGGCCTCTAGTCCAACTACCAATGAAGTTTCCAACTGAACCTGTTACAAGATTGTTTTCTTCTCAGCTTCACTCTATCTCCAGGCCTTTTCTATCCTACATGAAGAATTGAGCAGTACACACAGAAGTACAGAGTAAGGCAAATATGGTAAAAGGAATCACTCCTCCTAATAGGACAAGAGTGAGTTTGTCTTAGAGGGACCATATAAACATTAGAATTTGAGATATTCATTAGAACCTTCCCGAGTCTTGGGGTCTGGAATGGCACCTAAGAGAACTGTATCCAATTAACTGAATGAATCAGGAGAATCAAATGAGATCTATCAGTAGGCTCAGGCAAATTGATACCAATTTATTTATTTTTTTTAAAAAAAAATCATTTATTTATTTATTTTGTGTGGGGGGCCAGCTCAGCCCACCAGGGGGCAGGGCTGGCTGGCATGTGGTGCTAAGGGATTGAACCGCGGTCCCTGTGCTTTGCTAAGCTTGTTGTAAGTAGGTGCTTTAGACCACTGAGCCATCTCACCAGCCCGATACCAATTTAAAGGTTTGAATTTGAACCAATCACAGGCTTGCTGTAGGTATACATTTAGCACTTTGGTCACACCCCTCTTATGCATCGACCCTCCTATGCTGCAGCACAGGCCCAGTTCAAATAAAGTCTCATTACAGTAGTCCTGTGAATCTACTTCAAAACTTACTTCTTTGGATAGTGTCAGCTCAGAAGGTCCTGTAAATCTCCTCGGGATTCTTAAGCGGTGAAGTCACTGTAAAAAAGAGCTATAAACATGTGAGCCTACCATCCCAAAAGAACTGCAGAGATCAACAGCTAACAGATTTGAAAAAAAAAAAAAAAAAAAAAAAGATCAGCAACTGGCAGAGTTCACTGACTGCATCTGGCATTAGTTGGTGTTAATCGGCAGCCACCATCCCTGGTAGGGAACTACAAATGGTAGTGTAGACTGATGCTGTCTGGCATGAACTAATGTCAACTGGAGGCATTGGGGCCAGGGGAGCTAAAACTAAGTGGGCTGAGAGCCACTGGGACTCAAACGCCAGAGACGCTAGAAGGGTTACCCTCTTCCAATTCATAATTTCTATCTGAATTGAGCAAAAGAACCCTCAAGTGATTGGTTACAGAGAGCACTCTCTAGATGGCAGCAAATGACACATCCTCAGTGCTTTGTGAATCACA
Source organism: Octodon degus (assembly GCF_000260255.1). Lineage (NCBI taxonomy): Eukaryota > Metazoa > Chordata > Mammalia > Rodentia > Octodontidae > Octodon > Octodon degus. The sequence continues at coordinate 14,354,442 of NW_004524609.1, read as the reverse complement.
GCAACATACTGCCCAATGAGTGAAAGTGTGGAACAGACCTTTTGAAAGGAAAGAGGTGGAGAAGGAAGGGAGCCAGTGGAGGGCAGGAAAAACAGGAGCTAGGGAGAGAAAATACACTCTGATTCTAGACTTTCAGGGAACCCAAAAGCAACAGACTACGAGGGGACTCATCTGGGCAGCAAGTTTTTAAGTTTGGTGAAAGACTTTGGTGGTTGCTTTTGGAGGCTGAGGGGTACTCTCAGGCTGACACCTATGTCCTGATATCAGTGAAAATATGAGACGGAGAACTAGTTTACTCCTCCCTCTGTCTTATATTAACTATAGAGAGGGAAAATGGGCAATGAAGCATACATTTGCTTACTACTGTGGTAGGCAGAATGTGACAACCAAAGATGTCCTGACTCCAAGAACTTGTGACTCTCTTATGTCACATAGCAAGGAGGAGTTAAAATGGCACATAGATTTCAAACTCTGAATTATCTGACAGGGGATTATTCTGGCCTATCTGGATGGGCCCCTGTAAAGAAGAGTCCTCCCAAGTGAAAGAGGGAAGCTGGCAGGTCAGTGTAGGAGTGACAAGATGTAAGAAAATATTGTGTGGTCATTGTCGCTATGTGGAGTAACTATAAAATGTCAGTGTTCTGTATAAGTTTCAAGAGGCAGAGGGACAAATTCTATTCTGTAGCCTCCAGAAGGCACCAGCCTTTGCCAACACCTTGAATTTGGCCCACTGAGACTTGTGTAAATCTTCTCTCCCTGAGAAATTAGGCTAACATAATTGTGCTTGAATTAGAACAACCACAGGCTTGCTGTAGCTATATATTTAGTATTTTTGTCACACCCCTTTTATGCACTGACCCTTCTGTGCTGCAAAATTTGAGTCTCCTAAGGTCTCAAATTTGTGATGCCTTCTTACGTAAGTCACTGTAAATTCAAATAGAGGCTTTACCAGAAGAGGTAAAGCATCCTTTGTTTCTCCAGGAGGCCCTGGGTCTGTGAGAGGGAGTGAAAAGCCTGCTCCTCAGCAGCCCAGTGCTAGAATTTTGTTTGTTGAATTCTATGAGGAATCTTCTTATGTGATCATAGTGCTGACAGAAGGGTGTTCCCCCCTGTGGACTTTACTGTTTCTTATCCACTAGCCTGGGCTACTCAGGGTTCCTCAACAGAGTGTCTCTGGAGGAGGTGCCATGAAGTAGCAGTGGAAAAGTCTTTGGGAGCCCAGCTCTGCTCAGCCATCAAGAAGGCTGGTAAGAAGGAAGAGCATTCAAACCCCAGGACCACTAGCTGGGTTACTTTTGGCCAATTCGTGATTTCCACCTGAATTAAGCAAAAGACTTTGCTACTGTGTATTTGCTGGTTGGTGGTTGTAGGCCAGCAAATGAGGTTGTTGCTAAGTCTTTGCACAGACTCCAGTACGTTTATTGTGCCCTTTGTTAAACACAGAGCAGAGGATTGCTCTGAGGTGGCCTAAACGGCATCCTAGACCCAAGAATGATTAAGTTCACTGTCTTAGCAACACAGGTCATTTGTTGCCTGTGTCACTTGTGTCCTACAGATTTTTTGGTTTTTCACACAAAGCATAAAATTATTTCATTGACAAAGAAACACAACCCAAGTGAGTCAGTACAGGAAGCACACCGGCCTCAGTTTCACAGCAGACAGGATGAACATGGCACTGGGAGACAGAAAGATCATTCTGACTTTGTCGTATTCCCTAGACATCTGGCATGGGCATGGGGGTAGTCAATCTAAAGGACTGAGAGGGATCTTAGGTGACGTTATAGTCAGTATGCTGTCTTTTTTGTATTTTAGGGAAGGAGCTACAGGGTGTTCAGGGTCTCATTACTAGATCGGACTCATAGTGATCCTCCTGTTTACAGCCTCTCAAGAGCTGGAATTACAGGTACACGTCACCACACCCAGTCTTGTATACTGTCATTGGCATTATGTTTTGGGCCCCACAGTTGGCTTTGGCTATCATCCTTGTTTCAAGAAGGCCCATATAAAATTTAAGAAAATTCTGCTTGACAGGAGAGTACAGGCTCATCACTGATTGGAAAGAAGCCCACCCTGACCTCTACACAAATTCTAAGGAGACGAAAGAAAAGCCAATGCTGAAACTCATCCTAGTTGCCTTTTTTGGGTGTTGCCCATATTCTCTTCTTCAGGGTGTTCCCTCCTTACAACGGTTAGCATTGTTTATAGGGTAGCATGCCTTACTCTCTCTCTTTTTTTTTTTGTTTATGCAACTTTATCGAAGAAAAATAAATCAATTACTAGCAGAGCTATTAGTTGATCACTCATCCATTGACAACTTGCATCATTTGCTCAGTGCTATATTAAACAGTGTATTGGAAGACAGATTAACTAATAGCTCCAAGCCTCCTAACAATTTAAATGAAAATTACAAAATGTTTTGAGACCCTACTTTGGAATACAAAGGATGTTTGAGTTCCAATTTCCATTCTTTGTAGAACAAGAACAGGTCATTCCTTTATTGACATGCATAAAATACATCACATTTTCTGTTCTGCTGATGCTATAAATTCAATACCAATTCTCCAGCCACATCAGTTATGAGCATAAAGTATATCACGTAACCTCAAATCTCTAACAGTGGAATGCTTAACAAGTGTGGATGCTGCTAGAATAATGCTGCTTTCTTGCCGAGATAACCGAACATCCATCCCCCCCCCCTCAGATGACTTCTTCAGCAGTTAGAGCTGTGAGGAATGGTTTAGTCTCATAACCAAGTTAGAGTGAAGACATTGGCCACATAATACACATGCTCCATTTTTTTAAAAAATTCTGAATCTTGGGCAACTGTTCTCTTGTAACTACTTTACAGTTTCTAAAAGCAGTTATTGTCCAAAGCTGGAAGAATGTAAGTCTTCTCAGATGAGCATGTGAATGAATGGAGGGAGGTAAACAAAAAAATAAAATTAAAAAAAGATGAGGTCTGATAGGGGAGCAGCTGGATAAGAAAATCAAAAAAGGAACAGTAATTTAAAGTTTATTCCAGCTATAATGCAGGTTATTCTGATTTTAAGGTAGCATCACATGGCATACTTCTGAGTCCATTCTCGAGATACCTGTTGTACTTGTCTCTGTCTGTTTTATAGATCTGTGCAATCTCTGGCACTAGAGGGTCATCTGGGTTTGGATCACATAGCAGTGAACAAATGGATAAAAGAACTTTAGACATAGTTAAAGCAGGACAGCACTGTGATCTTAGAATATCGAGACAAATGCTGCCATTACTGTTAATATTTGGATGATAAATTCTTGCTGTAAATGCAACCTTAGGTGGTTTGAAGGGGTAGTCTGTAGGAAAATGAATTGTCAAAAAGAATACACCGCCTTGGTATGGGCTGTCATTAGGTCCCATAATTCTAGCTTGCCAATGGAACATATCCTCCCCAACTGGGCCTGCAGAACATTGCGCTGGAGGGTCCCGGGCCAAATCACTAAGTTCCTTATTAATCCGCTTCAACGCCATGGTCCGTGCTGTCCCGGCCCTCGGTGTCCGCGTGTGCTCAGCCCCGCCGCGTCTGGATGGTCCTCAGCTCTCAGCGGCTCAGACACGGCCCTCTTCACCGCGCGAAGCGAATCCGTCCGCCAACGCCGTGGCGCGAGCGAGCGCAGCTCGGCGGCCCAGTCCCGGGCCGACTCGGCCCGCGCACCGCAGCCTCCCACTCGGAACGGCACCTTAGACTCCATGCCTTACTCTCAATAATTATGCTTCAGTCTTGTCTGTGAGCCACAGCACAAATCGCAAGAAGATCCAAGAAAGCTGAGACTCCATAGAGCTACCCAACCCAGTCTGACACCAACTTTTTAGTAACATTTCTGGTGCCATGACTGGGGTTGTATCTTTGGATTCAAGATACATGGTGCTGCTCAATACCTGTGCCAGAAAACGATTTCCTTCTTTACTGGACCACTTTTCCTGATGACTCACTCTTCTGTGGTGGTCTGTACAAAGGGCTCTGTGACTAAGCTCTGTCAGTCCTTATGGATCCAGTGGTTACAAGCATAAGTGAAACGAAAACATACAGAGCGATTATAGGTGCAAATCAAGTAGTACTCAGTAGCACCTCTCTATTCCTTCCCCACATCTGGTGGGTTTCAGTACTGCAGACCCTGGAAAGAAACAACTCATTTAAACATAGAAGGAAGGGCTGGGGAGATGGCTCAGTGGAATAAGTGCTTCCCTAGCAAGCACGAAGGCCTGAGTTCAATCCCTGGTTCTGCCAAAAAAACCCCAAACAAACAAACAAACAAAAAGCCACAAAAGGAGTCTTTTGGACTCTTTGCTCTTTTGTTGTTAGCTGTATTGGTGTGGGGTTGGATATTTCTTTTCTTTTATTATTTCTGTTAGTTTTTTTCTAATTGTATTAATTTTTCTTTCAGTCACTAACTGATCCTTTATCTCAATGGTCTCTCCTACTCCTAATCTTTTCTTTATTTTTCACATTTCACTTCTTTCATTTTTAAATTTCCCCACTCCTAATTTTTATTTGCATTACTATTAAGCTTTATTATTTTTACTAAATAGTTGATTGCAGCTAAGTATCATTAATATTATTATTATTAGTAGTAGTAATACCTGGAATCAAAGTCAAGACCTTGTGTTTTCCTGGGCCTGTCGTGCTGGTCCCAACCCCAGGGCATGCTAAGACGGCAATTGAGACTGGGCACGAAGGCGCACACCTGTAATCCCAGCTCTTAGGAGGCTGTAAACAGGTGGACTACTACGAATCTGATCTAGTAGTGAGACCCTGAACACGCTGTAGACCTTCCCTAAAATACAAAAAAAAAAAAAACAGAAGAAGAAAACTACAAAAAAAAAAAAAAAAAAAAGACCTTGTGCTTGCCAAGCAGACAGTGTGAAACTGAGCTGTAATCCCTGACACTGACTGCATATTATTATTGAATTATATTCTGTTGTTAATGTCACTATAGTTACCACACTTATTTGGTAGCTATTATGTATTTTTTTTTTCTTTGTTCAAGGTGTTTATTGCATCTCAGAGGGCGTACATGCACTGGGTTTTTAAACCGAAATACAAAGAAAAGCCATTTTGAAATTGGTGTTAGGTATTTTTTTCCCCCATTACAGTGTATGTTATCCCCACAGTAAATTCAGATACAACCACTTTTAAATGGTACCATACATCTATTAAATGATTTGAAAAATAGGCAAGTGCCTTTCCAACCCAATGTTTTTACGAAGAGCTGCCAAGCCACTAGCAACACTGATCAACAGTGACCTCATATATGCATCAAAATCTTAAGCCAAGCCATCAGCACAGACAGTGTGACAACAAATTAAAAATCAAAGAATACAGTATGTACAGTAAAGGATACAATTCTCTGAATTAGTTTAAATCCTAATCACAATGGTACAACAAAACATACTTGGAGCCCAATTGAAGGATGAAAAACACTAGTCCATTGAACATACAAAGGAATACTAAATCAACAGATGTACATAAAACCCACAGTGAAATAAAAATATTAGTAATCTTTAAATTATAGATATATCTTGAGGTGGTTTCATAGTCACTTAAATAGCACATTTCTAATTCATTTTCATGGACATGACAGAAATGGACCCTGTCCTTTTCAGTGCATTTAATCAAGAATGAATAAATAGGTCAATTTAGAGGCAAAACCTGTCAAATATAATTAAAATATATATTTTAATATAGCAATGATAAATATGGAAGTCTTTCCACATAATTTTTCATTCTTGATAAGGTAGCTTCAAGGAGAAATATTATGGATGTTGACCTTTATATTTTTTAAAATAAAATTTCTTAACATATACAGCGCCACAAAAATAAACATTTCTCACAATAGTTGAAGTTTCTGTGATTTGAAAACTGTACTCCACACCAAAAACAGTTCTGTTTATTTAAGAGTGTTTTCCTTAATATTATCACATTACGCTTGTAACAGAGATACAGAAGAAAAGAGAGTTGATGGGGAGAGTGGAGGGTTTGTCCAAGAATTATATATACATCAAAACCTTCAGAAACACAGACACGTCTTTCCCAATGGCTCACCATACAACATCTGTGCCATCTGTCCATGGGCAAGGTCCAGAAAAGCACTAAAGGTGTCAGAAACATTCATTCATTGGTTACATCATACAACACACAAGGAACCCAAATACACTACAATTCTGAGAGCAGGGATAACAGCTAAGGTAGTACACATTCCTAACGTTCACTTTCACGGCTGTGCTACGCGTTTTGGAAGAGGAGTTATGAGCAAGCACTGGGCTTGGTGCTGCTGGCCCATTTTGGAACTCTGAGCGTCAGTCTTATTTGAAGTCTCCAAATTGATTTAATTTTTCCTGTTCAGTCACAAAAATTGCAGCTTCAATTGTTTACAAGAAATCCTTGATGTTAAGATCCGCTAATGGGTCCTTTGCTGGAGGCTTCTTGGGACTCTGAGTGGCAGGTGTAGGGCTTGGAGAAAGCTGTGTGCCGGGCACGGCCGCAGCTCCGAAGGGCGGCCTCATCATGGGCTGCACGAACATGGCCGGCTGTGGAGGCATCATGGGCATGCCTGTGCCAGCAGGAGGCATTCCAAACCCAGTTCCAGGCTGTCCAACAGATGGGGCCCCGGACACAGGAGGAACCGAACTGCTTGGAGGCACAGCTCCTTGCAAAGGTGCACTTGGTGGGACACCTGCTGACCACGTGGCAGGTGTTACTTTAGGTTGCCAGTTGGCTCCCCCAGTCAACTTTTTTTCTCCAGCATTCCACTGAAGATCTCCCTTCTTCGATGTGGTGCCAGAAATCCCAAGATTGCCCACTAAGCTGGCAAGGGATAAGTCAAGATCACTGCCCAGGGCTTTGCTGGCTGCCACGGTGGGACTGGGTGGTACCATGGAGACGGGGGTGGGCTGCCCAGCTGGCGCCACTGTTGGCATCAGAAGATCACCTAGTCCATCAAACACTGACGGATCAAAGGAACTGTTGCTGGAGGTGGAAGGTGCTGCTCCAAAAGTGGCCTCAAAATTGGGCTGCAGCAGGTTATTCTGAGCTGGAGTGACAGGCGATGGAGAAGGGGCCATGAAAGTACCCCCAAAGCCTGAACTCTCCTGAAGTATCACTGATGAGCCTGCCACCCCGGGGATGCCATCATCTGCAGACGCTCTGGCTTGTTCGAAACATGACCAATCTCATCAGCGTTGACTTTCTATTTTTTTTTTAATTTTTCAACAAATAATACACTGCATATATTCTTCTTAGTGGTTAATTGCTGTACAAGATGCGGACTTGTGATCCTATTTACAAACACCATTAGAACAAATC
>NW_004524609.1:14344887-14345451 GCF_000260255.1 Octodon degus | reverse complement strand
ACACATGTGTGTCTGGTTTATTTCACTTATGAGTATATGTTCAAGTGGCATCCACTTTAATATAAAGGCTTGCAGTTTATCATTCTTAATAGCTAGCTATTATGTATTAACAAATGATTTATAAAGGTAAATCCATTAGATTACAGCAGAATTTTTGACACAAACCTTAAAGGCCAGGAGAGCTTGGAGTGTAGTGTTTCAACCTTGAAGCAACTTCAAACCCAGATGAGTATATCCTGCAAAACTGTCTTTGCAGAGCGCAGGCCCGGCAAGTGAGTGAGACAACCCGGGCTGCGGGATCCTGAACAGACACAGAGCGCAGGTCTGGCGAGTGAATGAGATGACCTGGGCCGGGGATCCTCATTTGACCCAGGCTGCATGCAGGCCCAGCACGGAACCCTTTGGCAGAACTCCCTGCAAAGAGGCTAGAGGCAAGACCCACCCAGCTGATTCAGGAGCAGAACACCTTGCCAGAGAGACACAAAAGGGTTCAACTCTAACATCTGCAGCAGAAAGAAGTGGAGCACAGCAGCCAGAACCAAACAACACCCACCTGGAGGAATC
>NW_004524609.1:14326094-14338217 GCF_000260255.1 Octodon degus | reverse complement strand
CCTATGTTATTTGCTTATTATTTCTTGCTTATATCTTGTAATATGAGAAACTACTTTGGCAATAACAATACACAATGTACTAACCATTGTTACTCTCCTAAAATCTTGTTTTGAGATTTTGTACCACTGTTTTTTATTTATTTTTTCTTTCTTTAAAATAAAAATAACTGATGTCAATAAAAAAAAAAAAAGAAAAAAAATCTATCTTTGGAAATAAATGGAGAAGCAAGGTCTTTTCGTGGCAACATGCATGAATTTGTGACCACCAACCCAGCACTTCAAAAATACTAGATACACTAGAAAAAGGTAATGAAATCAGTGCCAAAGGATATAACAGAATGAAGACACAAGTGAGCAGTTAAGAAGGGGAAAGGGGAATCAGGAACAAGAAAATAATGCAGTGACAACAATTACTCAATAGCCTGCAGTAGGAATTCTCAATGTGAATGATTTCTGCTTTACAATTAGAAGACATCAACTGGCAGCTTGGATTAAAAATCAAACTCGATATGCTGCATACAAAAAAAACCCCACACATTTAATCCAAAAAGAAATTCAGAGGCTGAAAATGAAAGGAAGAAAAACGCTATTCTATACAACAAGAGCCCAAATGCAAACAGGAGTAGCTGCAAGATTTTTAGATAAAGCAAACTTAAGCCCACAACTGTTCAGAAGAGGTAAAGAAGGTTGTTATTTAATGGCTAAGAAACCGATTCAACCAATTCTATCCAGCTTCATAGAACAGACACTATTGAATATAAAAGATCGTCAGATACCTTTAAAACTTTATTTTATATTCCAAAAGCTATGAATAGTAAACTTTATCACTTCTGCACTGCCAGAAGAATATGTAGATTACTGTTTTTTGAAGAAATGCCAAAAGATGCCTCTATCTGATTATGGTTCCAATTCTAAAACTTTCGTCAATCTTCAGTTCTTTGGCCACGATAAAAATAATGTAAGCCATCTGCAATAAAAGACTGGCATTTTAAGTGCCTCAAATGGGAGGAGGAAAGGAAAGAACGGCAACGTGCACAAACTTTTAAAGTGTTAATTTAAAAATTACCTCACTGTTTAATCCACAAGGTGCTTTGTTCAAGCTTGTAGGATGTTGCACCATCCCATAAATACTGTCCTCATACAAATTGTGCACGAAATGTACACATTACAACTAAGGGATGACATTCCTTGGGGATTTTGTTTTTGCAATTATTTACCACCAGTAGGGCTGACATGATTTGTCAGATTTTTCTTTTCTTTTCTTTTTTTTTTTTTTTTTTTTTTTTTTGCAGAACCAAGGATTGAACTTAGGCCCTTGTACTTGCCAGGCAAGTGCTTATTCTACTGAGCTATTGCCCAAGCCCCTTGTCAGATTTACATAGTTTTCAGTAAAGCACAGGAGTAAGTGTGCTCAGTCAATATGTAATTACATAAAATAGAGGGAAGGAAAGGATCCTCAATAAATTTGATTAGATTATGCTGTTGCATATATTTACGTCAGTACTGGTAAGAATAGGAAATGACTATCACTCGATCTCACTAGCATAAGAATTATTTGTATTTATTGGCCCTAGTCATAAGAGACTATATACTCTTTAACCTTACCTTTTCCCTCAGGAATTTCAGGGACTTTGAAGCCCCTATTTTATTCTCTTGCAGTAAACTTTCAGTGTAGTTATGAAAACTTTTAATTTTGAATTTTAAGAAGTTTAGCTGCTGTTTCATTAAAAGTGCTCAGTAAATGATGGCTATGATTTTTTTCAGTTATGGAACAGTTACAAACTTTATCATCTGTTCTTTGGAACATAGCTGTAAATCTCAAAGCACTTTCAGCCTTGCCCTCGCATTTATTCTAATCAGTGTGTAGTGACTGTGGTCCCATGTTGCCGTCTTATTGTAAACTGGGGATTTAGAGCACATGGAGGAAGCAGCAGGCCCTGTAGTCAAAATACTTTTTGCCTTCCAATGTTAAACTACTTGAAAGTGTTTCTATTCACATCTAAGCTCATTTAAAGATGGAAACAGAAATGTGTATCTGTCAGGTTTCAGGTTTCCTGCAAATGCTCTCATAGTATCTAATCAAATCAGCTTGGTTAAAATAGAAGATGGCATTAAGAAGGTCAAAACTGTGAATTAGATCTCTCTGCCCCTTGCTTCCCTCTGGTATTGTACAGAGAAAAGAAAATGTCTTTGTTGCGATGAGTTGCTTCTGAATCCTAACCAGCTGAGATGTGTGCCATTGGCCCAATGTGTAAGCATTAACAAAGAAATTTGAAAAGCAAATTCTTGGTGCATTCACATCACTTCTTGCAAACAGTTTAAAGCATGTTCTTCTAATGGCAGGCTTGTTTAAATGGCATTTTAAGATTTTTAATACTTCATTTCTATTGTGAAATGTTTTAGTATGTTATGTTTAAGTTGCTGGTATTCATATATATATATATATTAGTGCAGGGTCTACAGGGTCTCACTACACAGATCAGACTTGCAGTGATTCTCCTGTTTTCAGCTTCCCAAACGCTGGGATTATAGGTGCAGGCCACCACATCTAGTTTCAGTTGCCATCTCAGCATGCCCTGGGGGTGGGGCCTGCATGGCAGGCCCAGGAATCAAACCTCTGACCCCTGTGTCTGCCTAAGCAGGTGCTTTAATCCACTGAGCTATCTCGCTGGTCCTTTCATGATTTTTTGTCTTCTTCTTTTTTCTTTTTTTGCAGAACCGGGGATTGAACTCAGGCCCTTGCGCTTGCCAGGCAAGCGCTTATTCTACTGAGACATCACCCTGGCCCCTCATGTTTTTTTTATTTCTGCAATTCTGTTGTAATGTGTTGCTTGTATACCTACTTACTCAAGTAAAAACAGTGCTGTTTGCTCTGAAATATTCATCTGGTAGACAGGATTTGGCTCATTTGCAATTATGGTGCAATATAGTGTAACATCGATTTTCTGTCAACAGTTTTATTTTTGTCATAATAAATAATTTTCCAATGTGAAAAAGATAGATAAACACCAACAATCATAATGGGGAGTCCTCAATATCTCATATCATAAATAGATTAACTAAATGAAAAATATCTACAAAGAGATATCAGAGGTTGAATCACACCTTCAAGCTTAATAGAAATCTGTAGACTGTTCTACTCAACACAACACTACACACATTCTTCTCAGCATCAGAGAAATTTCCTCAAAATAAACTACATACTAACCCACAGATATCCTGAAACAAATAATTATCTTGTGGATATTATGAGATCACAATGCAATGAAACTGGAAATCAATGATAAAAGAATCCATAAGATTATGCAAACACATGGAGATTAAGCAATACACTCTTGAATAATAAATGGATCAAAGAAAATAACAGGTTCCTAGAATCAAACAGCAATGTCAGCTCAATGTACCAGAACTCACAGAACACAACAAAAGCAGTCTGGTGAGGGAGTTTCTAGCTGTGACTGCCCACATTAGAAAATCAGAGTCCACATAAATAACCCAAAGATGCATGTCCAGGTTCTAGAAAAATAAAAACAATTGAAAACTAGTTAATATAATAAAGGAAATTATAAAGATCAGAGTGGAAATTAATGACATTGAGACTAAAAGAGCAGTACAAAGAATCAGTGAATCGGAAAGCTAGTTCTTTGCACGAACAAACAAGATAGACACAGCCTTAGGCACTCTTCCCAAAAAGGAAAAGACCCACAACAATGCAATTAGAAATTTAAAAGGTATCACAAAGAGCAACACTGAAACCAAAATATCTTTTTTTTTTTTTTTTTTTTTTGTATTTTAAGGAAGGGTCTACGGAGTGTTCAAGGTTTCACTACTAGATTGGACTCGTAGTGATCCGGCTATTTACAGCCTTGCAAGACCTGGGATTACAGGTACGTGCCACCATGCCCAGTCTCAATTGCCTTCTCAGTGCGCCCCAGGGATGGGACCTGCACAGCAGGCCTGGGGACCAATCCCTGGTCCCTGTGCCTGCTTGTAGGCCAGAAGATTATTGGTAGCTACCTTGTACTCCAATAAACAAGAGACTCAGAAAGAAAAGAATACCATTTACCATAGCTTTGAGAAACATTAAATAGTTAGGAATTAACTTAGCAAAATAAGTGAAAGAGCTACCTAACTCTAAATCATGGAAGCAGCCTATCTGTTCATCAGCAGCAAAAGAATGGATAAGGAAAATGTGGTATTTTTACAAAATGGAGTATTGCTTTGTCATAAAGAAGAATAAATTTGATGCTGGGGAGATGGCTCAGTGGAATAAGCGCTTCCCTGGCAAGCACAAGGGCTGAGTTCAATCCCCAGTTCCACAAAAAAAAAAAAAAAAAAAAAAAAAAAAAAAAAAAAAAAAAATTGCTGAATTATTGGGGCTGGTGAGATGGCTCAGTGGTCTAAAGCACCTACTTAGAACAAGCTTAGCGGAGCACAGGGACCGTGGTTCAATCCCCCAGCACCACATGCCAGCCAGCCCTGCCCCCTGGTGGGCTGAGCTGGCCACACACACACACACACACACACACACACACACACACATAAATAAATAGTTTTTAAAAAAGAAAGCAAAGCTAAAAAAAGAATAAATTTGAGCCACTTATAGGAAAATGAGTACATCTTGGGACCACAACTGTACATTAAATAAATTAGACACGTGAGCTCAAGTAGCACATGGTTTCTCTTACATAAGAAATCCAAAATATGAAGAATTTAAAGGCAAAGATAGAAGATAAATGATAGGAAAGAGGGAGGCAGTATTTTGCAAGTGGGAAGGAGATCAAGAGACATAAAAGGGTGAGAAGGGAGAGGAAGGGAGTGGGAACTAAATAGAAGTAAGATCCATTCTGTACATGTACTAACTCCTCACGATGATTGTAATCATTATGTGCTGCAGATATGCACTAATATGAATTATAAAACGTGGAAAATATGAATGAAAAAAAGCAAAGACCAAAAAATAATGGGCCCAAGTAGTAGAAGAGGGAGAAGACGATGAAGAAACTGGAAAAAGACCTTCAGAAAGAAGTGGGCAGAGACTGGAAAGTTGCTCACTCTGTTAATAGTGTGACCATTGGACAGGTTCTCTCAGCACAGAAAGAGCAAGGCAGACAGTCCAGAGAGAAGCGAGCTGAAGCATTTATTGCAAAGCGAGCAAAGGCAGAAGGTTCCCACCACTGCAAGGGGACCCAAGCATGTTACCAAGAGGTCTCTTTCTCTGTGAGTTTTTATGCTAAAAAAAAATATGACTATATCTCAGACCACTCCGGGCCAAGTTGAGATCAGCCCATGGAGTTACAAACAGGAGTGTCTGGCTTAGAAAAGGGTCTCTAGGAACTCAGTAATGAGTATACTTTTGCAAACACCATTATTCTGACTTTTCTAAAGCTATCAGCACAAGAGAGCAAAGGCACTCTTCAGAGGGGAACGAGTAGAGGCTCGGTGGTACTATTTATTTATCATCTTGTTTTCGTCACATGCCTGCACAGGAGGATCCCACCAATTTAACATGGGGTCCTTTTTATCAGGCCACGGGGGCCCTGTCGTGGCCATTGTGTCCCCATCTTGAGGCCTGACATTTGTTAGCCCCCAGTCTCATGTTGTCCTTCACTGGGTCACCCTGACTCCTTGTGGGCTTGCCTTTTCCACCTGTCTTGCCTACCAAACTCTCTCTTTCTAGAATACTACTGTATACTCTTTTCAGGGAAATGACACCTAAGCCTTAAGAAAGTGAAACCTAAAATCAACCTCATGTGTGCCGAGGGCTCAGGGTGCATCTCCTCTATGTCTTCCACCACTTACCTGTTCCAAATAGGATAAGCAGGTTTGATGCATTGAGCTGGGTGACTGCTGACAACCAAGAGAAGATGGGCAAAGATACGAGAGGAGCCACACAGACAGAATGAGTCGAGAGGGAAAATACAACTACTCCTTTCTCGTACCGTACAGCAGGCCTGTGCTACAGACCAACAGTGGGTCAAGCTCAGGCACAGGACAGCTAGGAAGAGGGATGGTGGGGCTTCCTAGAAGGAGTTTAGGCAGAGACTGCTTTTTTACCTGCTACTGGGTTTAGGGGTGCTGGAGTCTCCTTCTGGGGGTGGTTTCCAGGTTCTTTCTGCCCTGACCAAAGAATTGGTCAAGACAAGTACAAATGGTAATAAAATTTTATTAAACATGGGCAAAGAAACAGGCTCTGCTGAGCAAGTTTAGCTCAGGTAGGAACAGATAAGAAGTGCACCCTACAGCATGAGGGCGGGCCACCACACAAGAGAAAACACAGTGGCAAAGGCCCAGCGTGGGCAGTCCTTTTGTTTTGCCTACTCCTCAGACTGCCGTCAGGTCTAGGCCATTCTGATACAGGGATGATATCAGAGCCTCCAAATATGATATAAAAGAAATATTATAGTTTGCAACCTGTCATGTCTGATATGCTGAGTTTGTATTCTCTAAAATTAAAAAATGAAGGACCGGGGAGATGGCTCAGGAGAATAGGCGCTTGCCTGGCAAGTGCAAGGGCCTGAGTTCAATCCCCAGTTCTGCCTAAATAAATAAATAAACAAGTAAAATTGAAAAATGAATTCTAGGAACAGTGGAGGTTAAGAATAGGAAATATTTATTGAGGAATAAAAAGTTTTTGCCTAGGGGCTGGTGAGATGGCTCAGTGGTCTAAAGCACCTACTTGGAACAAGCTTAGCAAAGCACAGGGACCATGGTTCAATCCCCCAGCACCACATGCCAGCCAGCCCCGCCCCCTGGTGGGCTGAGCTGGCCACACACACACACACACACACACACACACACACACAAAGTTTTTGCCTGACAGGGACAGAAAGGGACACCCAGAACATGGGTTGACCCAGATTCCACTTCTTAGGGGAAGTTTTATGGAGCTTAACCACATGGGTACAATGCAGGTAACAGCTATGATCAACCAATAAGATGATAGGTTAAAAAAAAAAAAGATAGGTTTAGCAGCTTAGGTAACATTGATCCAATGGGGAAGCAAATCACTGAGTGAGTGGGTGTGGAAAGGACAAAGAACTTCTCAGGTTGGTGATGGGTCTGAGGGTCTTGGTTGCCCACTGAGGTAACTAATGCCTACATTTATTAGACCAGGTATTATCCCTTATCCCTTATGGTCTATGTAGGCCTGGTCCTTTTGCAGATATCCTGAGGTCTGGACTCCAACTGGTGTGTCTCTGGTCACAGTGGTGGTGGGGTTCCACTTTTTATCTTGAGTCTTTCTCTTCAGGACCCCACCCTGACTGCCTATAATATTTCTACCTAATTTAGGAATCTAATAATCCTATGGATTACTGTCTATAATAATCCTATGGAAAACCTGCTCCAACTCTTGAAAGAAGTCCATGTGGAGGACTTTGGAAACAGATTTTTGTACGTGTCCTTGGACTTTGTAATTAAAAGGCTATACTTACATCCACAGCCAACTTTGTCACATACTAATGGGTCTCACTGCCACACCACTGGTGTGAGCCCTGCATGGCTGGAATGTCCCACATTGCAAAGCCAGTGTGTTGGCATCAGCGCCTCTTCTGGCTGTTGCTCACTGCCAGCGCTGTGTTCTCCTTGTCGGCAGAACCTCTGAGTTAGCACTTCCTGGGCTCCTCCTCCTCCTGCCCTTTACCCCTCTCCTCTCCCACCTCCACTGCACCTCTGTGTGCATTTTCTGTCCCATGCAAACCTTAAGAGGCCTGGACTCTTTCTCTTTCTTACAAGTGCAAAAGTTGCAACACAGATTGCCCTACAATGACTGAGTCTTCTAAATAAACAACATCTCTTTTCTCCTAATATGTAAAGCTGGGAAATTCTTGCAAACACAAAGGAAGTGAATGAGGAAGAAGCTCAGAGGAGAGCCAGGCAAACTTGGTGCATGCTTTCCTGAGCCGGGCTTCACATTTCTAAGCAGCATTGAGTTTGGAAACGACTGAGACATGACCACGTGTCTGTTCCCTGCCTTGCTCCTCCTACTCCTCCCAGGTAAGTTGGGCTGGAAGTTTAAAACACTGGAAAGTCAGAGGCTGGGCATCTGGGGCCCTTCCTGGGGGATTGAACCCTGGCTGCTGCACTCCGCCTAAGCAGTTTGCTGTTATTTTTAAAAATCTCCCTTAGGATAATAAGCAGGAATAACTGTGGGGTGCTGTTTACAGTTAAGCAGAGGAAAGGAATTGATTCGAATTGATTCTTTTAGATCCTTTGTTCCTAACTGTGCTAGTGGGCTCTACAGTAGGTGCTGCAGACGCAAACAAAAGCAAAATAAAAACACCTTCTTTCAGAAGAATAGTTCTCCTCCCTGGTTGCTCCAGAGAGATAGATAAATGAATAATTGAATGAATTAATCAACAAATCTAGTCTTTTAAAAGTGTTTTTAATTTACACATAGTAATTGTATATATTTATTAGACACACTGTGAGATTTTAACATATGTAGATTACTGAAGAGATAGCTCAGTGGCTTTAGTACCTGCTTGGCAAGTATAAGGTCCTGAGTTTGATCCCTAGTGTCAAAAAAAAGAATGACATTTAATATATGTAGATAGTAAATCAGACGAGGATAATTGTCTTGGCAGACATATATCTTGTGTTAGAAACGTTTAACATTCTATTTGCTATTTTATTTATTTATTTATTTATTTGTTTGTTTCTGTATTTTAGGGAAGGGTCTTCAGGGTGTTCAGGGTCTCACTACTAGATTGGACTCATAGTGATTCTCCTGTTTACAGTTTCCCAAGAGGTGGGATTACAGGCGCGTGCCACCATGCCCAGTTTCAATTGCCATCTCAGCATGCCCCCAGGGGTGGGGCCTGCACAGCAGGCCTGAGGGGATCAAACTTGCAGGCACTTTAATCCGCTGAGCTATTGGCCAGCCCCATATTTGCTATTTAGAAAATAGATAAAGAATGGCTTTTTGTCATTTTGATTTGCATGTCCCTAATGATTAGTGAGGTTGAATGTGTTTGTTCTGATTTGAAAAAGAATTTTTGTTGTCAGTTCTGTGGCCAACTGTTACAAAAAATTAGAAAAACATTAGAAACTCTTCCTCCTACCCAAATATCTCTGTCCTCCCATCTCCGGCTCTATCTCTCCACATTGCCTAGCTTTTCCAGGCTCTGGCAAATACAATTCTTATCATTTTGAGATTAACTTTTTAGGTTCCAAATGTCAATTGTAAACATGTAATATTTATCTTTCCATATCTGACTTAGCTCACATACCATAATGTCCTCCTGTTCCACCCATGTTATTCTAAATCTTGCCCATTTTGAATCGTGCTACAATAACAGAGCTCAGATGTCTCTTCAACATACTGACTTCATTCCTTTTTGATCTGTACTTGTTACAGTTGAGTATTTCAGGCTGAACTCTGAGGAGTGACTGAGGCCACTAGGACAGGCCGGATTGAAGCAAACAGCAATATCTTTTTTTCAGGCCAGGTGCAGCCTGGTCAAGAGTGAGAAGGCTGTGGACCAAGAACAAAGGAAGAGAATATAATTTATAAATGAGTTCGAGCATGGGAGGGGGTCCCTTGGTGGGTCTAGTGCCTCTGGCAGGAAGCACCCATGGGAAAGTGTGGGGTGACAGCAGCATTCTGCTGAATCACAGAGTGGCATTCTATAGACTTACAGTGTTTCCTGTAAGCCTGACAACCAGGCCTGGGAGACATCCTGATAAACAGATTTATTTTAGTTTCTCTGGCCGAGTGAGGGGGTTTTCCTCTTTAAACAGACTAGTCTAAGTTTTTTCTGTTCAGGTTATGAGGACTAACAGAGTAGACCAAAAAGAGTTCATGTTCTTGGGTATGATGAGGGGAGAGTTGCCAAACATACATCTCATAGTGTGTCGTAAGTAGCTACATTTATTGAAGATCTTAGGCTGGCAGCACCAGGGATAGGCAAAAGGAAAAGCAGAAAAAAGAAACTCAGTAACTCAGGTTTCTTGTGTTTACAGGGTCAGACACCTCTGATCCTACGTGCCTCCCATTCCGTGTCTCACTGGATTGATGATCTGCTACCTCAGGCATGGCGACCTCCTAAGCTTTTATTCTTTTCCTTTGAACTTTTTCTGGTACTGTGGATCGAACTCAGGACCTTGTGCTTGCTGGGCAGGTGCCTATGCCATTGAGCTATCTCCTGCCTTCTTTGAACTTCTTTTAGGATTGCGGGAACATAGGTAGCCATCAGGGCGGTGTGGTGCGTGTAAGGAGCATGCGAGGCAAAGACCAACCAAGACCACCCAGCTCGCGTCGAAGCAATTTATTGTGTCTGAACCAAGGCAGAGAGAAGACAGAAAGGCCATCTGTAGGGAGCAAAGAAAAGCGGGCTTTTTTATATATAGGACTTGAAAGAAGGGACGGTAGGCAGGAAGATCTTAGTGAACATCAGCGGTCAAATTTCTCTGGATTTCTCATGCCTCAGTGGGCAAAATTCTTGAAAGAAACATCTGGTGTAAATATTTGGGTGTCTTCAGCTGTCTGGGTATTTGGAAGATTCCCTGCTGTCTTATCTCATATTTATTTATTTATTTATTTATTTATTTTGTGTTTATTTTGTGTGTGTGTGTGTGTGTGTGTGTGTGTGGCCAGCTCAGCCCACCAGGGGGCGGGGCTGGCTGGCATGTGGTGCTGGGGGATTGAACCGCGGTCCCTGTGCTTTGCTCAGCTAAGCTTGTTCTAAGTAGGTGCTTTAGACCACTAAGCCATCTCACCAGCCCCTTATCTCATTTTTTAAAAATTAATTTTATTGAGAAACAAATAGCAATGAGAGTTTCAAAACAGGTTAGTAGGACAGTTACAACAATTAATACATTGCATATTGTCTTCATAGTAGTTATTCAGAGTACATGATGCAGACGTGATCTCCTTTTTTATTTATTTAATTTTTTTGTGAAACTGGGGATTTGAACTCAGGCCCTTGTACTTGCCAGGGAAGCACTTATTCTACTGAGCCATCTCCCCAGCCCCCATGATGTCCTTTTTGATGGCCTGTGTTTGCCTAGGGCGCCAGTGCTGAGCTGAAAACAGTGCCTCTGCTGGCAGGTAGGGTGGGTGCTGAGAGAATTGGGTCCAAATGGAGCCCTGCAGTGTGGTGTTTGCGACTGGATGGGAGGGACCAGGTGGCTCACTCAGCCTCGTCCTTTCTAATCATACTAATCTTAGGAGTGGCTTGCTGGAAGATGCAATAGTCCTTTTAATTGTTTGGAAAAAGTAAGAGACAATTTTCCATAATTGTTGGATAGTTTATCACTGTTATAACAATGCACCAGAGTTCCCCTTTTCCCACATCTTCACTGGCATTTGTTAATTTCGTTTCTTTTTGATAATTGCCAGGTAAACCAGGTGAAATGATAGCTCTTTGTCATTTTGGTTTACCTTCCTTCCTTCCTTCCTTCCTTCCTTCCTTCCTTCCTTCCTTCCCTCCTTCCTTTCTTTCTCTTTCCTCTCTCTCTCTCTCTCTCTCTCTCTCTCTCTCTCTCTCTCTCTCTCCAGGGCTCACTATCTAGTTAAGACTGACCCTGAACTTGTGATCCTCCTGCCTCAGTCTCTGAGTGCTGGGATTACAGGAGTACACTGCCTTGCCTGGCTGCTGTTGAGCATTTTTATAAGCAGTACTTGTTGTCTCTTTGCATATTCTCTTTTGATAATGTCTATTCAAGTCATTTGTTTATTTTCTCATTGGATTCTTTTTTTTTTCTGTTGAATTATTTGAGTCTTTTACATACTCTGGAAATCAATCATTGTCAGATAAAGACTGTAGCCAGAGAGATAGCTCAGCGGCATAAGCGCCTGCCTGGCAAGCGCAAAGTATTGAGTAGATTTCCTGGAACCCACAAAAGGTGAAAAGTTTACAGACATTTTCTTTGACTCTGTAGGATGTTTGTTTTTTTTTTTTTTTAATTTTTTTTTATTTTATTTATTTGAGAGACAGAGAGAGAGAGAGACAGAGAGAGAGAGAGAGAGAGAGAGTGTGGTGTGTGTGTGTGGCCAGCTTAGCCCACCAGGGGGCGGGACTGGCTGGCATGTGGTGCTGGGGGATTGAACCGCGGTCCCTGATGCTTTGCCAAGCTTGTTCTAAGTAGGTGCTTTAGACCACTGAGCCATCTCTCCAG
>NW_004524609.1:14318297-14325692 GCF_000260255.1 Octodon degus | reverse complement strand
CACACACACACACACACACACACACACACACACACAATGTTAAAAAAATAAATAAATAAAAATAAAAAAAAAGAACAGGAAAAGTTTATTGAGGTGTAGAAACACCTCCTGAGGAGTCCATAGTGGGTTGTCACAGAGGCCCTTTGTCAGGGATAATTTATACCTCAAAGTCATACATGTGAGTACAACATGGGTGAAGCTATCGTCAACCAGTAAGACTACAAGGATAGCCACGGACCTAATATTGATCCAGTAGGGACGTGGGGCACCTAGCACAGGTATATGGCTGGCATCATTAATCTTGGCTTACCCATGACTTCTAAAACAGGAATATTCTGGGAAAGGGATGGATCCAGGTGTCGGGGTCCTGGTCACTCAGCTGAGTGTCCGATGCATACCTGGATTTAATGGATTGGGTGGTGTTAATTAACAGTGTGTGAGAAAGCTGGGTGTGGTGGTGTAGGCTGAGACAGAAGAGGGAGGCAGGAAGGAGTCCACATTGGCTCACGGGAGAAACTTGTTCACTACCTTACCTTTCCTGTGCTTCCTCGATGAGAGGTATTGTTGAAAAATACGATGAATATTCAAAAAAATTTAAACATATTGCAGTAAAAGACATATTGCCATTAATTTCCTCTAAGACTACTTCACCTCGTGCCAAACACGCTTGTCATTCTCACTTTCTGGAAATGTCTGAGAGTTGCCATTAGTTGTGCTGCTGTGACTACCTTGACATCCCTGGTCAATTCTAATTGTCCATCTTTTAGTATCAGTTTGACTTTGAGCAAGAGCCAGTGGTCACAAGGAGCCAGAGTTTACAAAGAAGGTGGATTAAAAACATAATTTAACCATTAAAAAACCCCCAAAGATAATTACAATATTTTAAAAATGTTAGAAATGATGCAGAATTTCACTAAACAAAATGATAAGAATTGAACAAGTAGGACGAGGCTCAGGGCCTGGGGTTTGAGCCCTGCAGTGCCGTGCCAGCTCCATCCCCCTGGGGTGTGCTGAGATAGCGACTGAGACTGGGCATGGCGGCACATGCCTGTAATCCCAGCGCTTGCAAGGCTGAAGACAGGAAGATCACTACAAGTCTTACCTGTGTAATGAGACCCTGTAAGACCCACAGACCCTGTCCTAAAAAAAATAACTGGGATGAGGAAAACTGAAAAAGGAAGAGAAGAAAGGAAAAAATGTATATGTATATATACAAGATAGCTTGGATAATTGTCCTGTCGATTTCTACTGGTCTGTTGAACAGTTAATGCTTATTTTTTCCTTCTTTTTAATGTTTTGACCAATTTTGCATTCTTGCTTTATCTCAAAAGTTAGCTTTTGCCAGGAATTTTAAAAGTCAAATTGGAGAATAATTTATGGAGAAAATGAATGCACATATCATGAGACACATAGCATATGGCTATTGCATGCCATCCTTCTTTTAGTCAATTTCTGCCCACCTACAGTGGTCTTCTATAGAACTACTAGAGGCCATTGCAACCACCAAGGATAGTCCTATGTAGCCACTGGATATGTCCACCACAGCCAGACCTCCAGAGGGCCCTGGGCACTAAGATTCAAGGTAGCATCATGTCTTGTAGACATGGCTCTTTTTTTTCCTCTCTTCCATAAGCATGACACAGAGATGGCTGAATAAGGACACTCCTCAGGCTGGGGATATAGCTCAGTGGCATGGCATCTGCCTGGCAAGTGTGAGGTCCTGAGTTCGATTCCTGATACCAAAAAACAACCAAACAAACCAACAGCAAAAAAACCCACCCCTCAATACACGTTATTTACTGATGGTAGTAAGGGGAGGGGTAAACGACAAGCAGCTATTATTACTATGTAACCGTTTTTTTCCTCTTGAGAGCTGTAGTTATTCAATCCTCACTGATTTTCCAGGAGTCTTTAACGTAGTGGAATGCTGAAGAACAACAGATGTCTGTCTTGGAGAACGTGTAATCTCTCTTCCTTGACCATTATTTAATTTAAGACAATCTTGGATTTAGAAGCTTTTTCTAGCACGGGATGCTGTGGCCCTGTCCTTGGGGTGGGAGGTGACAGGTTCATGCATTTGTGTTTTACAGGCTTCTCTACTGCAAAGAAAGATATCACTGGTCCAGAGAAAGTGAGTGGCCATGAGTGGGGCTCACTGACTGTGGAATGTCATTATTCCTCAAAGTGGAAGACCAAGCCGAAATGGTGGTGTTGAGGAGCTAGGTGGAACAGCTTCAAGGAGCTGATTAAAACCAATGGATCAGGGGCTGGTGAGATGGCTCAGTGGTCTAAAGCACCTACTTAGAAAAAGCTTAGGAAAGCACAAAGACCACGGTTCAATCCCCCAGCACCACATGCCAGCCAGCCCCGCCCCCTGGTGGGTTGAGCTGGCCACACACACACACACACACACACACACACACACAAATAAATAAATTTTAAAAAATAATAAATAAATAAAACCAATGGATCAGAGAAGGAGGAGAAGAAGGGACGCTTGTCCATCTGGGACAACCAGAAAGATCTCATGTTCAGTGTAACTATGAAGGATCTCAGGAGAGATGATGCTGGTAGTTACTGGTGTGGGATTGAAAGAATTGGAATTGACCTTGGAGCCCTAGTTCAAGTGACCATTGGTCCAGGTAAATGTGTGTATGTGTGGTTGTATCTCTGAGACCCCACATGAGTAAGCTAACTGTCACCAGAGTGACATATTGCAGAAGGGGGTTCAGTCCTGAGGGCTAAGGCCTTTCTTCCGAGATCCCGGTCCTGTCTTCTGACAGGTAGAAGATGGTGGAGAAGGATGACAATTTTCTCCTCTTAGCACAACACACACAACCCCACCTTATCCCACACAGAATTATATTAGAAGTATTTTCATGTGCATAGAGATGAAGTACTTTAATACAAAGTAAATTATGGAACCTGTATCTGGGCAACATACAGTGATGGGGATCAGATTTCTCTTCTCACTTAAATGACAACAATAAATATAATAGATAAAATATATGAAACTAAGATTTTTTTTTTTTTGTGGAACCTGGGATTGAACTCAGATCCTTGCATTTGCCAGTCAAGTGCTTATCCTACTGAGCCATCTCCCCAGCCCCCAAAACTAAGATTTTAAACACATTATATTCCAGGCAACAAATAACAGTTACTTGCTTGAGAGATTTGTTTGCTTGAAACCCAGAAAGGGATACCAAGGTGGACCCTACAGACTTCTTCAATGGAGGAGAGATTGCTTAGAATCCGGGGAAGTAAAGCTGGTAGATTTGCAGGATAGGGTATCAAAGAAAAGAGTGTAGGGAATGGGGTCCAGAGGTCTGTAGGCTGAATCAAGAGAGAACCTATCCTTTCTTGTGCATAAAGGAACTACCTGAGGTTGGACAGAGAATGACCAAAAAGAACAGAAAGAATGGCTGTCCCAGAGGGCCAGGAGTTACATCTGTCCTCAGGAGCACACTTGGCTAAAGTCATAATTTGTGGAACGTCAGGCAAAATACGTATAAACATGTGGCCCCTCTAGTGGAGATTAATTGGCTCTACAGCAAATGCTGCTTTGACATGGCTTTACAAATCTTCAAAGCAAGTTTTGAAAGAATCCAGCCCTTTCCAAGTAATTTCACTGCATGCCTGTGCAAAACTCAAGATTTATAGGCAGAAGTCTGACATCAAAAAGGTTAAAATCACAGTATCCAGAATAGTAATAGATTATGAGACATGATAATTATTATGGAATGAAGCTGAGAACACCTTTTATGATGAGAATAAACAATTGAAACCAATCTAGAACTAACACAGATGTTAGGATTAGTAGAAAAAGAAATTAAGACAGTATAATAGGGGCTGGTGAGATGGCTCAGTGGTCTAAAGCACCTACTTAAAACAAGCTTAGCAAAGCAAAAGGGACCACGGTTCAATCCCCCAGCACCACATGCCAGCCAGCCCTGCCCCCTGGTGGGCTGAGCTGGCCACACACACACACACACACACACACACACACACACACACAAAGACAGTATAATAACTATATTTGACATGTCTGAGGAAGCAGTGATATGGAAAATATAAAAATACTGAAGCCAAATTTTTAAAAGATTAAAGTTACAAGGGGCAGGGGAGATGGCTCAGTAGAATAAGCACCTGCCTGGCCTTTAACCAACTGTTTTACTTATAAGAATGTGTTCCAGAAGGCTGCCACAAATGTACATCCAATCACACAAAGATATTCATTATATAGAGTGGTAAAAAAATGAAAACAACTAACATGTTTCCCAGGAAGGAAAGAATGAAACAAGTCATGGGGCTGGTGAGATGGCTCAGTGGTCTAAAGCACCTAGTTAGAACAAGCTTAGCAAAGCACAGGGACCGCGGTTCGATCCCCCAGCACCACATGCCAGCCAGCCCTGCCCCCTGGTGGGCTGAGCTGGCCACACACACACACACACACACACACACACACACACACAAATAAATAAATAAAAAGAAACAAGTCATGCTATGTAGATCCCATGGAATACTGTAAAACCACTGAAAACAAAAATCTAAATAAAAAAACTATGGAGACTGACATGGAATAATTTTCTAAATAGTTTAATTAAGAACATAAAACAAGGGGCTGGGGAGATAGCTCAGGGGTCTAGATGCCTGCCTGGCAAGTACAGGGACCTGGGTTTCATCCTTGTAACCACATGACCCATGGGCCCTGCCCTGGGCATGCTGAGCCGACCCCCAAGACCAGGCATGGTGGTGCACGCCTGTAATCCCAGCACTGGGGAGGCTGAAATAGGATCTCTATGAGTCTGACCTGTGTAATAAGACCTTGTACCACTGGGGAGGTAGCTCATAGAATAAGCACTTGCCTGGCAAACACAAGGTCCTGAGTTCAATCCCTGGTTCTGCAAAACAAACAAACAAACAAACCAAAAAAACCCAAACAAACAAAAACCCTGTAACAAATACATAAATTGTTTTTTCCGAATACATAAAATTAAAAAAGTACAAAACAAACACACTGGATATATAAACAATATAAAATAATTGTTAAAAAGTAATAATTGTTTATAATGAGCATTTTGTACGAGAATAAGGAAGAATACACATATACTCCCATAGGGGCTGGGGCCTGAATAAATAAATAAATAAAAGTCTCATTAGGTTGAGCTTAAAACTAACTTACTTGAGAGATTCCCTTGGAAAGCCAGTCAAGCATGAGGGTAGAAAATAAAAGAAAAACCAGGCACCAAATAGCGTTGAGACAGACACCAAGAGACTAGAACGAGAGAGAATTTCAGGGTAGGACACAGAGAAAAAGTCAAGTGCATCTTTTCTTTCCTTTTCTTTTTTGTGGTACTGGGGACTGAACTCAGGACCTTGCGCTTGCCAAGCAAGTGCATATTCTACTGAGCTATCTCCCCAGCCCAAGTCAAGTGCATAGACAATAAGCCAACCCCACCTCCAACGAAATACAGGGGAAACCCAGAGGGTGAAGGCAGTGTGTGCTCACACCTGTGCACTGACACGTGTGTGTGTGTGTGTGTGTGTGTTCACTCTAGAGTCACTATACTGTTCACTCTAGGGTCATTGTACAGCACAATAGATATCCACTCGCCCTCTTCTAACTCTAAGCTGAGCATGAATAAGATAAAGACTTAAAAGGTAGGTCAAGGACAAGTGAACAGAAAGAAGCTATGCATAGACCGCCAGAAGAGATGACACTGGACAGAGGTGCCCAGAAGCCAAGCCACTGATGACAAGTGCCAGGGGTGGGATGGAAAGTCATTCACTCACTCTATAAAAGCAGCTGGGAACAAAGGGCCCACGGTTCCTCCATTTATCAGGAGTCCCCTCCCTGGTTCTTTCTTGATAGGGTACCCATCTATCTTTTCCTTTTCTTCTTTACAAATAAAGTGTTTTTGTTTTGTTAAACTTCATCCCTTGTTTTACTCGGGCCGAGTTTACGGTCCTGGAGGGCTGCTTGTGGTGCTCCTCCAGATGCGACATCTTGGTTCCCCGATCAGGAGCCAGACATGACTCACCCACTTCAGACACATGGTATTTCTCTGAAGGGCCCACACTTGCCCATACACACTCACACAGTAGTTACAGCCTTCACCCTTGAGGAGAAGAGGATCTCCAAAGAATCAAGGTGAAAACAAAACACACTTTGCAGTCTACACTCATGTGTGTTATTTATATTTCATTTATTAAAATCCAAAAATAAATGTAAAATAAATGTAAAACTTGACACGCTGCCAAGTCTTCCTTAGCTCTAGCTCCTCTGCCCTTCCTCAGGATTAAAATGAGTCTCTAGGTCATTCCTGTTTCCTCCATGACCTTAAACGTGACTTGATTTAGTTTTGTTTTTTTTTTTTTTTTCCGTATTGGAAATTGAACTCAGTACCTTGTGCTTGCTAGGCAGGTGCTTGTGTCACTGAGCTGTATCTCCAGCCCTCAATGTCATTTGAGATCATTGCTCTAAATAAAAGATAATTAGCCAGTCATTGGCAGCCCACAATGTACAGTACTCTACAGAACTTGTTGTTTGACTTATCTATGTATTTTCCAGTCATTGCTACATTCAAACGCAACAACCCTCATCACCATTCATGCTGCACTTGTTCATCCAATAACTGAAACATTCTGTCTTCAGACCAACATCTATTTGTCCCAATTTGTTCCCCTAGTAACTACCATTCTACTCTCTGCTTCAGTGAATTCAACTTTCTAAGATGATTCCACATATGAGTTATCATAAAGCATGACAGGATTTATTTATTTATTTAGCAGCACCAGGGATTGAACTAAGGATCTTGTGCTTGCCAAGCAGATGCTCATGCCACTGAGCTATATCCTCAGCCCCTATCTTTGTCAGAATTTATTTTTTATGAAGGTAAATATTATTTCATTATATATCCTTACCACAGTTTTCTTTCTTCCACTTGACTGCTGGTGGACACTTAGGTTGGTTCATGTCTTGACCGTTGTGTTGCCGTGAACATGGAGATGGAGGTAACTCTTAAGATGCTGATGCCAGAGCTGGGAATGTAGTTCCATGGTGGGTTACTTGCCAAGCATATAGGAGTATTTGAACCACAGCTCTAAAGAAAACAGCAATTTGATTTCTTGTGGATATATACTCAACTGTGGGATTCCTGGATCAGATAGTAATACTGTTCTTAATCCTGAAAGAAACTGTATACTGTTTTTCATAGGGACTATATATATCAATTTACATCTCCATCAACAGTGACAAGAGTTTCCTTTCTGTATGTCTTCACCAACACTTGTCTCCTCCCCAGCCCTCCCCCTCCCTTTCCTCTCCCCCCTTCTTTTTCTTTCTCCTCTTCCTCCTCCTCCTTTGCCTCTGCCTCCTCCTCCTCTTCCTCCTTT
>NW_004524609.1:14303469-14318038 GCF_000260255.1 Octodon degus | reverse complement strand
CTCTTCCTCCTCCTCCTCCTCCCTCTTCTTCTTCTTCTTCTTCTTCTTCTTCTTCTTCTTCTTCTTCTTCTTCTTCTTCTTCTTCTTCTTCTTCTTCTCCTTCTCCTTCTCCTTCTCCTTCTCCTCCTCCTCCTTCTTTTTCTTCTACCTCCTCCTCCTCCTTCTTCTTCTTCCTCCTTCTCCTCCCCCTCTTCTTCCTCTTCCTCCTCCCCATCCTAACATGTGTGACTGAATATCTCATGGTGGGAGTTTTGTTTCATTTTGTTTTGAAACAGGGTCTCACTGTGTGGTTCAGCCTGGTCTTGAACTCACTATGTAAACCAAGTTGGCTTCAAACTTACATGAACCTCCTGCCTTAGCTTCTCAAGAGCTGGAATTACAGGTGTGTGCCACCATGCTTGGCTTTATGGTGTCTTTGATTTGCCTTTTTCAATACATTTTTAGACTTTTTTTTTTAAACCTTGCTTGGTTTTGAGAAGATGTAGACTTATAGCTGAAGCTGACAAATTTAAAACTCAAATGAGAAGATGATAAGATATCAATTAAGTGTAAATATCAGATAAGCAATGAATAAAATTTTAGTGTGTCCCAAATATTCCATAAAATTCAAATTTTCCCTAGAATCTTATTTTTATCTGGAAATCTACTTACACGCCCTTCCAGAGCTTGGTCCAAGTTCCGCAGTGTTTGCCAGGTAGACTGCATATTTTGTGATATAGGACTAGCCCATTCAACATCAGATTTTTTTTTCTCTATTTCTTCTTTTTCCTCCTCCCCTGGTCTTAGAGAGAGGAAGCTGAATATAATAACATCTTTGCCATCTTTGAAGGAGGATTCAAATCTTTGTCTTAGCAAAATTTTGCAAAATTTTTAACATCTCACATTCCTTTAAAGTGTATTCTTAACAATTTATATTTTTCTTTACAATTGTTGTTAGGTTTTTCAGCAGCGCTGCAGAGAAGCAGAAGTGAAAGGATGGAAAGGACCTTTACTGCCACTGAGCAGGACACAGAGAGGATCCTCTGACCTGAGACAGGGTGGCCCAGACCTTGTGGACTTTTCCTAGGGGCGGAGCTTGAGGGACAGGTTCAGTGACACCCAAGGAGCTGACTGGGGCTCCCTTGGGTGTGAGGGAGAGGTATCCAGGCCTGGGGTGGGGAAGAAGGAGGAAGTGGTCATTGGGAAGACAAGCTGTTGTTTCAGGGATTCAGCTATGTTGAATCAGGGCCATGATAATTTAACGGTTTGTACTCGGGCCATAATCTATCAATTGTGAATCCTTTCTCTCACTGAACTAAGCTATTGCTGATTAATTTGTAAAAAATTCATTGGTATACTATATTTAAAAATTCCCACAGATCCAAACTCTCTGCCTTATTGTACATGGTTTATGCCTTTTGTTGAGTAGATACAAAAGGCAAGCTGATAATAATGGCTCATCTCTGCCTCTGAGCATCACTCTGCATCTCCTTGTGAGGGTGATACAGGGAGAAAAACTGGTCTCTGGTGGGTGACCTCCCAACAATATAGGGAACCTCCAAATGACAGGGAAAAGTGATCTCTGGACCTGACCTGCATAAGTTCATGTTCTCTAAAACCAAAGAATGAATTTTAGGAACAAACGGAAATTATGAGCAGAATAGATTTATTGAGAGAAAGAAAGCTCCTGTCCAAGAGAGGGACAGGAGGGGGGCCTGAGCGGGTAGTTTCTCCCAGGAAGTTGTCTCTTCCAGGGACTTTTATAGAGAAAAACCATGTGGTAAGGTGGGTCTAAGGTGGTGGAGAAGACTTGGGAACTCGCTTAGTTGGGCATGAGGTGGGACAAAACTATGGTCAACCAATGAGATTGCAAGCACCATTGCTCAGGTAAAATTGATTAAATCCAGTATCAAATGGGAAAGGGAGTCATGTAGCAAGCAGGCCTGCGGGCCTGAATGCCAGATAGGGTCTCTTCCTGTTGGGGGTTGGGCTAATAACTCATTTGGAGGGGGCATGGAACTAGCTCTGTTCTTTAAGTGGCTGCTTCCACAATGCTGGCAGCCTCAGGTTGCTGTAGTTCGATCCCCACAACACTCCAGCCATCCAAAAGTGCCCTGAAGGCATTCAACGAGCAAAAAATAAATAAATAAATAACTCATTTGGGCTCTTTCAAGTTGATTGATACTATTTAGGATATCAATCCCTAATGTCCATCCCTAGGGAAGTATGTAAACTCTGTTTCCTCTTTTTGTCTTGGTCTTCAGGTGTGGCCTATGTGGGAGTGTCTGTCTCTTCCAAGTTGCAAAGTCACCTTGTCTTCCATCTTATCTCCTTGAGGGCCTGGCCCTGTCTGACTACCTATAATATTTCTATCTAACTCGGCTGCCTACAACAAGGGGATGCTGGTCATTGTGTTGGTCTTATGGGAGTTCAACAGCAGCCACCACCATAGGCAACAGGTAAGGAGTAGGATATGACATTAATATCATCCCACAGTTACTGCAGATTGATCAAGCTCACAATCTCCCAAGTAAGTGTACAGCAAAGGTTTAAATAAAAGAGACAGGGGCTGAGGAGATAGCTCAGTAGAATAAGTGCTTGCCTGGCAAGCACAAGGGCCTGAGTTCAATCCCTGGTTCTGCAGGGGAGAAGGGAGAGTGGAGAGTGGAGAGTGGAGAGTGGAGAGGGGAGAGGGGAGGGAGGTGGTTTCAATTTTGGGCTCCAGGAGGTTCCAAACCCTCTACTAGAATTTGAGATTTTCTGGGGCTATGACAAAGAACTCCTCTAGGCAGCCAATATTTACTTATCAAAACAAGGTGGGAAATCCTAAAGAAAGGCGAGACTTTGCCTTGAATGGCAGGGCCCTCCCAAGACGTTGGAGATCTGCTCAAGGGCTTCTCCAAGCAAGACATTATCTTTATTTGAAAGAACTATGTTATCTCCAGGAAGGTCTCCACCAAGAGTGAGATGCCTGCAACTACAGTCTCTACCTAACTTATCGAGGTTAAAGCCAGGTGTCCTTAGCTGTGGCCTTGTCCTTTGAGGCAACAGGCTTTCCTGGCCATTGCAGGCTGCCACCTCCAGTCAAGGGGCCTAGGTCTTGGGCAGACTCACAAGTAAACAGGAAAAGTCAGCCGGTTAATATAAACCTTGCTCAGAGCCACTTTGTAGTGGTCTCCATCAAGACCCTCTAGAAACTTATTTGGGTTTTTAGACTGTATTTTAATGAATAAAGACTATTGAAGGGAACAACTATTTTGAAGATTATTGTGTGTAGAGTATGGGAAATGTGTATTCTGTGGAAAACATGAAACAGCAGACATGAGGGTACATGTATAATACAGAGGAAATAGGCTGTGGGAGGTAGCAGTGGATGCTGGGAGAAGTAGACACATTGAGGAGATCCTTGTGTTGTAGGCAGCTGATTAGAAATATTCTAGGCAGGCAGACAGGCCCTCAAGGAGACAAGATAGAAGACAAGGTGACTTTGCAACTTAGAAGAGACAGACACTCCCATATGGCCACACCTCAAAACCAAGACAAAAGAGGAAACACAGCTACATACTTCCCTAGAGATGGGCATCAGGGATTGATATTCTAAATAGGTATCAATCACCTTGAAAGAGCCCAAATGAGTCACTAGCCCAAACCCCAATAGGAAAAGACCCTGTCCCATATTCATGCCCGCTTGCTGTTTGACTTGCTTCCCCATTTAGTACTGAATTCAGTCAATTTTACCTGAGCAGGGGCTGGAGAGATGGCTCAGTGGTCTAAAGCACCTACTTGGAACAAGTTTGGCAAAGCACAGGGACCGCGGTTCAATCCCCCAGCACCACATGCCAGCCAGCTGCGCCCCCTGGTGGGCTGAGCTGGCCACACACACACACACACACACACACACACTAAATAAAAATGTTTAAAAAAAAATTTACCTGAGCAATGGTGCTTGTAATCTCATTGGTTGATCATAGTTTTGTCCTACCTCATTCCCACCTAAGTGAGTTCCCATGTTCTCCACCACCTTAGACCCACCTCACTGCATGGTTTTACACTATAAAAGTCCCTGGAACAGACAGCTTCCCGGGGACAACCCGCTTGATCCCCCCTTCTTTCCCTCTCTCAGACAGGAGCTTTCTTTCTTTCTTTTTTTTTTTTTTTTTCGGAATGGGGGATTGAACTCAGATCCTTGCATTTGCCAGTCAAGCGCTTATCCTACTGAGCCATCTCCCTGGCCCCAGGAGCTTTCTTTCTTTCCCTCAATAAATACATTCTGCTCATAATCTCCATTTGTTCCTCAAAATTTATTCTTCAATTTTAGAGAACACTGATAGATTATGGCTCTAGTAAGAATTGCTGAATTATTATGGTGGTTGTCTAATATGACTGAAGCCCTTGAAACAACAGCTTATCTTCCCAATAACCATTTCCTCCTTCCCCACTCCAGCCCTAGGTACAACTTCCTTTGATCTTTCCTGCCCACACAAGAAAGCCTCCAATCAGCTCCTTACATGTCACTAAACCCGCCCCTCAAATTCCACCCCTAGCAGAAGTCCATATAGTCTCAGGTCAGAGGATCCGCCCATCTCCCTGCCCTTGGTCCTCTCCATGTGTTTAGAGCTAATAAAGGCTTTCTCTCCCCCATTTCTACTTCTCTGCTTTGCTGCCACCACTGCTGCCATTGCTGTTGTCTCTAAAACCTATCAAACACAAACTCCCCCCAGGCACCTTTTAGGTTGGGAGATCAGTTTTTCTCCTTGTGTCATTTGGAGGTTCCCTGTACTATTTGGGGGCACCACCTACAGGAGTTCACAAGGGACTGATTTGGGGATATATGGGAAAAGGGACATTAAGGATAGCTGGGGTTCTGGCCAGAGCAGCAGTGGGATGTGACACTGTTTCCTCATCCTTGGAGTACAGGTGAAGAAGCCTCTATTAGCATAAAATCAACCAATAACAAATACTGGGGTGGGGGAAATGGACCAATTCTCCACTGTTGGAGGGAGTGTAGACTGGGAAACCGCTGTGGAAATCAGCATGGAGATTCCTCAAAAGCCTAGGATTACAGCTTCCATTTAATCCAGCTATTCTTCTTCTTGGTGTCTTCTCAGAAGAACTAAAAAATTCATCTATAGCAATATGTGTGCATCCATGTTTATAGCAGCACAGTTTATAATATCTACATCTTGGAAACAACCGAAATGCCCGTCAGTCACTGAATGGCTAAAAAAGATTTTTTTTTATATGATGGAGTACTGCTCAGCCATAAAGAAAGATACACTTGAGACATTGATAACAACTAAACAGGTAGATCTTGAGACTGTACTCTTCAGTAAAATAAATCAGACACATGTGTAAATACTGCATTATCTTTCTGATGTGAGAAATTGAAAGTGCAAATAAGAAGCAAAATGTATAATATGTATTATGAAATAGAAAGTAATTGTTCAAAGGGAAAGGGGAATGGAGGGGTAGAAGGGAAAAGCAAAAATGAGAAAAACGATAAAATGGAAACAAAGCTTTATAATTGAGGAGGGAAGAGGGGTTAAGAGAGATAAAGGGAGTGGGAAGAAAAGAACTAAATTACGTCATGTTCATGTACAGATTCCTTCTTATGAATGTGATCATGATGCATATCTAAATTGTACTAATAGAGGGCCAGTCAAATAGCTCAGTGAATTAAAGTGTCTGCAAGCAGCGCAGAGGCCAGGGGTTCGATCCCCAGGCCTGCTGAGCTGGCCCCACCCGGGCTGTGCTGAGACAGCAGTTGAGACTGGGCATGGGGACGTGCTCCTGTAAACCCAGCTCTTGGGAGGCTGTGGACAGGCAGGTCACTATGAGTCCGATGTAGTAGTGAGACCCTGTAGACCCTTCCCTAAAACACAGAAAAAATAAATAAAATAAAAAATAAATTGTACCAATAAACTTGATTTTTAAAAAAGAAGCCTGTTTGGAGAGAGAAGAACGTGGCTTGGACATGTTAAGGCACTCATGAGACTCCCAGAGGGGATGCTGTGCAGGTCTAGTTTCACATAGATTTGAAACTCTGGCAAGATATGGAGAAATAAACATTGTGGGAGCAGAGGTGGTAAACAAAGCCAGAGCCCAGTGGGGTCATCCAGTGGGATGGCTACACTTCCTGGAGGGGAAGTCTCAGTCACGGCTGAACTTTAAGGACAACAGAAGCAGAAGCTTCCCAAGTAGACTAGGACCTACTGGAGAAACAGAAATAAAATACAGATAAGGCACAGAGAACTCAGGGTAAAGAGGCGATGTTACAAAGAGATTAGGTTACTTGAGGACCAAGAAATGAATTTAACATAGGGGTCATGGTGGGCCCTGAAGAGTTGAGGGTGAAGGTGTGTGGAAGGCTGAGAAGTGTAGTGACAATGAGCTGGGGAGACAGTGGAGCTGGAGAAGATATTGTTAAGAAGTTTTGGGAGGAGGTAGTAGATAGAGACATGGGGTTGAGAAAGGGGTCTGGAGACAGCTTGGTGTGCTGTTGAAAAGCCACACATTGACTACACTGGAGAAGGTGTCTGGGATCTGATTCATATAGTACAACAACTGTCTTCTAGCGTGGCCCCATTTGCACAGTAATCTCAATACTTCCAATCTATAAATATATATCTGTTCTTAGATTCTCTTTGAGATTCCTTACAGCACCTGGCTGCTTCTCTCACTGGTGAAATGGACAAAATCTTCAGCATGTGTTCATTTTTATATCTATATCAGTCATAAGTTTGCCACCTCCCCCATGTATTGTGTAATAGGTAGTTTACTTTTGTGTTGTTTATTGTTCCATTGGGATAGTGAGCAGGGACCGGGTCTTATCTCCTTCCTGGGGGCATGGGAGCACATCTTCCTTAAACAGAAGGCTGTGTTTTCCATGGAATTACAGTTTTTGTAGATTCCTTGTCTTGAAGAAAGGAAACAGATAGTCACTCTCCTCTTGGGTGACAGCCTGCCTTTCTGGACATGCCAGTTTGGGGACAGTGCGCTGTACGGTAGGTTCCATTGGTTGGGCTGACTTCACCCTCCCTTGCCCCCCTGAGCCCTGCTCATCCAGAGCACAGCACTGAACATGGTCAGGAGCAGACCCACCAAGATGCCCAGAGTGGGAAGGAGACATTGCTGAGCAGGGACTTGTGGGGACACAGGGGCAGGAAGTGAACTGCCTCCTTGAATCCTTCTCTTTTTACCTCTCTCCCTATGTGGTTTTTGTTGTTGTTGTTTGTTTGTTTGTGGAACCAGGGATTGAACTCAGGCCCTTGTGCTTGCCAGGGAAGCACTTATTCCACTGACCCATCTCCCCGGCCCCTCTCACTATGTTTTATGTCAGTGGGTTAGTGATCCAGGTAGCAGGAAAATTTGGAAGGGACATTGACCCATGAAGTTGATCACTGAAGGTCATGGTCATCTCTCCAGTTCAGCAGCAAGCTGGACAGCTGGACTTACTATCAAAGGATATAGGGATGAGGGGTAGAGTAAAAAAGTGTTGAAGAAACCTAGATAGTGGCCTTCCTTTTCTTGTTGTCCTGCCTAACAGCCAGCTAACTCTCTCTGTGTCTCATTATTTCTGTCACTCACTCTATCTACCCTCTCTTTCTCTCTCCTAACAAACTCTGTCTGTCTCTGTCTCTGCCTGTCTGTCTCTGTCTCTGTCTCTCTGTTCGTCTGTCTATCTGTGTCTGTCTGTCTGTCTGTCTGTCTGTCTCTCTCTCTCTCTCTCTCTCTCTCTCTCTCTCTCTTTCTATCTCTCTGCCTGAGAGCTGGGCACGTGTGATGGAAACCACTACGAAGTGGCTCTGAACAGGATTTAAGGTCAACCAATTGGCTTTCTATGCTTGCTTCTGAGTCTGTCCCAGGCCCAGGCCCCAGGCAGTGACTCATAGTAAGAATCATTGGTCTCAGCTGAGGCCTGTGAAGCTGTGATGCTGCAAAGGACAAGACAAAAGCCAGATGTGGTGGTGCACACTATAATCCCAGCACTCAGGAGGTGGAGGCAGGAGGGTCATTGTGAGTTTGAGGCCAGCCTGGGCTACAAAATGGATTCAAGACTAGCCTGAACATAGTGAGACCCTGTTTGAAAAGACGGTGGTGGGGGGGAGGACAAGACAAGGCCACAGCTAAGGCTATCTGGCTCGAATCTCAATTAACTAGATAAAAGGCCAGGGAGATAGCTCAGTGGCATAGTACCTGCCTGGCAAGAGCAGGTCCTGAGTTTGATATATAGTATAAAAAAATTAATTAGACTGGCAAGTGCAAGGGCCTGAGTTCAATCCCCGGTTCTACCCCCCGCCAAAAAAAAATTAGATAAAGACTGTAACTGTAGGCATCTCCTGGGGGTGAAAGCCTTCCTGGAGACAACCTAGTTCTCTTAAATTAACATGATGTATTCTTAGAGAAGTCTCAAGGTCCTGCTCAGCTTCCCATGCTTTCTTTAATATATCCCTTCTCCTTTGTTTGAAAACCAAATAAATATGGGCCACCTAGAGAAGTTCTTCATCTTAGCCCCCAGAGACCTTGAATTCTGTTAAGAGGGTTTGGCCCTTCAGGAGCCCTGAAATCACACCACTTGGCTCTTTCATTTAAGCCTTTGCTGTATACTCAGTTGGGAGACTGTGGGCCTGATCAGTGTGCAGTAACTAAGTGATAATATTAACCCATTACACACTTAGGTGTTTCCTAATGGCCATGTGACAGCCCAGTGGATGCAGAGTGCACTCTGGTCAGCTTTCCAACCTCTTCCTCCAGGGCCTCCCAGCTCCCCTCTCTTAAGGGGAAGGCAGAGGCCGCTCCTCTGTGCAGCC
The DNA here is from genome assembly GCF_000260255.1 of Octodon degus. Taxonomy (NCBI): domain Eukaryota; kingdom Metazoa; phylum Chordata; class Mammalia; order Rodentia; family Octodontidae; genus Octodon; species Octodon degus. Next base: position 14,309,249 of record NW_004524609.1, on the reverse strand, counting down.
CGGAGCTTCTGGGTCACCCATGCAGTCTCCAAGTCTCCTAGTCTCACCAGACCCTCATCTTTGCAGCAGGGAACTTTGCCCAAAGAGTTTGCTTGTCTGCCTTTGTGGGGACCCTGAAACCTAGCCATGAATCCTCTAGGGGACTTCTGGTCTGTCCTCTTTGGGCAACTCACCTCTCAGCAGGTGGCCTCAGGTATCTCTCTGTTTTAATTTACCTCACTGGGCTTCTAATCTCTCTCTCTCTCTCTCTCTCTCTCTCTCTCTCTCTCTCTCTCTCTCTGTCTCTTGTCTATCTCTCTCTGTCTCTGTCTCTGTCTCTCTCTCTCTCTCTCTCTCTCTCTCTCTCACACACACACACACACACACACACAAATTGAGTGATCAAGGAGGAAATACATTTAACTACATTTATGTCTCAGGAGGGTGTTCAGGGTCTCACTACTGGATTGGACTCATAGTGATCTGCCTGTTTACAGCCTCCCGGGATTATAGGTGCACACCACCATACCCAGTCTCAATTGCTGTCTCAGCATGCCCTGGGGGCGGGCATGGCACAGCAGGCCCAGATTGAACATCCCAGCTCCTGCACCTGCTTGCAGGTGCTTTAATCTGCTGAGCTATTTGGCTGGCCTTCCATGGTACTTTTGAACTGGTTATTTACGTAAAAGAAAGCTACTATTATATGTTGCTTTTATGACCCAGAAGCTCATTGTTTGGAATATTCAACTGATTTTCTTGGGTTGTCTAGGTATAAAACACTTCTTTTTTGTAAATATTGATGGTATTGCCTCCCCTTTTCTTGTGATGGTCCCACTTGTGTGTCTCTCTAGCTGACAACATTGGTCCCAAACACACGGGTGGGCAATGCCTAATGTTTTAGGCATGAACAGGAACGTCTCTCTTGCCTCTGAACCTTCCATTGGGACTCATCATGTGTGATGCTGGAAGACAGTGAGTGATGAGAGAGGCCAAGAGAGACATGAGGACTGGAGAGTTTTACGTTATGAAGGCTGCTTTCCTGGAGGCAGCAGGGGATATGAGTCTGCACAGCTGAAGACTGCGGTTAGCAAAGCGAACAGAGATGGACAGATGAGGTCAGCCATTAACCAAAAGTCAATGGACTGGAGGAAGAGACCACCGCAAAGACTTTCTGAGAGCTAAGCTAGCTGAGTGTGGCAGGAAGAATCAATTGAAGGCTCCCGGTAAAGAGGCAATTAAAGGATGCAGACCAAATACAATGCATTCCGGTTGATTACTGGGGCTAAAACTACTTGGAGCCCTGGTACCTGACCACATGAAGAAGGGACTCCTACAAAACTAAGCGCATTCTGTGCCCTGCCTGCTGGTCTTTAAGACTAATTTAGGCACAGTTATTCTGTGGCATGAATTCTGAAATAAAACTGGTCAATAATTAGAAGTCAATTTCCCAAAATATTAATCTTTTTTTGTGTGGTGGTATGTAGGTTTCAGTAATACTATATGCATTGTATTGATTTTTCCTTTAAATGCGTTATTTTAATAAATGCCTTGGGAGCTTGAAGTTTGCATGGAAAAAATTAAGGAAAGCATTTTGAATGCTGTGAAATATCTTCTTTTCCTACGGTGATTATATTTCTCTTGTCTAAATTGTTCACATAGGGGCCGGGGAGATGGCTCAGTGGAATAAGTGCTTCCCTAGGAAGCACAAGGGTCTGAGTTCAATCCCCGGTTCCGTAAAATAAATAAATAAATAAATAGTTCACATAATTAATCATACTAAAATAGCTGCCAGGGGAGATAGCTCAGTGGAATAAGGCTTGCCTCTCAAGCACAAAGTCTTGAGTTCGATCCCTGGTACCACCAATAAATAAATGCATACATACATACTTACATACATAAAATAGTTGACAAATGAGTTGCCTGACAGTCCTAGAATTAATTCCTAGAATTATTCTTTAATGAAGTCCATATTTTATCTTTTAATACTTTATTTAAGAACTTTATTAAGAATATTTATAAATGAGATTGACGTGTTTTCTTTTCTGGTATGTGATCTTGGCCAGGTTGTAACATCAGTATTATATTGATTTTAGCTAAGATCATTGGAAAGTTCTTCTTATATGTTCTGGAAAGATCTGACTCAGATTGGAAATCCCTGTTCTTTGAAAGATTTGGGAGAATTCACTTGAAAAATTGAAATAATATCCAGACAAGCTTTAGATGTGTTCCAGAAAGTACCTCTAGAATCCACTCAAGGGCAGTTTGAAACCAGCTTTTCAAGAATGAACTTACGGGGGGCTGGGGAGATGGCTCAGTGGAATAAATGCTTCCCTGGCAAGCACAAGAGCCTGAGTTCCACAAAAAAAAAAAAAAAAAAAAAGAATAGACTTGTGCAGAAGAAGCCACTGGGCCAGCCAGTGGACTTGGAGTTCACAAGCTCAAAATCTTTGATTCTGATCACAACTTTGCAGAAAAGAAACACGTAACCTATGAGGAGGCAGGAGGACCACCTACATCTGCTCAAGAACTCTTAAAAATTTCCATTCTCTATCTCTCTCTTTCCATGAATTCCAGATGGGAGATCAGAACAATCTTATGCTGTGACAGAAAGCTGTTGCTTAAGTCACCTGCCTCTGGTACTTTGTTATGGCAGCTCAAGGTGGTTTTCTACTCATTATTTTCAGGAAAGAAGTGAAGAAGGCTAGAACACAGTACTAAATGATTCAGACATTTTTTTTGACCATATAGCATAAGAAGATTGCAACATGTATATATTTAGAAGAAATTAAAAGATTTTTTTTCTTGTATTTTAGGGAAGGGTCTACACAGGGTGTTCAGGGTCTCACTACTGGGTCAGACTCATAGTGATTCTTCTGTTTCCAGCCTCCTAAGAGCTGGGATTACAGGCATGCACCACCATGCCCAGTCACAACTGCCAGCTCAACACGGCCTGGGGGTGGGGCCGGCACAGCAGGCCTGGGGATTGAACCCTCAGCCCTTGCACCTGCTTGCAGGCACTTTAATCCACTGAGCTATTTGGCCAGCCCAGAGATTGAAAGATTTGGATGCTGCTGCTCTAGAAAAATTTTCTATACCCTTCAACTTATTTATGTAACTAAAATTGCTCAACTTATAAAAATGAAAGAAATAGAAATTGGGCTTTGAATCCAACCTCATATGGACAGATAAAATCCATCACTGAACATGTAAATTAATTGAATAACAGTGCTCCACCAATTTCAAGAATGGATAAAGTTAAATTAAAATATGGCTTTATACTCTCATCAGTTACATATAGTGGTCTTGATTCAAGTTGCTTTGTTTTACTCAATAGTATATTAATAGCTCGTAGGAAGTGCTAGTTATTTGGGTGCTTTGGTTTTAGAGATGTCTGGGCACAACTCTTGGTCAAAGATTACATACAGTGCTTAAGGAAGTTATAGGCATCCACTTGCTCAGGGCTGCCTTAACTTTCTATTCCTCCTTCACCTCTATCATCTCTTTTTCCCCTTCCCCTCTTTCTCCTTCTTGGTTCTGGAGAATCCAGTCCAGGGTCTTCCTATGCTAGGCTCACGTTTCACTACTGAACTATGCCACAACTCTCCTTTCAAGAAAACTCTTTACTGATACAGGATCTTGCTGGAAGAAACAATGCCTTTTCTAGCGAAAATAAGAACAAGACAGCTCCTCTGTCTTAGGCTATAGTTAACCCCAGGAAGCCCCTCCTGAGCTCACTAAACACAGGAAACACCTCTTTCAACTCTGGAGACAGCTGCACAGCCACCCAAGATGGCTTAGCAATAGCCACGAACAGAAAGTCGCCACACCCTCTCTCTGCCCATTCCTCCCAACCTTAACAGCCCTGCCCAGCAACTCCTCAGGCCCAGCTGTCACGCTGCTTAAACTACCCAATCAAAATAGAACGTAAACCTTCAACCCAGCCAATGGGCAGAAAGATCAGCTTCTTCTCTTGCACTAGAAGCAAAAGGAACCTGCTACACCCCACCTGTATGCTTGCTACCTTGCCTGAGAGATGTTGCACACCCTTCTGCAGAAGCAAAAACAAACAAAAGAAACCAACAGCAACAATAATCACACAAACTCCTGGCCTTGTCAAGATCTTGGTTCTGAGTGCTGCATTATCTGTCCCAGCAAATTGAGTCTGTGGGCTTATTTCCAGCACGACTGTTGGCCCAGGCTGGTCTCAGACTGTTGAGCACAATGGATCTGCCTCCTGCAGCCTCCTGGCAAGCTGGGACTACAGGTGTTTGCCCCTGTGTGCCCAGGTTTCTGGTGTCCCTGCTGGAGCCACCTGAGGCAGAACTTAAACATGCAAGTGTAGGCTCCACCTCAAGGCAGCTGTGTCAGAATGTCATAAGATTGAGAAGGGCACATGTTGTGCTTTATTTAAAAAAAAAAAAAAAAAAAAAGGAATTGGAAGCCTTGAGAAAGATAAATGCCACGAGCTGAGCTGAACAGTGAACTTCCTGTCCTACTTCCTACCTAAGATTAGAGCAAAAACGAGGCAGTTCTGCTAGCAACCAGCAGGTGGCAAAAATGGATACCGAAAGTGTACCTCTCGCCTTCCCAAACTGCTTCACAGTGGCTCGTTGTGAGGTAGGATAGAAGAAATGAAGATGGTCAGAAAGAAGGCAAGAAAATTCTAATTTTAGGGCCGACCAGATACCTCCACGGACTAGAGCATCTGCTTAGGCAGAGCACAGAGGCCGGGGTTTGATCCCCGGCGTGCCATACCGGCCCTGCCTGCAGGGTACACTGAGAAGGTGATTGAGACTGGGCATGGTGGGGCACACATGTAATCCCAGTGCTTGGGAGGCTGAAAACAGGAGAATCACTATGAGTCGATTCTATGTAGTGAGACCCTGAACACCCTGTAGACCCTTCCTTAAAATACAAAAATAATAAAATAAAATAAAAAAGAAAAATGATATAGGCAGTCAGACAGGGCTGGGCCCTCAAGGAGGCAGCAGGGGACACAAGATTCCTTGCAACCGTGAGAGAAATGGATGCTCCCGCTGTGGCCAGACCAAAAGACCAAAGATTGAGCAAATGCTGACCTCCCTAAAGATAAGCCTTCGGAATTGATCAGCACCCTGAGCAAGCCACGCAGAGTCACTAAGCCAACTGCCACTGGCTACCAGCTACACTCCTCTGTATTTGTGCCCGCTTGCTACGTGACTCGCTTCCTCATTTCTTCCTGGATTTAATCCATCTTACCGGAGCAATTGTGCTTATAATCTTGTTGGTTGACCATAGTTTTGTCTCACCTCTTTTGCAAGTTCCCATGTTTTCCACCTTAGACTTGCCTCACCCCATGGTTAGCTCTATAGAAATCTCTGGAGGGCTAGAGAGACAGCTAGGCAGTCCAAGAGCCTGCCTGGTGAGCACAAGGACCTGGGTTGGATCCCCAGTACCACGTGCCATGCTGACCCCAGAACCCTGGGCATGTTGTGCTGAGCACAAAAATTGGGCCTGGTGGCACATGCCTATAATCCCAGAGGTGGGAAGCTGAGACAGGAGGATCACTAAAGTCTGAGCTGTGTAGTGGGGCGCCGTACCAAAAGAAAAAAATGTCCCTGGAAATAGGTACTTGGGGCAACCCGCTTGGGCCCCCCTTCTGTCTCTCTCTCTCACACAGATACTTTTTTTTTTCCCTCAATAAATACATTCTGGAACCCTAGAACCAGTCCTAGCCCAGGTCCAGTGAGTGTGTGGAGAGCTTCCTGCTACCCTGCGCTGGCGGGACCAGTCCCAGCCCAGGCGCAGCGTGGGCCGGACCC
>NW_004524609.1:14283741-14300353 GCF_000260255.1 Octodon degus | reverse complement strand
AGAATATATGCAGTGTATTATTTGTTGAAAAAAAAAAGAAAATAAATAAATAAATAAATACATTCTGGGGCCGGGGAGATGGTTCAATAGAATAAATGCATTCCTGGCAAGCACAAGGGCCTGAGTTCAATCCCCGGTTCCACCAAAAAATAAATAAATAAATAAAAAATAAATAAATACATTCTGCTCTTAACATCTGTTTGTTCCTAAAATTCATTCTTCAGTTTAGAGAACATGAATTCATCCCAGGTATCCTTCATGTTGTGAGTTTCATTCCCCTATATTGGTTCTAGAACTACAAAACTGGTACTATGACAATGAAGAAGCAGATCCCAGCCCACTAACTCATCCTTAAATCTGGCCTCCTGCATTTTGGGGAGAGCCATTCTGAACCTTTCATTAACATATCCCCTAACCAGTTGCTCAAGGTAGAGTCCCTTCCTAGTTATTCTTAAGCGCTGGCCTGATTTTTGTCAACTTTTCAAGCTAAAGTCCCTCACCATGTTCTCTTGTTTTCTTTTCTTTCTTTCTTTTCTTTTCTTTCTTTCTTTCTTTTTTTCTTTCTTTCTTTCTTTCTTTCTTTCTTTCTTTCTTTCTTTCTTTCTTTCTTTCTTTCTTTCTTTCGTACTGGGGATTGAACTCAGGACCTTTTGCTTGCCAGGCAAGTGCTTATTCTACTGCGCTATCTCCCAGGCCCATGTTCTCTTGTTTTCTAAATCACTTTCTGTAAATTTGTGCCTGTGTTTTAATTTCCAATATCACTAAAAGCAAGGACCTATGCTAACTGGTGACAGAAGGGGTCTGGGGTCCTGATTTTATGGACCTGATGGGACTTTTGCAGGAACGAGACATAAATCACTGCTTTTTCAGTCTTTGCAGGCAAAGGTCTTCCTGAAGTAAAAGAAGGCTATAAGCAAGGAGCTGGAGTGTGACTCCTGCCTTTAAGAGAATCGGTTAGTAAATTTAGTGGGTGTGCATTTCCTGCTTCCACTCTGAGCTTGTTCTGTTGTATGCAACTGAATTAGATAAAAATATAGGCAATCAGACAGGGTTCGGCCCTCAACAGAGCCAGTAGGGAAGGCAAGATGCCTCGCAACTGTGAGAGAGATGGGCCTTCCTGCTCTGGGCAAGACCTCAAGACAGAGGATGAAGGAAATGCAGCCACATGCCTCCCTAGAGATGGGCATTGGGGAATGATATTCTAAATAGCTACCAATCACCTTGCAAAAGCCAGGAAGAGTCACTAACCCAACCCACTACAGGAAGAGCCCCTTTTCTGTGTTCATGTCCACTCACCATGTGACTTGCTTCCCCATTTGATCCTAGTTAATCAATTTTACCTGAGTACTTGTACTCATAATCTTATTGGTTGACTACAGTTTTGCCCCACCTCACGGCTGCCTTGTGAGTTCCCATGTTTCCCTCCTTGGACCCACCTTACCTCATGGATTTTCTCTCTATAAAGATCTCCAGAAAAGGCAGGTTCCTTGGCAACCCTTTAGGTCCTTTTCTGCCTCTCTCTCAGACAGAAGCTTTCTTTCCCTCAACAAATATATTCTACTCTTTGATAGGTTATGGCCCTAGTATGAATTGATGAATTATTATGGTGGTCATCCAATATGGCTGAAACCCTTAAAACAATAACTTATCTTCCCAGAGACCACCACCCCCCTTCTTCTCCAACTCATTTCCTTTCATCTTTCCCACCACCTCAAGGAAGGCCCCAATCAGCTCCTCAAGTGTATCTAAACATCCCCTCAAACCCCACCCCTGGCAAAAGCCATAAAAGCCTCAGCATCCCTTTGTTCCAGTCCAGCGAATTCCTTATCATCCCAAATTTTCTCCGTGTCCTACAAGATAATGAAGCCCCTTTCCCTTTATAATAAAAAAGGAACTATTACCTTTTTCCTTCTGCCTGTTTCTCTGCTGCAATACCATCAAAACCTATCACTCTTAACTCCGTTGTTCCTAAAATTCATTTTATTTATTAATTATTATTTACTTGTTTATTTATTTTTGTACTGGGGATTGAACTTGGGACCTTGTGCTTGCGAGGCAGGTGCTTATGCTGTTGCGTTGTAGCCCTGATCACCACTCTTTGATTTTTAGAGAACATGAACATGTCCCAGATATATTTTGGGTTTGGAGTTTCTTTCTCTGATGTCGTGATTAAGTACCTCTCTTTCAATGACATGCATAGACACATCATGGCAATACTTGAATAAGCACAGTGTTATTCATAGGTAAAGGTTCTAGAGCAGCAGATTAATTTTCAAAAAGCAAACAAGCCATCATTGCGTACCCATTGAAAATAAGTCAAGGCACTTAAGAATTATGTTTATAGATGAATTACTTTGGTCACTTTCCCTACAAACTCATTGTTCCTGTGGAATTTCTTTCTTTCTTTTATTATTATTATTATTATTATTATTATTATTTTTTTTTTTTGAGAACTGGGGATTGAACTCAGGCCCTTGTTCTTGCCAGGCAAGCACTTATTCTACGTGAGCCATCTCCTCCGGCTCCTGGGGAATTTCGTACCCTGCTTGACATCTTCCCTTCTCCCCTGAGGCACTCAGTGGCCCAGGTTCCAGTAGACATGCTTTTTTGGGAGCTAGCTTTGTGATACACCACACTATTCACCTCTCATCCAAACAGATGGTCCTCAGTCCTTTATCATGCTGCACTATAAATGCAGTGCTTGGGAAAGGGCACAGGGTAGTTCAGTTGCAAATACCATTATTATGTACCTTTCTTTGACTTCTTTAGACTTGCTGACACCTACTCAGAGGGCGGCCTCAGCTCTTGTCATAGGGTAACTGCTGTTTCCTATTGTGTTTTCTTCATGGTTTAATCTGTCTGCAGAGGCTCTGCTGGAATCCAAGGCTGTGGAGGACCACCTGGGCAATCCTCTTTGAAAGAAGAGTGATTGTCTCCATTTTGGCTGGCCTGACACTATTTCCATGTATTGATATGTATAGAGCTGGCTAGGACTTTTCATTATCCATCCAATTGGCTTTAAGCAATGCAGATTGGTCTAGCCAGGTGCTGGAGGTAGTCTTTGAAGACTTTGCTCCTGGTAGTCTTTGTTTCCCTGGAAACCCCCACCTGCTGCTCTTTAATATGAACTGGGTCCAAGAGCCATGCTGCACATTGTTGGCTGGAATCGAGCCTTGAGATAGAGGCTGTGACTTCCTGGGGCTTGAAAGATTACACATCAGAGCTGAAGCACCAGACTCCGAAACATTAGATACTATCCCTGTTGCATAATGCAGATTATTCTCTGCATATCCTTCTCTCTACATATTGCAGAGGTAAAGGCAGGCCTCCTACCTAGCCCAACTCACAGCACTCACCTGCTTCCTGCTATTCTCAGTCATTCATCCTCAAGCCACTCCTCCTTTATGACTGAATAAGACCCTGGGTTGAGGCCTTTGTTCCAGACAGTCATCATCCCAGCTGGACTTAGGGCCCTTTGGCTCCCCATACCTATAAATATGCTCTGGTGTCTCTATTCTCACCATGGGTTGCTCTGGAAGTGGTAGATGGGAATTGACTTGATGGGACTCCAATAACTTCTCCATGAGATTCCAAATATAAACTTCTTGGACTGAGACAAAGACCAGGAAGGGCTCTCTATACAAGGTGACTGAGGTTTAGGACAATGACTAGAAATTTCTCCTGAGATATAAAAGCTGGCTTTGAATGCTCCTGACAATCTTGCCAAAAAAAAAAAAAAAAAAAAAGCTCGCTTTATTTGAATGAAGCCTGCGTTGCAGCACGAGGGTTGTATACCAGAGGAAGTCTTGCAAGATGAACCACAGAAACATAAAGGGACTGCTGCTTATATAGCAGTGTAGGTCTGTGATTGGTCCAAACTCAGACCTGTGGTTGATTCATTTTTCCTCAAACGCATGGGAGCTGGATGCTTCTCTAGCCAGCGGGGGACCCTTGTCATCCACATGTGGCTGGTTTCAGAAGCGTGAAGAGTGCAAGAGTTGTGGGATCGGGATGGCTTCCAGCCAGATTTCAGAAGAGGGCCTAGAAGGCTGGGCAGTATGCTCCTGCAAGGCAGTGTGTGAAGCTTTATAAAATGCAAATGTGGCAAAAGCAGCAGAGGATCTATCTTACCGGGAGGGTGGTGCTGGGGGATAAGCGGCATCTTGCTCAGGATGGCCAGGCGAGAGCGAGATGTGCCCGTGCTTGTAGGAGTAAACTGTTCTGTTGACTGGCGTGGGCTGGGCCAATCAGGGTCATAGTCTTTGTTTCTGGGAGGGGGACAAGGTCAGTTTGGGATGTCTTAAGCATAAGTAACATTTTCATAGGGATACAATTGGGTGCTTTTTTTTTTTTTTTCGGAACTAGGGATTGAACTCAGGCCCTTGCACACGCCAGGGAAGCGCTTATTCCACTGAGCCATCTCCCTAGCCCTGAGGGCTTTTCTTTTAATTGCATGATACTTGCACTTTTCATATGGGCTGAATGGCCTTAGTCACATTTGTATGTCATATGGCTATATGGCCCTTCTCATCTAAACAGTGCTAATCCACCCCCTTGTTGCCTGTCTTCTGTCCTGTAGCCAGCTTCTATCTCTGTCTTCCCTTGCCTTTGTTTTAGGAAACATTCACTTTCTGTTTCCTGGTTAAGAAATTCCAATATTTTAGAGGCTGGGGAGATAGCCCAGCAGTCTAGGCACCTGCCTGGAAAGCCCAAGGACCTGGGTTTGATCCCCAGTACCACATGCCTTGCCGGCCCTGGAACCCTGGGTGCGCTGTGCTGGCCACTGCAACTGGACATGGTGGTGCATGCCTGTAATCCCAGCTCTAGAGAGACTGAGACAGGAGGATCACTATAGTCTGTGCTGTGCAATGAGATCCTGTACCAAATAAATAAATAAATAAATAAATAAGATTTTAAAAAACTCAGAAGTTCCAATATTTTAAAAGGCTATCCACTTAGATGCCCAACTGGGATTAATTAGATTTACAATTGTGCATTCTAACTTATTAATTAGGAATTACGCCTTCTAAGATATTGATCTAATCTCATATCTAAGTCCTTGGAAACTTCCTGTAGCACTTGAATTTGTCTGACATTGGGTGTAGCTTGAATGGAATCTGGCATCAGGCATACACTACTTACCCACAGGAGGGCAGTTTGAAGCAATCAACCCTGTTTGTGTGTCAAGTTATTTACTGGGATAGATTCCACAAGTGGACAGTTAATGCTGCCTAACACCAGGTGCTGCTGATTGGTCCTGGCCTTAGTTGGCTGCCAGTCTTCAGGGTGCATGGTCCCTAGTGCTTATAGCTCTTTTTCAGAGCAACTGACTTATCCACACCACTCAGCATTGAATCCTGATTAGGTTTTCAGGAACTTTAGAGCTCACTCTACCTAGGAAATGAAACAGGAACAGGCTCACAGGATTACCTGAGTGAGGATTTCTTTGGGCAGAGCCTGTGCGCTGGTAAAGAAGGGTCATGTTGCCAGAGGGAGCCTCCTAGACTGCCCCAAGCTATTAAAGAAAAGGGCTTGGAGGTTCTCTGACAGAAAAGTTAATGCAGATCTGGAGGAGCCGTGCGGTTCATAGAAATGAGAGTCCATCTGTCCCTGGGCCCCATGGAGGTCCTTCCAGGCAATTCTGTGAGTTCCCTCCTGTGGTAAAAGGTGACAGAAAGAGGGGAAGACAGGTCAGCCCGGAGGGAGGGGCTGGGTGGGGTCTCCTGAAGGGACAGTGAGCCCCATAGAGATCTGAGTTTCTTGTATTTCTCTGGAGGCCATCAAAAAGCACCCGCTGTGCTGGTGTTTCAGAACCATCCACAGGGGGGAGATGTTCACTCAGGCCCAGGGTCAGGTCGGCTTTGATAGAGGGAGAGAAATTCCCTAGGGTTCCTATTCCAACTGAGAGGATGGAGAGGTGGCCAGGTGAAATGTAGGGTCTTTTCAGAGACAACACGGCCTCCTTAAAGACAGTCAGTGAGAAGAGAGAACCCAAGTCCCAAGCCAACTCTATCCAGAGCCTTTGCCAGCCTTGCACTGCAGCCTGGAGGCCCCGTAGGAGGCAGGTACTGGCTGTTCCTGGCCAGTCCTCTGCCTCCTGCCCTCTTTCTCCTACTCACCTACCTCTGTCAATCACTCATTGTGTCACAGTCCTATCCTCTTCCACTCAGGACAGAATTTCCCTTATTCCAGGCTAGCCAGGGTTATCTGGGACCTACGGAAGGAACTGTGCTAAAGGCAGCCACCTAGTCATGTCACTTGGGGTCATTTCTCCAGCACAGATGTCAACTATGTCAACCCCAGGTCTGGGAGTCCAGCATACAAACTGATGCCCACATTCCCACTTGTGCTTCCTTGCCCCCTGCGCTTCTTGGTCCAACAAATCCTATATGATGTTTGAGCTGTGCAGGGTGCTTCGTGGTGGGACCTCCCCCTCTAAGTTACATCACTTCCTTGTTGTCAGGATGGGCTCCTGGGAATGAAGGTCAGAGCTCCCTATTTTCTCTGGCTCTAATAGTGACTGCAGAGTGACTGTGTCCCAGCAACCCCAGCTTAGGCTCCAGCAGAGCTTTCTAACTCCTGATGTCCCCACCTCTTCCTCGGGCTTCACATAACTCAGCAAGCTGCCACTGTGCGTCCTGACACTTTCCGCAGTGTCCCGTTGGGCTGAGTCCTAGGCCAGAGTACTTATCCCAGATCTAGGTGTGGAGGAACAATCACAGCATCTTGAGCCCTTCACGATCCTGTCTTCTTCTCTTGTCAAAGCCCACTTCCCAGTGGGAGTTGGGAACAGAGAATTAAGAGTTCAGAAGTGTGAAAGGTGAAACAGGAAGATAGGGCCATAATACTGTGGTCCTTTGGGTTCCACATTTCCCAGAAGGTTGATGAGGGCAGGTCAAGCTACTCACTTGCTCCCGAAGTAGCCATGACTTTGTCAAGTTCACCTTTGTTGATACATTGCTCTATTGGAAGGGTCTGATGACAGTCACCTGCACTCCTATGCCAGTCATCACTTCCTGGTTCTACTTTAGACTGTCCACTATGCACTACCCACCCTTCCTCTCGTCTATGTTCCCTCCTATGTATGTGCATGTATTTTTGTATTTGTTAACTTGTTCTGGCTGTGAATTCCACAAACACTTTCTTGTTTATTTACTGTTGGGCTTCAATGTCCAGTCATTGTCTGGTGCATGACACACACTCAGCAAATACTTACCGCATGGAAACACCGGGTAAAGACTCCCAGGTCCGTGTTTATAGCAGCACAATTCACAATAGCTAGATCTTGGTAGCAGCCTATCTGTTCACTAACAGGTGAATGGATAGAGCAAATGGGATATTTATATGCAATGAAGTACTACTTTGTCATAAAGAAGGATAAGCTTGAGTCATTTGTAAGAAAATGAATACACCTGGGGGTGACAATATAAAGTGAAATAAATCAGACCCACAGAGTAAATAGTATATGGCTCAGACACACATCCTAACTATCATGTGCTTTCTTTTGTTTTATATAATGTATTATATAAATAATGAGCAAAACAAAAGATGGGGGGCAGGGAGGTAGCCCCATGGAATAAGCACTTGCCTGGCAAGTGCAAGGGCCTGAGTTCAATCCTGGATTCTGAAAAAAAAAATGGTAAAAAGAAATAGGGAGATAGATCTTTTGTAAGAGGAAAGTTGTGGAGGCCCACCTCAGCAGCTCTCCTTGAAAGAAGAGCGACTGTCTCCATGTTGACTGAGCCTGACCCTATTTCCCCGTATCGTTATGTACAGAGCTGGCTAGGACTTCTGTTTATCCTTCAGTTGGCCTTTAGCAATGTGTACTGGTCTAGCTGAGGTGCTGGTGATAGTCTTTGAAGGTGGCGTGCGTGTTTCTCTGGTAACCTACACCTGCTGCTCTTTAATGTGAGCCAGGCTGAGACAGGACGAAGAGCCAATGCTCCGTGCCGCCAGCTGGGATCGAGCCTCCAGACAGAGGCTATGACTTCCTGGGCTTGAAAGACTACATCAAAGCTGAAGCACCAGACCCCCCAAAAACATTAGATGCTGTCTCCATGGCATAATGTTATAATGCAGATTACTTTCTCTGCATATCCTCTCTGCATATGGCAGAGGTAAATCTAGGCCACCCACCTAGCTCAGCTCACAATGATCACCTACTTCCCACAATTCTCAGTCAATCCTCCTCAAGCCACTCTCCCACTGAATAAAAACAGGGTGAGGCCCTGGGTTGCTCTCTTGGTTCCAGAAAGTCATCTTTGTGGCTGGCCTTAGAGCCCCTTGACTGCCCGATGATTAAAAATGTAATTTAGTGTCTTCATCTTCGCATTGGGTTCCATTGTAAGTGGTAGATTGGAATCAACTTGATGGGATTCCAATAACGTAACTTTGGGATTATAAATATTGGCTTCTTGGACCAAGACGAGGACCTGGCAGTGACTCCTGCAGAAAGTAGTACTAGATCTTTTGCAAGAGATGGAGGGAGTAGAGAGGGAGAGGAAGAGGGAGGTTAAAAAAAAATTAAGATGCGCTATGTGCACGTACCGACTCCCCATAAAGCATGGTATCATATACTGCAAATGTGGGCTAATAAAAATTAAAGTTTAAAAAAAATTAAAAAGGTCACCAGTCCTGGGCCTCCTTCAGATTCTTTGGAGAAAGATGGTAGATGAGTTCTACCATCTAGCGACTCCCACTGTGTGCCGTCTTGGGCTGGTGTGGGGGATATCAGCGCTAGTTGAGTGGTGAGCATCTCATGCCTCCACATGACGGTCTTCAGTGTGGACAAGTTCATCAAGGTGTCCTTGGACCATCGTTTCCTTTATCCACACACAAGAACAAGGTCTACACTCCTGAACAAAGACTTAATCACCTCATGAAGTATAGTCACATCATACCAATCAACTTCCAAGCAGGTCCAAGAACCCATAGTTCTGAATGAAGAAGATGTCAGTGAGGAAGAAATAAAGAAGGACCTCGCTATGCTACGGGTTTTCTACCATCCTTCTTCAAAGAAGCCTGAAGACATTTCTCAGGATGATTGTGAAGAAGAAAGGGAATGGTCAGATGTCAGAACAATTCTGGAAAGTGTTCTGGGGCCAAGCCTAGGGGCCTGACGTGGCACTTGGGTCCATGAGTCTGAGGAGATCAGTGAACATTACAGTTGATTCAGGTTGGAGAGGGAGCTCAGGGACTCACTGAAGCTCTGCATTGTCATTTATTTCACAAACTAAAAAATGCACAACTAAGTAGACTGATACAGTGACTGAAAGAATCACACACTGGCTCTGTGACAATAGTGGAACAAAAGCAAAGCCACATACTAGGTAGGATTAAAGACTTCAGGGTCTTGGAGGTACTGGCATTGACCTAAAGTTTAATGGGCAGGTACTGACTTCAAAGAGGAGCACCCTAAAGATTGATTAGGAACTCTTTTGAAGTATCATGATGGTGAACAAGGGAAGATTTTAAAGAAGATCACAATGATTATCCAATATACATGACAAGAGGTGACAGAGCGTTCATTGTTCAGAAGGTCAGCTCCATCCATCAGAGGAGTTGTGTCTCTGGACAGGGCCTCGATGGACAAGGGATGTCACTGGTTCTCATCTCAGGATGACTTCACCTCCCTCCAGAGCATCTCTGAGACATGTTCACCCAAAAGATAGCACTGAGCATGCTCAGGAACAAGGGCACCTTCAGGAAGACCAGGAGCAGGAAGTGAATGCTGCTGAACAGGGACCTACAGGGAACATAATGACAATGACCGTCTTCACTGGCGGAGGCTGTGGTGCCTGGGATCTTGCCTCTGTCTTTTATGCTCTGGTCCTGTAACCATAGCAAACTGTATAAGGTCCATTCCTGGACAAGGCAGCTCTACCTGAAGGCTCATGTCCCTCACAGGAGGTTTGGGAAGTGGCCTTGAACTAGGGCCTCTGAGAGGGCATAGAAAGGACAGAACCATGAGAGGGAGGGGAGGGGAGCCCAGGGCTATCAGCTTCATGCTTGCTTCCAGAGGGGTGGGGCCTTGCCTCATTTCAGCCAATCACTCGTGCCCACCATGGACCTACACAGGGTCAGCTCAAAGAATTCATGGCTACTGATGGACTGATTGAAGGACCCAGCTCAAGTCTACCTACTTAGAGACCTGAGTTTGTCAGAATAAGCTGACACTTGTAGTCAGGGATGAGGGAACAGGGAGGCAGAGAGATAAAGTACCAAGGCCACCAGAGCCCAGAACAACTGCTCCTCTGAGCCTGGCCAGGTCCTGGTGAGCAGGACATTGGCACTTGTTCTGCCCTCTGCCTGGGCCACTTGCTCCAGACCAGGGTACCACCACCTCCAACCCTGTAGCCTTCACTCATGTGACTTCAATTGTTTCTGGAACTTGCATCTGGCTTCCTGCATTTATAGAGAAACTTCTGTGATGACTTGTGGTTGGTAGGTTCAGAGGGGCCCCAGAGGAGGGAGGTACAGTCCCTCTACCTCTCTTCTCCCAGCCTGGGCACACAATCCAAATGCAGGTCCTTACCGAGGCTGTGGGCTGGGGCTGGAGGTGTCCTCTCTGGTGGTGCTGGGCCAGGTGTGCACAGACATGGACAGGGAAGGTCCCATGGCACTTGTGATACCCTTAAGGTGGGAGGCTGTGGTTGTGGCTGTTTCTGAGAATGGAACACAGGTCAGATCCAGTGACATCCCCAGGGTCTCCCACTCACTGTCACCTGTGTGGCTGCTGGGCATGTTGGATATGTGCCCTTACTGAATAAGCCTTAGGGCCATACCTAGGTCTGATCAGGGCTGTTACTGTCATTCTATCAAATAGTGCCCTATGGCCACATGCTATGAGACATGAAAAAGGGCTTGCTAAGCAGGGCGATTTGAGCATCTGCATAGGTCCTTGATACCAGGTCTAATTCAATGCCAGCCAAATGTTAGTATTCCTCCTTTATCCTTTCTGGGGACCAACACAATGAGTGTACTTACTCTGTTTAATCTACTGCAGGGCTTATGTCCCTCACCCTGTCCAAGGCTACTGAAGTGAGACTGATGCAGAGAAATGGGAAAAACAGGTTCCTGGGGCAGGGCTGATGGCTGAATGGGGCTCCATGTGAACAGGGTGGTAGGGTTATCCGTGATGGGTGATGGGACCCTAGAGCACCACACAAGCACCCAGGCCCATGGCCCCAAACAGATCACTGAACAGTCTTCCTTGGGGAAGGAATAACCAGGAGCAAAGGTCTAGGGAAATAGACATCTGGTAGACCTGTGCAGAGCGGCCTGACCCAAGGCCAGGTAGACAGTGATGTGCCTTTCAGACCCAGCCGTGTCAGCGAAGGGTTTTCTCACCCTTCGGTATGAACGCATAAAGGGCCGAGAAGGAAATTTACACTTGGGGGAACTAAAACTGAGAAGTAAGAATTTAGACCAAGGATCTAGAAACAATTTCAGAGTTCCGGCCGTAGGCAGTCTACCCACCCTTAGAGACGGCTACTGGGTTTGGTTCCCAGGAAACAAGATGAGGGTTAAGGATGAATCAATGATCTGTAGATGCAGAGGAGCACTGGGGCCCATACGAGGGGGAGCCTAGAAGAGGTGCCCAGAATGTGGAGATGGATCAACCTGGGGGGGCCTGCATCTGGTCTCCCATGAAAGAGAAAGTTACACACAGGGGTCTGAGCTCCTTCTTGTGTCCCTCTGGTGGCCACTTAGGACCCAAATAGTGACACTTATGTCTCAGAACCTTCCAGAGCAGGGAAGTGTCCTCTGAGGCCCAGATCAGGACAGCTTTGATAGCATGGAGCAGATTTGCTAAGGGTTCTATTCCAATAGGGGCATAGTGTCAGAGTGAGGTTAGAAGTGAGAAAGGTATAGACCTGAGGTGGAACAATCAGTCAGTGAAGAAGTCTGGCTTGGTCTCAGTGATGGCCCCAACCCATACCTGGAGAGGATTCAGGCCTGAGGTGATCAGGCTGGCTATGGTAGAGGACCTCAAACAGCAGAAGTGTTCCCATAGGGCTGTGTGTGTGTGCATAAATATACATCTGTACACACACACATACACGCACAGCAGAGTCAGGCAGAATCACACACACACACACACACACACACACACACACACACACACACACACACAGTTCTGAGTCACTGACTCATCCAGCTCAGTCACTCTTACCCCAGCATTATTTCTTATACCCGCATTATTTCACGGAGGGAAAGACCAGGTGTAGACACAGGTAGCTCTGACGCTGATGAGAACAGGCTCACCTGGAAGCACAAGCACTGTAATTCTGAAGGTGGGGTTTTCTTGCCACCGTATTGTAACCCCACACCCGTAGGAGCCTGCATCCTGCAGTGCGAGGTTCTCCAAGGTCACCGTGAAGCTGAGGTTGGCGGGATGGTCCCTGATGGTCACTCGGCCGTTCCTCACTTCTCTCTCTGAGCCGTCAGTCTCCACAATCTTGTCACACGTTATAAATGATTGTTTGCACCAGTACTTCACATGCATCTTGTAGTGCTCCTCGTACCAACACTGCACACTCAGGGATCCCCCAACAGTGCCCGTCACAGTGCTGGGGCCACTCAGGAGAAAACAGCCTGGAAAACACAAGCCCCAGTTTTGGACTTCAGAAATGAGTGGGGTCAGGATCTCCTTGGGGTCAGGCCCTTGGGGCTCTCGTGTCTAGAGGAGACAGCCAGGGAAGCCAGCTGTGCCAGACCCAGGAGTTAGGACTGAGGCGAGAGGAGCTACCTCCTCTTGATGCGGGATGGGGAGAGGGGTTTCCATGGAGATGCACAGGGCCAGGTAGGAAAATACTGTATGTACATGTGTATGAGGCTATGTGTACGTATATACCTGCGTGTGTGCTTGCGTGTGTGTACACGGACGTGTGGGTGTGCTGTCCCGAGTGTGAGGCAGGCACTGGCCGCTCCCGCCCATTCCCCTGCTCTCCCTCCCTCCCTCCTCCATGTGCCATCACCTGTATCAGTCGCACCTTCCCCACCTCCTCAGGATGGCTCTTCCCTTCCAGTCTTAGTCCTCCTCACCTGGCACCTGCAGGAGGAGCAGAGCCGAAGGCAGCCACAGAGCCTTGTCTCCTGGGAGCATTTCTCTAGCACTGAAGTCACCTGCCCCAGGGCCACACCCAGAGGAAGGCGGAAGGGGACCTCCTCACGGACAGAGTTCAGCGAATGGCCCCAGGTCTGCTCTTCTGCCTCTCTCGGCTTCCTGGTCTACCGTTTCAGGATGTGATGCTGGAGATATGTGGGGTGAAGCCCATCAGGGAGAGAAGCTGCCCACAGCAGTGTTCGTGTCCTTGAACCTCCACGACACCAGCTCCTCAGTCAGTGGCTTGGCACATTCAGAGTCCCTGTGTTGAAGATGCCAGCCTTTTACCACAACCCACAGCTGACTGCCTGACATAAACACAGACACACACACACACACACCAGTGTATGCATCACAGCAGAGCTCACCGAAAGCGTCCCCCCCACAAGGGCCTCCCCGCCCCCTGTGATGAGTCATTTCCTTGTTAGCAGGATGGCCTCTTCTTGGTGTAACAGCCAGAGCTCTTCCCTCTTTGGGGACCACAGAGGGACAGTACTCTGCTAACATTCAGCTTAGAATCCACATGAGGTACCAAATTCTTCTGCTTTCCCACAACTGGTGGCAGTGGCAGCGTGAGACTTCACACTCTCCACAACCTGCCGCTCTGAGTCTGCAGTGGGGAAGCAGCTTCTGCTGTGCCTCCTTCCTCAGCTCTGAGGGCAGAGCAGCCATCTGTTGTGGGAGGCCATTAACCGGTATCCATTCTATTCCCCTGCTGAGTTAAGTTTATGGTCCTTCTCACCCCGCCTATTTCCCATAAGCCTCCTGCTATGCCCTGGAGATGGGACTTCCTGTCATAGCCCAGTTGCCTAGTTACTCACGCCTTTTACCCGCCCACGTCATTTCCCCTGCGCCTCCACTATATATACTCAGCACCTCCCCTGAATAAACGAGACTTGATCAGAATCCTGTCTTCATTTCTCGCGTCTCCTGTCCTTTGTCCCCTCTTCAATTCCCCGCTCCTCCCCCAGGTGACCTTCGTTGACTGACCCGCTGGTTTGGGACAATCTGTTGGACGGGAGCTTGGGAGAATGGATGAAGGAATGAATCTCTCAGGCCTCTAACCTCCAGAGGACTCTAGCAGCCAATGCTAACTGTTCCCTTCCCATTCAGATGGGGAGAAAAGATGAAGAGATATTCCTGGAGCTCAACAATCCACCTGGCCCAGGGAGACCTCTAGGCTGCCTGTTGGCTAGCTTGATGCCTGACAGCGCCCATAGAGGGATGTTTGCTCTTGCTGTTTCCTAAGCTTGGGGCTTTCCTGATCTACTTGTACAGAGTATTCCTCATTCGTTCCTAGTCCATTCATTTCTAGTCCCAAGTTAAATACAGCCCCTTGACCCCTCATTTTATCTCATTTTAAGTACTCTGACCTTGATGCTCTATATAGTTTTCATTAATTATTTCTATCTGAACAACAGATGCTGTGGTCAGGGAGAGCACAGGCCTCAGTGTGTTCATTCACTGCCAACCCCAGTGCCAAGGTCTGTCTTGGGTAAGGGGTGAGATCGCAATAAGTGGTGCTACGGGAATAAAGGGGAGAGGAGGTCCAGGATTGGGACAGCTGGACTTGAAGCAATCATTAGGGTAGTGAAATTCAGTAACCTTTGGTGTTGGTCAGTTTGCTACGGTGCCCTTGGAGCTGAAACGGAGGAGTAGCCCATTAAAATCTCCCCTGTAGGTATTTGACTGATCTTGTCAAATGCAAAAATTACATTTCTTGTTATATAGGTCTTGCTTTATCTTGGTCTTAACCATCCAGCAGAAAAGTATAAGAACAAAGTATAAAAAGTAAAGCCATATTAATATGCTGAGCTGTAAAAGGCTCAAGTTAGCAACTTCTGACATTGCCAGTCCTACAGATAACCCACTACTATTATGGACTACTGGACTATATTGGAATATTTTGCTGAATTCACGCACCTACAATATTTTAATGGTAATGGAATACCCTTCTCTGACAAAACTAAACAAAGAAAGGGGATACAATTGAATGACCATTTTATATCTGTATATTGAAAATAGGATAGATATACAGCTACTTTCTCTTAATTTAATGAATAGAAAGATTTGTTTCAATAGTGTTTGTGGACAGGACACCATGTCTGCATCTTGTACAATGAATAACCATTAAGACAACAATATGCAATGTATCAATTATTGAAACTGTCCTACCAATCAGTTTTGAAACAGTCTCATTGCTATTTGTTTCTCAGTAAAATTATTCTTTTTTTAAAAAATATTTATTTATTTATTTATTTAGTGTGTGTGTGTGTGTGTGTGTGTGTGTGTGTCCGGCTGGCATGTGGTGCTGGGGGATTGAACCGCCCGCGGTCCCTTGTGCTTTGCTAAGCTTGTTCTAAGTAGGTGCTTTAGACCACTGAGCCATCTCACCAGCCCAGTAAAATTATTCTTAAAAAAAACTCCCCTGTACAAGAGGACAAGGTTGAGATTTAGTAAGTAGAAGCCTGAATCCAGCTAGCAGCTAGAGGGGCGTGTTCTCTCCATCAAATTTCGCACTAGAGTTTAGGCACCCCTGACACTGGTACAAGGGTTGCTTACCTGCGAACAGGGACATCACCCAGAGAGAGTCACCAAATGCTTTGCGTATAGATCCCACACAGGTAAAAGCCTGCCTGTGTCCTGCAGGGTGAGGCAGTCCAAGGTCACTGTGAAGCCGAGGTTGGTGAGACGGGCCCTGATGGTCACTCAGTCACTCTTTGCTTCTTTTTTTTTGGGGGGGGGGGCAGAACTGGGGATTGAACTCAGGCCCTCGCACTTGCCAGGCAAATGCTTATTCTACTGAGCTATCTCCCCGGCCCCTACTACTTGCTTCTTAGCACATAGCACCAAGAGTGCTTTTACGCATCAGTACTAGACACATGCCCTGTCTTCTTCCTCACACCTGTGCTGCACACTCAGGGATCCCCCACAGTGCCCTTCACGGTGCCACCTGGAAACACAAGCCCCTGTCCTGGGCCCTCACAACCAGGCAGGATCAGGGGCAGCAGGTCAGGTCCTCCAGGCCTTCAGGTGTGGAGGAGGCAGTGCAGAGGGAGCAGCCTTGTCGGATCCAGGAGTGGGCAGAGAGGACGAGGAACATCCTTCTGTAGAGGGGTGAACAGGGAGAGGGGTGTCCCTGAGGTGGGAAGGGGCACGTGGGAAAACTGTGTGTGCATGTGTGTGGTTTTGTGTAGTTGTGTGTATGTGCACACATGTGTGCATGCCACTGTGTGTGTGACAGTTTGTGAGTGTGTGTGTTGTGTGTACTGAATCAAGATGTCACTCGGAGACTGGCTAGAGCCACATGGAGAGAAAAAACATTTTCTCAAGCTTTCACAGAGAGCAAATTGTTCAAGCAATGGCCGTGACTCATCCTCATGTCAGACACTGACAAAAGGATGTAAAAAAGGTGGTACAGGACTGCAGGATAAATCCTGAGAGTACTTGGCTGACCTTATCAGATACAAAAGTTACAATTCTGGGTATATAGGTCTTGCTATA
>NW_004524609.1:14273329-14283641 GCF_000260255.1 Octodon degus | reverse complement strand
AATTCTGGGTATATAGGTCTTGCTATATCTTGGTCTTAACCATCCAGTAGAAAAGTATAAAAATGAGGTATATAAAGTAAATCCATATTAATACAATGAGCTGTAAAAGGCTCAAGTCAATAACTTCTGAGGATAACCCACTAATGTTATAGACTGCTAGACAGTGTTAGATTGTTTAGTTGAATTCAAACACCTATAGTATTTAGCTGTCAATAGAATACTCACCTCTGACAGGACCAAATAAATAAATAAATAAAAATTTTAAAAAAAAGATGTCACTCGGGTTGTGTGATTATGGCCGTGACTCACAGGCGCCCCTCTGACCAAGCCCCGACTCTCTCTGGGGTGCATGGGGCTCAATTCCCCTCACTGCACACTGCAGCCTGGTGGCCAGCCTTGGCTGATCCTCTGCCTTCTGCCCTCTCTCTTTCACCCACCTGCTCTATCACTGCTCCTTCACCTCCTGTCCTGCCTCTGCCCTCTCCCACTCGGGCCACGGCTTCTGCTTCCCAAGGCCAGCACCACTTGCCTGGGATCTGCAAGAAGAGAGGAACTGAAGGCAACCACACACTGTACGCCATGGAGTTGTTCCTCTAGCACAGAAGTTCTCTGCACTGAGGGACGAAACGGCTCTACCTCGCAGAGAAGCCAGCTTCCACATCCCTGGTCCTGCCTTCCTGCCCGTCCCTGTTCCCTGGTCCATCTACCTTGGGTGTGATGCTCAGTTGGCCAGGATGCAAGATGCCCAGGGAGAGAAGCCACCCAGGCTGGTGCAGAAGGCCCTGTTGTCAGTAGCCTTGGCTCCTCTCCCTCTCGGTGGCTGGGCACATCCATGCCCGCGTGTTAGGGACCTGCTCCTGCCCATAGCTCCCAGAGTTATAGCCTCATACAGTCCCCCGCACCACAGAGCATAGCAGAACACTTACCCTTTGGTGAGACTTCTCTGCCACTGGAGATACCTCACTTCCTTATTCTCAGGATGGACCACCCTGGAGTGGGACCAGGGCTCTCTATTTCCTAAAGCTCTAATGGTGCTGCAGAGGGACTCTATCCTCCCATCTTTCAGCTTAGACCCCTATAGAAATGCTCTGACCCCCTCTGATCCCCAGCTCTTCCTCTGGCTTTGCACAATAGCTCAAGTGGGTGCTGTGACCCCTGACCCTTTCTGTCAGAGTACTCTCACTGCGGAGTGCAGTGTGGCAACAGGACAAGAGAGGAATGGGAGGTCTCAGAGCTCAGCGACAGCAGATCCATGAATAGGGTCACAAGACAAAAGGACATGCACTCTGCTTGGGAACTAAGCACAAGCCAAGCTTTAAGATAGAGCATAGAGGGGGCCAGGAAGTTCCTAGGGTGTGTGGATGTGCATGTGTATGAGCATGCATTGTCAATCCCCTGAGGCTGTAGGACTTAGCGTCCCATTGTCTTGGAAGATAGACGGAGCAGGCCAAGGCCCAGAGCCCACTCATTTTTTTCTCTCATTAATCACATTGTACCAAGCTCATCCTCACTTACAAATTACCCAACAGGAAGGATCTGATAATAGTCACCTGCACTCCAGCCTTGGGCACCACCTCTTTGTTTTACCATAAGCATTCTTCCTCTCTTTTGTGTCTCCTGTGTTTGCACAGGTATTATCACATTTGTTAGCTGTTTCTTTCTCCCTATTGGAATGTGAGTTCAGTGAGAACAGCATTCCTTTCTATTTATTTCCTGCTAAACTATAATGTCAGATCGTTGTCTGATAGAGCACTGGCATCCTTCTCCTTTGCAGTGAGTCTACCTCTGCCCCACTTGTCTCTCTACCCTAGAGGAGGCCTTTTCACGGCATCCTCTGGGTTCCCACCTGTGTTTTAAAAAGTATCAGAGAAAAGAGGGAGATGGTTACCAGGGGGAGGATAAGAATCAACAAAGTGGTTGCTTCTCATGAGACAGCATCTTCCAAGAGAGCAGGACCTTATCTTATCACAGCCAAGAACTGGTACCCACGGGTCAGTGTGTACAATTCATGGCTGCCGAGGGAACCGATGGATGAGCCTGCTCTTGTCCATCTGCCACTGAGGGCTTGGTTTGTGAAACAGGCTGACACTTGTGACCAAAGTTGGAAGACGAGGCAGAGGCAACAGTAAGGAGGCCGTGGAGCCTGCATGGCTGGGTCCCCGGGGCTCCTCAGCTGCCTCCTGTGTGTGCTTTGTCCCCCGCCTGGGCTGCTCTCTGTAGCTCTCTGGGGGCCCCGCTTCCCATCTCTGCAGCTTCTACTCACATGGCCTCTGCTCAGCAAGGCCTCATCTGATCATCACAGAGGAGACGGGTCCCCATCACCCTCTCATGCATGTTCCCCGAATAATAAATATGTTTTCCTACCTCATTCCTGATTGCCAGATTCATATACCTCCACTAACCTCCTTGTGGGCCTGCTCACTGCGTGAATTCACCCCACAGAACACAAGCTTTGTCGGAGTAAGAGTGTGTCTGGGTATGACTGCTGTGTCCTAGTCCCAAGACTGCTTAACTCTCAGCAAGACCAACTCAGTTTGTACGTCATGGTGAGTGCAGCGGGGCCAAGATGAGAGTGACACACTCCTGCTCTCTCTGGACGGGGGCACCACCCAGACACACAGCCCAGAGGCAGATCCCTATGAAGGCTGTGGGCTGGAACCTACCTTGTTGTCCCTACTGTCTCACCCAGGTGTGAGACTAGGACAGGTGAACTCACAGTGCGCTTGTGGTTCTCAGGGCTGGCAGCTGGGGCCCAGGCTGAGGGTGAAGCGCAGGTCAGGCCTGATAGCTAGGCTGAGGGGCCAAGGAGGTGGGGTACAATGAGTTGCCGGTAGTTAAAAATATTATGGCGGGGTTTTTTTTTTTTTTTTTTTCTTTTTTTTGCGGAACCAGGGATTGAACTCAGGCCCTTGCATTTGCCAGGCAAGCACATATTCTACTGAGCCATGTCCCCGGCCATGCCTCCCAGAGTGCTGAGATTATAAGCATGTGCCATTACACTGGGCTTGAATATGTTTTAAATACTGTATAACAGGGCTGGTGAGATGGCTCAGTGTTCTAAAGCACCTATTTAGGACAAGCTAAGCTAAGCAAAGCACAGGGACCGTGGTTCAATCCCCCAGCACCACATGCCAGCCAGCCCCGCCCCCTGGTGGGCTGAGCTGGCCACACACACACACAAAATAAATAAATTAAATAAATATAAAAAAATAAATAAATACTGTATAACACATTTTTAAATTTTTTCTTTGATGTGTATTATTATGTGTTTTTTAAAAATAATGATTACATCCATCATGTGGAGTTGATGCATGTACATAACACATCTTAATTCTTTTTCCTTCCCATTGCCTTCCAGAACATTTTTTTTTTTTTTTTTTTGGCAGAACCGGGGATTGAACTCAGGCCCTTGCGCTTGCCCGGGAAGCACTTATTCCACTGAGCCATCTCCCCTGCCCAAGATTATGGCTTTTGAAAACTACGATGTTAAAAAACAATTTTTTTTGTATTCCTATGAATCTGTTGTACTTTTATTTTTATGTTTTAAAGAGAATAAGAAATAGTAAAAAATATTAGAGATGATAGAGAATATAGCTAAACAAATTGATAGGGATTCAACAGTGGTTGTTATATATTGCCTATTGTTGTCTTCAAAGTAGTTGTTCAGATTACCAGATACAAGAATGTAAAATTGTTCCAAAAAAATTAAGAAGAGAGAAAAAAATTAAGCATTAGCTGCTTCTTTCAAAGACCAGTAGAGACTCGCGCGTTAGGAGGCTTTGGTCCGTGTGCCGCGCTGTCTTCCCGCCCGCGTCGGAGACCTGCCTGACTCAGCGGCTGCCATGGCATCCGATGAAGGCAAGCTTTTTATTGGAGGGCTGAGTTTTGACACCAACAAGCAGTCGCTGGAGCAGGTCTTCTCCAAATATGGCCAGATCAGCCGGAAAACTCAGCGGACTGAAGTACCTGCTTAGGCAGAATACAGCGACCAGAGGTTCGATCCCAGGTGTACCATGCAGTGCTGGCCCCGCCCCCAGGGGGCTCTGAGATGGAGATTGAGACTGGCCATGGTGGCGCATCCCTGTAATCCCAGCACTTGGGAGGCTGAGAACAGAAGGATCACTATGAGTGCGATCTGTATAGTGAGACCCTGTAGACCCTGTACTCAATACATTAAAAAAGAAAAAATAAATAAATAAAAATAAAAAAGTATTACAGTAAAAGACACATTGTCAATAATCTCACTCAAAATAATCTTCTTTGCTTTGACCATATTTATCCTGTAATTCTCTGGAGAACCTCCTGAAGTGGCTCCACAAGTCCTCTTCTGTGAGTGACTTTCCTCTTCTGTGAGGACCACTTTCCTGGATGCCTTGATGCCCCGAATCAGTTCAAAACATTTATTTTTCATGATCATTTTGGTTTTGGGAATGACCCAAAAGTAGATGGTAAAAAAAAAACAAAACAATATATTAGTTATTGTAACTGTCCTACTAACCTGTTTTGAAACTATTTCATTGCTATTTTATCTTTTTTTCTCATCAAAGTTAATAAAATTAAAAAAAAAAAACAAAAAAGCAAATATGGCCAGATCGCTGAAGTGGTGAAAGACAGGGAGACCCAGCGATCGAGGGGCTTTGGGTTTGTCACCTTGAAAAACGTTGACGATGTCAAGGATGCCATGATAGCTGTGAATGGGAAGTCAGTGGACGGGCGACAGATCCGTGTTGACCAGGCTGGGAAGTCTTCCGACAACCCATCCCGAGGGTACCGAGGTGGCTCTGCTGCAGGTCGGGGTTCCTTCCGAGGGGGCCGGGGCCGTGGGTTCTCCAGAGGGGGAGGGGACCGAGGCTATGGTGGTGGCCGCTTTGAGTCCCGCAGTGGGGGGTATGGTGGCTCCAGAGACCGATACAGCAGCCGGAGTCGGGGTGACGGCTACGGTGAGCGGAGCTCAGGGGGGTCCCACAGAGACAGCTACGCTACACACAACGAGTAAAGATCCTTCCTGCCCAAGACAGTCCTGCCATGGCTGTGTATGCAAAGATTTTGGGAGCTGCGCTGAATCGCTGATGTGTAGTGAGCACACCTCCTTGTATTTCAACTTTTGTAGTCATTTCTGTTCCTATCTTGTCAACCCTGCCTGACTGCTTCTGACCCTCGAGATGGCCTCATTACTAGCCTTTTGCTTTTTTTTTTTCCCATAATTTTATTGAGAAACAAATAGCAATATAGACTTTTGCTTTTTAAGGAAGCTCCATTTTTAAGGTTTTTGAAGGCGTTTTGAAAAGTATTTGAGTTTACTTTTTTTTTTTTTTTTTTTAAACCATGAACCATAGCTTTTAAAAAAATTATCAGGGGTTGTGTTAATTTTTTTTTTCTCCAACTTTGTGATGCTGGGGATCAGACTGAGGGCCTTGAATGTTAGGCCAACACCCTACCACTGAGTTGTGCCCCAGCTCTGTTAATGGATTTTTGGGTTTGGTGGTTGTTTTTACTGATTTTTTTTGGTGGGGTCACCTATGAAATTGGGTGCCTCAATCCATTTCATTAAGGTTGAATGGACTCTGGATCCGCTCTTTGCTAGAAGCTGAGCAAGCTGTGGCTTTTGGGATTTCATGTGCCGTTTGAGGGTAGCCTGGTAGGACAGCAGCCCGGCGCAGAGAGGCTGCCCTGCGCCAGCTGTGCAGCGCGCCTGCGGGACCGTGCAGAGGCGCCGAGGTTTTTGAAGACATTTATTTATATTTTCCTTTTTTTACCAGAAGACATATGCATACTCCATTGATGTTGTATTTGCAGTGGCTAAGGAATTCTTGTACTCAGTTTTCTTTGGTTTATGAAGCCGATTAAAAGACCATGTGAAACAGGGGAGGGGGGGGCACCAAAAAACAAAGACCAGTAGAAATCAGCAGTACAATTATCCAAACTATTCTTTGTATACACGTATATATTTTTCTCTTCCTGCTTTTTTTCTTTCCTCTCCTTTCTTTCATCCCAGTTGTTCCTTCCCTTTATACAGTTTTTCACAGTATCTATTACACCAAGATGTGGTACTTTTTTTTTTTTTTTTTTTTTTTACAATGCAGTATTATTGAGCTGTAAAGAAAGATAAAAGTAGGGCCAGGGAGATGGCTCAGTGGAATAAGCCATCCAAGGCAAGCGCAAGGGCCTGAGTTCAATCCCCCGTTCAGGAAAAAGAAAGAAAGAAAGAAAGAAAGAAAGAAAGAAAGAAAGAAAGAAAGAAAGAAAGAAAGAAAGAGGTAAATGGATGCAACTACAGCCCACACTCATGAGTGAAATAAATCAGAGCCCCGTGTGTAAACATCGTATGGTCTCCCAAGTGTCCAAACTTGAAAGAGTAAAAACAGAACTTTTAACCAGGATGAGGAAAAGAAAAGAAAAAAGATATATTTGTGTATATATGCAGGATAGTTTGGATAATTATACTGCCAATTTCTGTTGGTCTTTTGAAAGGAGCAGTTAATGCCTAAAATTTTTTATCTTTATTTTTTTTCTTCTTTTTAATTTCTTATAACACCCCCCCCAAAAAAAATAACCAACAACAGGGCTGCTGAGATGGCTCAGTGGTCTAAAGCACCTACTTAGAACAAGCTTAGCAAATGCACAGGGACGGCGGTTCAATCCCCCAGCACCACATGCCAGCCAGCCCTGCCCCCTGGTGGGCTGAGCTGGCCACACACACACAAAAATAAATAAATAAAATAAATAAATTTAAAAAAAATAACCAACAACAACAACAAAAATCAACAGAGTAAAAAGACAACCCACAAAGTGCAGGAAACTTTTAGCCAATTGTCACTCAGACAAAGGATTTCTACCTGGAACATATAAAGGATTGAAAAAAAAAATCAGACCCCCAAATTCAAAGATGCAATCCAAAAATAGGCATCTGAGATGAATATCCATTTCTCAGATGAAGAAATACAAATGGCAAATAAATACATGCAAAAATGTTCACCATCAGGGCTGGTGAGATGGCTCAGTGGTCTAAAGTACCTACTTAGAACAAGATAAGCTTAGCAAAGCACAGGGACCACGGTTCAATCCCCAGCACCACATGCCAGCCAGCCCTGCTCCCTGGTGGGCTGAGCTGGCCACACACACACAAAATAAATAATTTTTTTTAAAAAAATGTTCACCATCATTGTCATTCAAGAGGTGCAAATTAAAAGTTCTTTCTATTTTATTATTTTAGAAGAATACAATATAGTTTTTTAAAAAAACAATTAGAAGCAATACAAAATTTCATTAAACTAAGTAATAGGAATTCCATAATGGTTGCTGTATTGCATGATGTTATCACTTAAACTAGTTGTTTAGGTTACCAGATATAATCCTGAAAAATTGGTTCAAAATGAAACAACAGCAGAGGGTAACAGTTCATGGTGGAAAACAAGAACAAATGGGAGGAGTAGCAGCCTCGATGGCAGCAGAGAGCAAGTCTGTCTCCTGTATGTTGCATTCAGATTATCTGCACCAGGCTGAGTGTAGCACTCATACCCATAATCCCAGCAGCACTCACACCCATAATCCCAGCAATACTTATACCCATAATCCCACTAACACTCACACCCATAATCCCAGCGCTGGATCATGAATTAATCACAAAGTCTAGAAGCCCTTCCTAGTGACTATATGAGGCTTTGCAGGGGACACTTATGTACAAACCATAACAGGTGTTTAATAATAAAATGAAGATAAATATAAGGCTCAGGATCAGGGGCCCCTTCTGGAGTCTGAAGGGCTGCAGAAGGGCATCAGTGGACATTGGAGCTCACAGTGTCTTGCAGGCTGGTGCTGTCCCCGGACAAGGAGCCCTCTGAGGCTTGTTTCCCAGAGACTGGCTTTGAGCATACTAAGTAATAGGGGCACCTTCAAGTAGGAGGATCAGGAAGTCTGTATTGCTGAGCAGAGACCTGTGAGAGGGACAGAGTGACCAGCCCGGAGCTGATGCTCCAGGGAGCCTCAGGTGCTGCACTCCCTTCCCCTTCATCGTGATACAGGGGAATGAAGCTCCCAACCTGAAAAATACCCTGGACCAGTTTATGTTCTCTAAAACTGAAGAATGAATTTTAGGAATAAGCAGGGTTAAGAGCAGAATATATTTATTGGGAGAAAGAAAGCTTCTGTTTGAGAGAGGGACAGAAAGGGACCCTAGTGGGTTGCAAAGGAATCTGCCTTTTCTAGGGATCTTTATAGGGCAAAGCCATGAGGTGAGTTGGGTCTAAGGTGAGAAATATGGGAACTTGCTTAGGTGGGCAGGAGGCGGGACAAAAATATGGTCAACCAATAAGATTACAAACATAATTGTTCAGGTAGAATTGATTAATCTGAGATCAAGTGGAGAAGTGAATCAAATAGCAAGTGGACATGAACACAGAACCGGGGCTCTTTCTGTAGGGGTTGGGTTAGTGAAGCTCTGTGGCTTCTTCAAGGTGGCTGATACCTATTTAGAATATCAAGCTCTGATGTTCCTTCCTAAGGAGGTATGTGTCTGCATTTGTTTCATCTTTTGTCTTGAGTTCTGGCCCGCAGTGGAGGTACCTGTATCTCTCCCACCATCGCAAAGCATTTAGTTTTCCATCTTGGGTCCTTTGAGGGCCCAGCCCTGTCTGCCTGCCTATGATATTCCTTCTAACTTACCCCCAACACGTTGAGCTCTGACTTTGTGCCCTCAAAACCCATCAGTGACCCCATTCTGAGAAACACAGGATTCTGACCTTCAATTCAGAAGTGGACACATGTAGGCAGCGCAGCAGAGAGTGGTGGTGAGGGGTTGAGAAGGGCTGTGAGAAGCCTGGCAGGGACAGGCACTCAGAAACACCTTTCTAAACCCACGTGTCTCTATTGTTTGGATATGAAGTACTTGGCTGTTTGCTAATCATTTTAGCAATAATGCAGTCTTTTCTGCTCCACTTTATAGGCCCCAAATACAGAGAGATTTTCTTAAGAGCCCCCAGAAAAAATTTAAATTATTCAGCTCTCATTTTTGTTCATGATTCTTTTTTTTTTAATTTTTATTTATGTGTGTGTGTGTGTGTGTGTGTGTGTGTGTGTGTGGCCAGCTCAGCCCACCAGGGGGCAGGGCTGGCTGGCATGTGGTGCTGGGGGATTGAACCGTGGTCCCTGTGCTTTGCTAAGCTTGTTCTAAGTAGGTGCTTTAGACCACTGAGCCATCTCACCAGCCCCATGTTCATGATTCTTATGGGACTCTTGGTAAGAGCAGTCAATATTGCCCATGCTACAGCCTGAACGTTGGGTTGCTTTGAAATTTCCTCTGCCAGACTAATCAGTCTGCTGCTCTTGCTTCTCTCTCTGCCTCTGTCTCTGTCTGTCTGTCTGTCTGTCTGTCTATCTGTCTCCCCCTCTCTCTCAAATGTATTTATTTGGTACAGGGTCTCACTATGCAGCTCGGACTCATAGTGATCCTCCTGTGTCAGCATCCCCAGTGCTAGGATTACAGGTGTGCACCACCATTTCTGGTTTCAGTGGCCTGCATGGTATGTGGTACTGGGGATCGAACCTGGATCCTTGCGCTTGCCAGGCAGGCACTTAGACCACTAAGCTATCTCCCTAGCCCTGCCCTTACTCTCTTTATCCTGCAGTTTCAGGACGTGATCATGGATGTGGCCCAGGATGCCTATCACAGGCATGGGACAGGTGGCTGATCACCGTCTGGCGCCTTCGCTGTGGTGGAGAAATCTCCCTGGGTGGGGGGATGGCCTGGCTGCGGAGGGAAGAGCTTTGGTCTTCTCTGGGGCTGCAGTGTGCTCCTGCACGTGAGTCGGGCTGTACGTGTGCCACTCCCTTGTGGTGTTGGCCTCTGGGGCTTGAGGTCTCTTACGGCCTTGGAGGAGTGGAGCTCACCTGAGGTGAGGCGAGGCCACTGGTGAGATCACGGCTTGTGTGCTTGCTTGGCCCTCAGAGGTGCCTGCATAGAGAATCATCTTTCTGAGCCCTTGATGCCACTGTGCCAGCCCATATGAGCTTTGGGCCATCTGGGCTCAGAGAGGGTTCTGGAAGCTGCTTCCTAGTCCACTTGAGGCCATGGCTTCTTGAGGGGCAGTTGGGAGTGTGCCTAAGCCTGTGGGATTTGGGTGGCCACTTGGGTGGTGGCTAAAGTTGTTCATACAACCTGGTGGAGTCTGTGGACTCACACCCCTCTGCAGTTTGTTGTCCTCCCCTTGTCATCCTGGGAGGGGAACCTTGGTTCTCTTCTTCTTCTTCTTCTTCTTCTTCTTCTTCTTCTTCTTCTTCTTCTTCTTCTTCTTCTTCTTCTTCTTCTTCTTCTTTT
>NW_004524609.1:14253138-14273229 GCF_000260255.1 Octodon degus | reverse complement strand
TTTATTTATTTATTTGGTGGAAACGGGGATTGAACTCAGGCCCTTGCAATTACCAGGCAAGCGCTTTTTCTACTGAGCTATCTCTCTGACCTCGGTCCTCTTCTTGTCCCTGCCCCTGACCTCCACCCCTGCTCAGCCTTTGTCTGCTTGAAAACTCAAATCTTTTGGGTTATTTGGTTTTTTTTTTTTTTTTCCCGGTGTTGGCCAGTTGAGAGAGGTGGAGAATTGCAGGGTAGACTAGCCCCGAATCCCTTGCATGGGATTAGGCGAGGAACAGTGTGGCCTACCGTGCTTTAAAAGCATCTTGTACTATGAATAACAACTACAAAGACAACAATACGCAATGTATGAATTAGTGTAACCATCTTACTAGCCTGTTTTGAAACTGTCTCATTGCTATTTCCTTCTCAATAAAATTATTTTTTTCAATAAAATTATTTTTTAAAATAAAAAATAAATAAATAACAGTACACAGAAGTGAGTAGGCCAGATAGCTCAGCAGATTGAAGTACCTGCTTAGCGCGAGTCCCGCCCTCTGGGTGGGCTGAGACATCGACTGATACTGGGCATGGTGACGCGTGCCTGTTATCCTAGCACTTGGGAGGTGGAAAACAGGAGGATCGATAAGAGTCCAATCTGTTCATTGAGACCCTGTAGACCCTGTACTAAAATATAAAATAACAGTAAATAAATAAAGGTACACAGAATCTCAGTGCTGTGGACAGAGAGCTGCTTCAGCCCTTTCTCAGCTGTAATTCTCCTATGTCCTAGAGCCAGACCTTATTTATCTTTCCTGGAGCTATTTCTATTATACCAGCCCTCTTCTTCTCTCCATTTTACTTATTTCTGGTAATAGTCTTCTAACTTTGGCCTCAAATTTATGTCCCTATCTAAAGGGATGGGTAACCTGTAGGTTGCTCATTGAACTTTTTTTTTAAATTTTATTTATTTTTTATTTATTTATTTTGTGTGTGTGTGGCCAGCTCAGCCCACCAGGGGGCGGGGCTGACTGGCATGTGGTGCTGGGGGATTGTACCGCGGTCCCTGTGCTTTGCTTAGCTTACCTTGTTCTAAGTAGGTGCTTTAGACCACTGAGCCATCTCACCAGCCCTCATTGAACTTTTATTGTGAAGCTTTAATTTGCCTGACATTTCACTGTGAAGGGATTGGGGGGGAGGTTGCTTTGTATGTTTGTTTTTTGAGACAGGGTCTCACTACATAGTTCAGGCTAGTCTTGTACTCTCTGTATAACCCAGATTAGCCCTGAACCTACAGTGATCCTCTTGCCTCGGTCTCTTGGGTGCTGAGATTACAGGCGAATGCCACCACACCTGGCTTGCTGTAAAGTTTTCATTTGCTAGAAAACTTACACAGAACTAGTGTGGTGAACTAGTAAAAATGCAGGGGAGTTGGGGACATAGGAAGCGGTTGGGGTGAAGAGATTATAAAAAGGCTCAAGTTTTAAAGGCTAGACCCTGCTTGGATTTCTAAGGCAGTGCATCAGGGACCCTGGCAAAGACCTTTGGTGCTGCTGTGACACAAGACTGCAAAGAAAAACTCAGAGACAAACATGAAACAGAGACTGGGATCATCCCTACTTGAGACAGCAAAGACCCCAATAGTCACGTCCATTTATTGGTTGTACACTCTGTAGAATGGGGTGAGGAGGTCATGTGTGGTTGTTGGGGATAAGACGCTGATACAGGCAGGTCTTGTAAAGGAGGGAACAAATCATTCTTGTACCAAGAACAGAAGAGACCAAGAACAGCTCCTGCTTAATGATGAACTCATTTTTCAAGTAAACTAGCATTCTGGGAAAGGAGTTTGGGAAAAGTCACCTGTCCTTGGCTGCCACGTTGTCTCATATCAGAGCCCATAGCTGCTTGGGCCGTATCTCTGATCTCTGCTGTGGCCATTGGTGGGGAGACAATGCTCCTCTGTCCACCAGCCACAGTGTGGTTGTGAGTCCTGTGGGCTTGGACCTGCCTCAAAACAAGCCAATTATGGGGTTAATACTTTACAGCCCACAGTGTTTACACCTGATCTGGGCATAATCCATAGGGAAGTCTCCTGCAGCCATGGACGCCAACAGAGATTCATTTTTTCTCCTAGAGACATGTCCTATCCCCTACTCTCAGCCTGCCACCTCTTGGCAGATAGTAGGACAAACCTATTTGTTAAATTGCTTAGCTCTGTCAAGTCAGGGTCCCCAACAGGCAGTGTGTAGGAAAATTAGCAGGATTTTTTTCCCATAATTTTATTGATAAACAAATAGCAATGAGACAGTTTCAAATCAAATTGATAGGACAGTTTCAATAATTAACACATTGCACACATTCCTCCCAGTAGTTAATTGCTGTACAAGATGTGGACATGATATCCTATCTACAAACACCATTAGAACAAATCCCTCTATTCATTAAGAGAATGTAACTATATATCTATCCTAACCACTTTGAATACACAGATACAAAATGGACATTCATCTGTATACCCTTTTTTTTTGTTAAGTTCCATTATTTGAATATTATAGGTGTGTTAACAGCAAAATAATCTAAAAGAGTTGAGTAGTCCATAATAGTATTGGGTCTTCCACTTCACTGGCAATGTCAGAAATTGTTGACCTGAGTCCCCTACAGCTCAACATAACAGCATGGCTTTACTTCTTATATTTTGTTTTTATACCTTTCTGCTGGGTGGTTAAGACCAAGGTAAAGCAGGACCTATGCAACAAGAGTTGTAGCTTTTGGGTCTGAGGTCAGTGAAATCCCCTCAGGATTTACCCTGAGATCCTGTACCTCAGATTGTTTGTCAGTGTCAGCCATGTGGATGAGTCACGGCCATTGCTTGGCCAGTGTGCTCTCTGTGAAAGCCTGAGAGAATGTTTTCTCTCCATGTGACTCTCCTTAGGCACACTCTATTATCGATCACTTTCCTCTATGGCCCCATAATCTCCTTGATCAGAAAATTTGGGACACTGCCGAGTTACATGACGTTACAGTACAAGTTCTCATATGTCCTGAGTCTCAATTGTCCGTGGAAGGATTTTGTAGGGGGGTTCATTGAGCAGTGTGCTTACCAATCCTCTAGTGGACGCCATGGAAGATTGAAAGTAATTAAATGTGCAGCATAAAGCCAGAACGCAGGAGCTCCTGGAAGCACGCCATCATAGCTGTTAACTGATTGCTCAGAGGAGAGGCTGAATTTAATAACCCCTTAAGGGTATACATAAATACGCTGCTGTTCTTAGACAGTTCTCCTTAGCTAAAGAGAGGAGCTCCATTGTTCAAGTGGGTTTTCAATGGGATGCCCAAAGTCTATGTTAGCCTGAGGCAGAGGACCCCAGCACCTCCTCTCAGGACCTGTGTGTAGAAGTTCTCATGCATTTCATGGCTTTTTGTGATGCCCCTCTGCCATGCCACCCTGCCTTGGAGCCAGTCAACTATCAACTTAAGCCTCTCGAAGCTATGAATCAAATAAACCTTTCCTCCTTTAACTTTTTTTTTTTTTTTCAGAATAGGGGATTGAACTCAGACCCTTGCACTTGCCAGGCAAGCACTTATTCTACTGAGCCATCTCCCCAGCCCCTCCTCCTTTAACTTTGGTGTTGGGTATTTGGTCTCAGCAATGAGAAGAGTAATTAAAACAGAATTTGGTGAGAAGTCAGGTCATTACTTTGACTATACCTAGTCATGTAGCTCAAGAGCTTTTGGAACTGGCTTGTAGCTTGTGGGAAGAGGAAGAGTTAAGGAAGATTTGGAGAGGCCAGCTAAAGACGAAGCTCTGGAGTCCCTTAAAGTGTTTGATGGGACATTCTGGTCAGAGCTCAAAGGACCAGAATACTGATAGAAATGCTTGAGCCCAGAGTTTTATGCTGGGAAGAAGCACTACATTGGCTGTGGGACTCCAGATGATGCGTGTTGTGCCTTGGCAGGCAGTCTACATTTTGCTCATGTCCTGAGACTTTGTCTGAGATTGAGATTAAGAGCAGCAGACTAATTAGTCTTGCAGAAGAAATTGCAAAATGGTATGGAAATTACTGAGATGGTAGCCTGGATACTGTTGGGGGCTTTTAGCCTGATCTATGTTGAGAATTAAGAGCAAAGAATCCAGAAGAATGATTTAAAATGGTGTAAGTTTGGCCAGAAAGGAAGCTCCAGTAGAGTTATGGACCACAATGATGGACCACAGGAGAATTTGGTTGCTGATAAGAAAGAGGACCATAGAAAATATGGGCTGAATAAGTTAGAAAAACCATCAGGACTCTGCCTTTTGCAGTCTTCAAATTGTAAAAACAAAAGACTGAGAAGAAAGCCCCAAAGCACCATGTTCCAAAATGGCAGTGGCCCAAGGAAGTTCTCATCAGAACTTCATTGCGTAGTCACTCGACTCTGACAACCAAAAGAGAAGGAGGAGCCTGGCTACTGTTCCATCTGGAAGCAGCCTGGGCATCATCCGTGTGGCACTGGGTGTACAGGCATGCAGAATGCAAGAGTTGTGGGGTCAGGAAGCCCTGTACACAGGTTGCAGAAGAAGGCATGGGAGAACAGGCGATGTGCCCCTGCCTCACAGGGGTCACTAGGCTGCAGTGTGCAGTACAGGTTAACGTAGACCCCTGACATTCATGATAGTCACTGTCATGATCATCCAATATCGGCTCAATACACAAAAACACACTCTCAAGTAGGCACGTGCATACACACACACACACACACACACACACACACACACGCACACATGCACATACACATAAACATGCACACACACATGCACATACACATACAGGTAAATACAATGTTTTTCCACCTGGCCCTTTCTTTCTCTATAGATATCCCTGCATCTGACCCCATCTCTGGATGGGGATACACAACACAGTGTGTGTATGTACAGGAGACTCTTCCAGGTCCTCGTCTCAGTCCAAGAGACCAATATTTGTAATTCCAAAGTTACGTTATTGGAATCCCATCAAGTTGATTCCAATCTACCTCTTACAATGCAACCCACGGCGAAAATAAAGACACTAAATTATATTTTCAATCATCGGGGAGTCAAGGGGCTCTAAGTCCAGCCACGAAGATGGTTTT
Organism: Octodon degus; assembly: GCF_000260255.1. Taxonomy (NCBI): domain Eukaryota; kingdom Metazoa; phylum Chordata; class Mammalia; order Rodentia; family Octodontidae; genus Octodon; species Octodon degus. Next base: position 14,268,145 of record NW_004524609.1, on the reverse strand, counting down.
CTGGAACCCAGAGAGAGCGACCCAGGGCCTCACCCGGTTTTTATTCAGTGGGGGAGTGGCTTGAGAAGGATTGACTGAGAACTGTGGGAAAGAGACTACTGTGAGCCGAGCTAGGTGAGTGGCCTAAATTTACCTCTGTGATATGCAGAGAGGATATGCAGAGAGAGTAATCTGCAGTATATAGTATCTAATGTTTTGGTAAGTCTGGTGCTTCAGCTTTGATGTAGTCTTTCAAGCCCAGGAAGTCATAGCCTCTGTCTCGAGGCTCCATCCCAGCTGGCAGAGCGGAGCATTAGCTCTACCGTCCTGTCTCACCCCGGCTCACATTAAAGAGCAGCAGGTATAGGTTACAGGGAAACACGCAGGCCACATTCAAAGACTATCACCAGCACCTCAGCTAGACCAATACACATTGCTTAAGGCCAACTGAAGGATAAACAGAAGTCCTAGCCAGCTCTGTACAGAACAATATGAGGAAATAGGGTCAGGCTCAGTCAACATGGAGACAGTCACTCTTCTTTCAAGGAGAGCTGCTCAGGTGGTCCTCCACATGTGTGTGTGTGTGTGTGTGTGTGTGTGTGTGTGTATTGTGTACAGACCTTTGTGTACATATTTACACAGAAAGCCACACAGGGGCTCCTGGGCTGCCAGAGACCCACCCACTGTGGGGTACAACCGCCCCTGAGTCCTGGCCTCTGTGCTAACTGTTCTAGGGAGGGTCTTGTCCTCTCTGAAAAGGACATCCCAGCTCCCCTAGAACTGCCTCCCTCCCCTATGTGGGAAAGGGATCGTTAAGTCCTCTAACAAAGCTGCCCCGACCTGGTCGCCTAACGATGCCACGTTGCTAAGGAAGATCCTGAGACACGGATCTCAGAGCTCTGGTCCTGGGGGCATCTTAGTGGTCCCCAGAGGGAGCAAGGAGCTCAGACCCCTGTGTGGGGTATTCTGTCTCTTTCGGAGACCATGCACAGTGTGTCTAATGTCTCCCCCTTTTTCTCTGGAACCTTTCCTCAGAGGAAAGGACCCAGAGAATCCCCTGAAAGTGAGAGGGAAAAATTGTGCAAGACAAATTGTTCTCTTAAAATTTTGTTCTTTTTAGGAGCCCGGGAGATGGCTCAGTCAAATAAGCACTTCCTTGGCAAGCGCAAGGGCCTGAGTTCAATCCCCCATTCCGAAAAAAAAAAAAAAATTGTTCTTTTTAATCAACAACTGGGATCACATCTTTTTGAAAAATTACGGCTCATCAAAAGAAATCATCAAGAGAGTAAAAAGAAAAGCCATGAACTGGGAAAAAATTACAGCCAACTGCCTCTCTGACAAAGGTCTTCTATGTAGAAAACACAAAGCATTAAAAAAAAAATCGGGTCCCCAAAATTCAAAGACCCAATCAAAAAGTGGGCATCTGAGATGAATATATACTTCTCAGAGGAAGAAATACAAATGGCAAGTAAATATATGAAAAAATGTTCATCATCATTGGACATTCAAGAAACACAAATTAAAACAACACTGAGACTCCATCTCACCACAGAAAGAATGGCTATCATCAAGAAATCAACCAACAACAAATGCTGGAGAGGCTGTGGAGAAAAAGAAACCCTTCTCTGTTGTTGGCGGGGGTTCAGACGGCTACAATCACTGTGGAAATCAGTGTGGAGATGCCTCAAAAATCTAGGATTTGAGGTCCCATTCAAGCCAGCTATTTCCTTCCTTGGTATTTTTCAAGAAGAACTGAAAATATCATACCACAGTGATTTATGTGTACCCTTGTTTATAGCAACGCAATTTGTCATAGCTAAATTTAGAAACAACCCAAATGTACATCAACTGAGGAATGGTTAAGGAACATGTATTTTTACGCAATGGAGTATTACTCAGCTATAAAAAGAAATGATAAGTTTGAGGCTTGTGTCGGTAAGTGGATGTAATTAAAGACCATATTCTTTTTTTTTTATATTTTTGTGTGTGTGTGTGTGTGTGTGTGTGTGTGTGTGTGTGGCCAGCTCAGCCCACCAGGGGGCAGGGCTGGCTGGCATGTGGTGCTGGGGGATTGAACCGCCGTCCCCGTGCATTGCTAAGCTTGTTCCAAGTAGGTGCTTTAGACCACTGAGCCATCTCATCAGCCCAAGACCATATTCTTAAGTGAAATAAGTCAGACCCACATGTGCAAACAAACTATTGTCTCCTTAGTTTATAGACCTGAAAGGGTCAATAAAGCCCGAAGGGTACAACAGATACTGTGAAAAGGGACTAAATCTATCCAAAAGGAAGGAATTACTGAGATGAGGAGAAGGGCAGGAGAGGGAGTAGGTGAAAGAGGTGTATCTTAGTATGTACGCAGGATGACTTGAATAATTGTACTGTGGATTTCTGCTGGTCTATGGAAAAGAGCGTTTAATGCTTAATTTTTTTGTCTTCTTTTTTTCATTTTTTTTTCCCTTTTTCTTAATTTCTTATGACTTTTTTTTTCTTTCTTTCTTTTTCCAATTTTGCATGTGTATATCTGGTAACCCAAACAAATAAGTCAAAGACAGCACTATGCAATACAACAAATCCTGTCTAATTTATATTATTTTGTTTAGTGAAATTCTGTATCATTTCTAATTTTTTCTTTTTTCTTTTTTTTTTGCAGAACCTGGGATTGAACTCAGACCCTTGTGCTTGCCAGGGAAGCACTTATTCTACTGAGCCATCTCCCCGGCCCCCATTTCTGATTTTTTCTTACTATATTGCATTCTCTTTAATTTTTTAAAATGTATTTAATACAGAGTCTACAGGGTCTCACTACACAGATCCGACTCATAGTAATCCTCCCTGTTTTTCAGCCTCCCAAGCTCTGGGATTACAGGCACGCGCCACCATACCCAGTCTCAGTAGCCATGTCAGCACACCCCAGGGGGCGGCTGGCACGGTATGTCCGGGCTCAAATGCTGGTCCCTGCATCTGCCTAAGCAGGCACTTTTTTAATCTGCTGAGCTATATGGCTGGCCCTAAAATATTTTTTAAAAATTATTCATTTTGAAACTGCCTGGCTCTGTAATTACTTTTTGGACTCCCATAACCACGTGAGTGTAACTGAACACGCAGGATGTCTGATTGTGACAAGCTCTGTGATCATTAATCTAGCCCTGTAACCAACCATCTCCCCATGCTAACTAATCCAAGAACTTCCAGGTTGTCCTGTCTCGCCTTTGGGAGTCTTGTTTATGTATCATATAAAAACACTAGTCTATGAGCACTGGGTGCTGGCTGTGTTGATGGGAACGAACCTGGCCAGGACCACCAGTATAAAAATAAGAGCATTCACTGCCTCCAGATCCTGAGTGTCCCTTCAGTCTGCTTGCTGTAGCCCCAGGGCCTCCCCTCTGGCAGGACAAGTGGGCCCAGGAGGGGCTGTCACTGCTATGGAGTCCAAGGCTCCTTGTTGTCTTGGAATAATCCTCCCTTAATGGAAGCCCCTGGTTTCACAAGTGCAGGCCTAGGACATCTATCTAGGGGTCAAGATCAGCACCATGCCTGGAATTCTGAGGCTAGCTTTAGCTCCTCCCACTTCTGTGTTCTGGGTTTTTCTTAGTTCCCCCTTGTGGAAATTTCCCTCCCTCATATTTGCAGATTCGTATTGAAGAGTAGAGAAAGAAAGTCTTATTTATATGGCTGGGTATGGAAGAGAAGGTCTTTGTCCAGTTGGCCTCAGGACAAGTCACTCTCCATGGGGTCTACTAGGTGTTCACCTCTGTCTGTATCTTTCCTCCTTTTTATTTCCTTCCCCATGAAGAGCTCTGCAGAGGTCTGCTTCTAACTATGGGGCAGGTGGGTGTACAGGGAGCACTGAGAGACACAAAATCCCATCACTTGGTGTGGACCCCACTGATGATCCCTGTGTTCATTTGAAACCTCTCTGCAGCCGTCAGCCCTGCCCTGGTACTCAGCTCTCCAATTCTTGGCATCAGTCTCTGCTCGGTAGGCATCATGGCGTTTGTCCACAGAAGAACGGAGGGGGCTTCAACTGAGGCTGAGCTGGACTTGGCACCGAGTGTCTTAGTGCAGATGCTCATACCCTCCTGCTTAGCAAGCCATTTCTCATGTCTGCAAGTGTCAACTGCCACTTTTTTTTTTTTTTTTCAACTGCCACTTTTGATGTGGCGGGGAAGATAGTATTGGTTTGAGTGAGGTGTGGCCGCGAGGCTTGTTTGGTAGAGGACATGTGTCCAACCATCCAACCTAGTCCAAGTGAGTCAGAGCCACACTGATGACAGCAAGTAGGAGACCAGGAATGTCACTGGCCCTGACCTGTGTTCGCCCTCAGCCCCAACCACAGCCTCCAGCCCTGAGAAACCACTAGCACCTTGGGACCTCCCCTGGCCCTGTCAGCACATAGCCTGGCACACCAGACAGGACACCTCCTGTCCCAGCCTACAGCCTCAGTGAGGCCTGTGTTGGAACCCTGAGTCTAGGTGGTGGCCGTGTGGGCAGTGGACAGGGAGAGGGACTGCTTCTCTCTCCCTGGAACCCTCCACGATGTCTGTTATGATTTCACCTTTTTCTTTCTTTCTTTTTTTTTTTTGGTGGTGCTGAGGATTGAATGCAGGGCCTCATGCATACAAAGCAAGAATTCTACCACTGAGCCAAATCCCCAGCCCTTCCTTTTCATTTAAAATTGCATTTATGTGAGTCTTTTTCCCCTTTTTCTCAGTAAATCTGGCTAGGGCATCATCTATTTTATGTATTATTTTAAAGAAATAGCTTTTCAATTGACAAATTTTTAAACTGTTTTTTAAAATCTCAATTTCATTGATTTGTGTTCTCGTCTTTATAATTTCTGTCCTTAATTTTGGCTTGGGGCCGGTTTGCTATTGTTTCTCAAGTATCTTATGACTTCTCACGAGGTTGTCTGAACTTGCTCTGTTACCTAATGTGAGCATTGATTGCGATGAATTTTCATCTTAGAACACCTTTCATAATGTCCCAGAGGTTGCAATGAGTTGTAACCTCTTACCCTAACATCCAGTAATTTAATACTGGGTGTGGTGGCACAGGCCCATAATCCCAGTGCTTGGGAGGCTGAAAACAGGAGGATCACTACAAGTCCAAGCTGCGTAGTGAGACCCTGTAGCCCCTGTACTAAAAATAAAAAAAGTAGAAGAAAGAAAGAAAGAAAAGAAAAAAGAAAGAAAAAGAAACTCATCCAGTAATTTAAAAATTTTTTCTTTGATTTCTTTTTTCCCTGTAACTCATTGGTTGCTTGGAAGTATATTATTAATGTTCCAGGAACTGTTGCTTTTTCAGATTTAGATTTCTATTTTTGTTGTACAGTGGTCTGCTTGTATGCATGAAATCATTTCTATTTTTTTATATTTATGTAAGCAGACCTTGTGGACTACCAATATGTGGTTTGTTTTTGGAAAAAGTAACATATGCTGCTGAAAAGCATGCATACTCTACTGTAAAGGGATGGAAACTCTATACAGTCATTAAATCCATTTGTTCAAAGGTGTGGCTTGGCTCTGAAATTTCTATATTGATTTCTTGTTTAGTTGATGTATCTCTGTGAAAATGGAATGTTAAAATTCCCTACTATGATGGTGTTAGTGTTTATTTGATCTTTTAACTTCTGCAGTTTTTGTTTATGAAGATAGATGCTCTAATGTCTGGTGCTTATCAATATTGTCTTTTTTTGGATGACTCCCATGACTAGTATGTAGTGACCTTCTTTGTCTCTTCTAATTATTTTTAGTTTAAAGTTTACCACATCTGATATTAGAATTCTTACCCCTGGTTGTTTTCAGGGTCCCAGTGAATGAAATATTGTTTTCTATCCTTTAATATTTTAGTCTATGAAGATCTTCTTGGATTAGATGAGTCTCTAATCTGTATTCAATCTGTTGAATACAACAGATTGTTGGATTCTATTTTTTGATCCCGTTTTCCTGTCTGCATCTTTTAATTACACAGTTGAGGCCATTAACAGTGAGATATTACGGACATGTGTTGGTTATTTGCTGTCATTTTCTTCTGTGTCTGTTGGTGTATTCTTTGTCTTTTCCTGATTTTTTTTTTTTTGTTTATCCATTGACCTGACTAGTTTTTTTCATGTTTTTAGCTGTGTCCAATTCATCACTTCTGTCAAGAATATTTTAAAATATTTTCTCTGGGGCTGGTTTAGCAATCTCATATACCTTCTGAGCTGGTCTTTTGCATGGAAATACCTTATTTTCCCATCTGTTTGATTTATTTATTTATTTATTTAGTGTGTGTGTGTGTGTGTGTGTGTGTGGCCAGCTCAGCCCACCAGGGGGCAGGGCTGGCTGGCATGTGGTGCTGGGGATTGAACCGTGGTCACTGTGCTTTTGCTTAGCTTAGCTTAGCTTGTTCTAAGTAGGTGCTTTAGACCACTGAGCCATCTCACCAGCCCCTTTCCCATCTGTTTTGAAGGATAGATTTTTTGAGCCCATTAATCTGCATTAGAAGTTACTTGCTCTTAGGGTTTGAAATACTTCACTCCAAGCTCTCCTAGCCTTTAGGGTTTGTACAACTCTGCTGGAATTCTAATTGGTTTATTTTGATGTGTGACTTTTTTGTTTTTCTCTGGCTGCTTTTAAAATTCTAGTTTTTGCTGGATATTTGTTAATTCAATAAAGATATGCTCTGGTGAGCTTCTTTTTCCATCAAAATTGTTTGATGGTCTGTGTTTTTTACTTGCATTTTAATCTCTTTTTTATATTTGGAAAAAAAATTTCTGTCATCATGTTAGTGAATCCATCTGTGCTACTGTCTAGTTTTTCTCTAACTCTAGTTAGCCTTAGGTTGGTCTTCTTGCCACCTAGTAGCTCCTTGATAGCCTTTCGTCTTCTGATTTTCTTTTTGGCTTCTTTGAGCTCTTTCTCACCATTTACTATTTTGTCCTCAATATCAGAAACTCTGTCTTCACGGTGGTCATTTCTGCAGTATATGAATTCTACGCAGCTTTTTATTTCAGTGATTTCTGTCCAATACCTTTCAAAGATTCCATCTTCTTGTTGCGTTTGTCATTTAAATTTTGAACTGTTTTAGTTAGTTCATTTAGTGATTTTTTTTTAACCTATTTCCCTGAATGTCACTGTGCGCATATTGAGTAGAATTGCTGTGCATTTTGGTTCATTTCCTCTTTAAGCTCACCTACATCCCTCAACCCTTCTATGAATTTTTCCTAGATTTCTGCCACCTGGTATTTGCTTTCTTCTCTCTTTGTGACCCTTTGTTCTGCCTTAAGAGAGTTTGTAGGATCCAGAGATCTTCCATCTCCCATTCTCCTATGTGTATGTGTTTATTGTTTATGTATATATCTTTTTAAAAAGTTTTATATGGTCCCCTCCTTTTCCCCCTCCTTTTTTGGTAGTGTTACTTCAGATTGATGACTAGAGAAATGAGGACAGTTTGTGGCTTCTATGGAGAGCTCCAGTAGGATGCGGCCTCCTTGTGAATGATTTTCAGTTCTGTATGTCCTGTGCTAGAGTTTACTTCTTCAGTTATATGCTTTCAGTGATTTTGACACTGTCCCCATATATTTTTTTCAAAAGAATAACTTCTGGTTATAACAGCATCTACAGATTCCATATTATAAGATTTCTATATAGGCTGGGGACATAGCTCAATAGCATAAGCGCCTACCTCTCAAGCACAAAGTCCTGAGTTTGATTCCCAGTATCACAAAAAAAAAAAAAAAAAAAAGACTTCGACATGATAGTCCTTGCTGTCACCTCCCCCACCCCTCTGCTAGTCTCTGAACACAATGACAATTTATTCTTTGTGGTTGTTCAGCAATGCGTTTGGTGAGACAGTGTGGGAGGATGCGGTGTGCTTGGATGAGGAGGTTAGACATTAAGGGGGAGTTAAGTGGGTGCACTAGTAGTGATGAAGAAAAAGCTTGATATGGAGTCTGATTTTCTTAGAATATTTTTAGTTGAGTTGAAGAGTTTGTGTTGAGTTTTCAAAGGATATTTTGTGGGGGCGAGGGTGAGATATGGGAGAGAACAGGTTTACTTTGTGATTGATGGAAGCTGCATGGCGGTCAGAATTTACCACTAGGGAGGACAATAAGATAAGCAAAATATGGAAGAAGGAAAGGCTTAGAACAGAGCAGGTTAAGGAATAACACTAGAGAAGGCTGTGAGAAAGCTAAGTATGGGGAACTAAAAAATTTGGGAGGAGGAATTTACATGTTTGGAAAAAGAATTTAAAAAGTCAATAATATTGTTTTGTGGGTTTGAGGTAAAGAAACTGGATAGAGAACTAAAATAAGGAAGAGAACCCACACACCTATTAAATCAGAGCCAAAGAAGTAATAAATACATGCATTTAAGTAATAACCTAATAAACACAGGAAACCATGAAAGTACATGGCATAACCCCACATTACTAAGTAAATCAAACATACAACAACTTAAACCTGTAAGGTGTTGGGTGGGAATTAGGTATTCCAATGAGAAGTTGTGTATGTGATTCCCAATAGCTTCTTGGCCAGAGGGTCTGAGTGCTCATGCCCCAGTAACTCCTCTGGCCTCTCTATTACAATACGGAAGCTACCTCAGACTCGGGACCTATTTTTGTTGAGTTGCAGGTATTCTTGAACAGTCTGATCCAGTCGAAGTTCTAGGGTTAAGAATTCTTGCTGTCCCTCTCCCTGGGTGTGATGGCAGACTCAGTAGACAGGCTCACTGGCACAAAGTTGTCCACTGAGTTAGGATTATTCCTATGCAATCAAATTAGCTCCAGCAGTGGCAGTTTAATCTGTGACAGTGGTGTCTAGCAGGTCCAGCTGAGCAGTGGCGTACCACCAGACCCTGTTTTGGGTCTCCCTTTAGCCTAGAGAAGAAATCCATGACTATAGTGCAAGCAATAAACAACCCAAATGGTTTTTTAAAAAATGTATTTAGTACAGGGTCTCCAGGGTCTTACTGCACGGATTGGACTCATAGTGATCCTCCTGTTTTCAGCCTCCCAAATGCTGGGATTGCAGGTGCGCTCAGCCATGCCCAGTCTCAATCTTCATCTCAGTGCGCTCCCGGGGGCAGGGCCGGCACCGCATGCCGGGATCAGGTGCTTTAGTCCGCTGAGCTATCTGGCTAAACCCAACAACCCAAGTCTTTTCTTTTTTAATTTTATTTTTTTATTGAGAAATAAATATAAATGAGACAGTTTCATAGCTGATTAATAGGACAGTTTTGATAATCAATACATTGTACATTGTTATCTTCTTAGTGGTTATCCATAGTACAAGAAGCAGACAGGATATTCTGTCCAAACACTGTTAGTACACCTCTTTCTTCTCATTGAATTAAGCAAAAGTAGCTGTAAACCTATCCTAACTATTTTGTATATATAAATACAAAATGATCTTTCCTTTATATCTTTTTTTTTTGTCTTGTCAGGGTGAATATTCTATTGGCATCTAAATACTGTAGATGTTTGAATTCAACTAAACAATCTAACACTGTCTAGCAGTCTCTAATATTAGTAGGTTATCCTCAGAAGTTATTGACTTGAGCCTTTTACAGCTCATCGTATTAATATGGCTTTACTTTATGTACCTCGTTTTTATACTTTTCTCTGGATGGTTAAGACCAAGATATAGCAAGACCTATATACCCAGAAATGTAACTTTTGTATCTGATAAGGTCAGCCAAGTACTCTCAGGATTTATCCTGCAGCCCTGTACCGCCCTTTGTACATCCTTTTGTCAGTGTCTGACCTGAGGATGAGTCACGGCCATTGCTTGACCAATTTGCTCTCTGTGAAAGCTTGAGAAAATGTTTTTTCTCTCCATGTGATTCTCCCCAGGCTCACTTTACATCATCGAACAAACAACCCAAATCTTTTTTTTTTTTTTTTTAATGTGTGTGTGTGTGTGTGTGTGTGTGGCCAGCTCAGCCCACCAGGGGGCGGGGCTGGCTGGCATGTGGTGCTGGGGGATTGAACCGCGGTCCCTGTGCTTTGCTGAGCTTGTTTTAAGTAGGTGCTTTAGACCACTGAGCCATCTCACCAGCCCCAACAACCCAAATCTTGACCCACAGCTGATGTACATGAAATGTGAGAGGTGCGTCTCCTGTAATGGTGCGAAATAACACTCAACAGGAATTTTCTACAGTCAGTTATCTAAAGCCCAGGATGTTTAGGACCAGGTAATACCGGAGTAGGGAAAGGAAAGAGAAAAAGGGCAAAAAGGTGTTTTTTTCTTTCTTTCTTTCCCTTTCCTAAGTACTCCACTCGGGTGTGGGAAGGAGGGCAAAGGATCCCGATGGTGGTGAGGATGCGGGATGTATCTAGAGGAGTATAACATGGAAAACTGAATACAAAATTGATACTGAGAAATGAGATGGGAAAAGATTTTTATGACTGATATAAATAGTAGAGTGAAAGTTAAAGGGGACAAATGAAAAGGGGTAGAGGACCGAAAAGAAAAATTGAGAACCAGTAGGACACGGGTGAGTGGCGCTTTCCCTGGGAGCAGGCGGCAGCTGCGGCTTCATTTGGAGCTATGGCCAAGATTTGGAGCTCGGGACCTTCGTGGTAAGGAGAAAGAGGATCTACAAACCGCTGTGCAGGGTTTCAGGGTAATTCCTGAGGGGATTTGACTGACCTTGGTAGATACAGAAGTTACATTTCTTGTTATATAGGTCTCATTTTATCTTGGTCTTAACCATCCAGCAGAGAAGTATAAAAACAAGGTATAAAAAGTAAAGCCATATTAATATGCTGAGCTGTAAAAGCCTCAAGTCAACAACTTTTGGGGCCAGGGAGATGACTCAGCAGAATAAGCGCTTCCCTCGCAAAGGCCTGAGTTCAATCCCCGGTTCCACCAAAAAAAAAAAAAAAAAAGTCAACAACTTCTGACATTGCCAGTCCTGTGGATAACCCACTACTAATACAGACTACTGCAATATATTGGAATATTTTGCTGAATTCACGTACTTACAATATTTTAATGGTAATGGAATACCTATCTCTGACAAAACTAAACAAAAAAGGAGCTATAAATGAAGGACTATTTTGTATCTGTACATAAAAAATAGTTAGGGGGGCCAGGGAGATGGCTCAGTGGAATAAGTGCTTCCCTGGCAAGTGCAAGGGTCTGAGTTCAATTTCTGGTTCCACCAAAAAAAAAGAAAGAAAGAAAAAGAAAAATAGTTAGGATAGATATACAGCTACTTTCTCTTAATTCAATGAGAGGAAAGAATTGTACTAAAAGTGTTTGAACAGGATATCACATCTGCACCTTGTACTAGGAATAACCACTATGAAGACAACAATGTGCAATATATTAATTATTGAAACTGTCCTACTAAACGTTTTTGAAACTGTCTCATTGCTATTTGTTTCTCAATAAAATTAAGTTTAAAAAAAGAAAAAAAGAAGAAAAAGGAGTAATTGAAACAGCCGGAGGACCTGAAGGTGCAGCGGTCACAGCTGTGCGTCTCCAATGTGGCGTCCCAGCTCTCCAGGACCCGAGTTGTCTGCAGCTCCATCCCCCGTGTTCTCACGTCATCAACCAGACCCAGAAAGACCTCAGGAAGTACTACCAGGGCAAGAAGTACAAGCCCCTAGACCTGCGGCCCAAGAAGACCTCAGCCTAGCGCGTCGCTCAAACAGCACGGAGAAGCGGTAGGCCAGGAGGCAGCAGAAGGAGCCGCCATACCCTCCGCGCGAGTAGGCTGCCAAGGCTTGAGCAGCGCAGGGACAAGAAAACTCAAACTCTGGGGCTGGGGGGAGACGCAGGTGAAAGAAGGCAGGTAAAGATTTATGGATATAAAGGGATAAAGGAGAATTCCCTTACTCTCTGTTAACTATATTGGGAGGAAAAAAAGCAAGAGGAAGAGAAGTACACATACACAGACATGCGCATAAGAGAAAAAAAGGCAAAATAACGAGGTAAGGGGGTGTGCAGAAAGGAAACCAGTGAAATTATATAAATATATATATATATTTTTTTTTAATTAATTAATTTATTTTTTTTGTCTTGAGGCAGGTCTCCCCATGCAGCTCAGGCTGGCCTTGAGCTCATTTGTAGTCCTGGTCTTAAACTCGCCGTGATCCTTGTGCCTCATCCTCCTGGGTGCTTGGATTGCAGGAGTGCACCACCACGCCTGGCTTAAAACTTTTAAAAGTGAAATAAAAAATAATACAATCAAAGAATAATAGGGCTGCAAAGACAGCTCAGCAGTCTAAGCACCTATCTGGCAAGTGCAAAGACCCAAGTTTGATCCCCAGTATTGCATGCCATGCCAGCCCCAGAACCCCAGACACACAGTGCTGGCCAAAACCAGGTGTGATGGCACACAGCTGTAATCCCAGTACTGGGAAGGCTGACACAGGAGGATCACTACAAATCCAAACTCCATAGCGAGGCCCTGTATCAAATAAATAAACAAAGAATAATAACTTTTTCTGTTGCTTTGGATGGATGGCTCTTTTCTTCAGCCTAGGAGGGGTTAAGGAGCAGAGATCAAGCCATGATGGAAGCCAAAGGTGGCAGTCCACCCCCAGCACGATGCTGAGTGTAGAGATCTACTTACAGCGAGAACACAGTGCCAATGAGGGCTTCCAGGCCTAACTCAGTCTGAGCCTGGCGTCTGCCTGCAAGAACTAGGTCCGTGTTCCCTACCCCTGCCTCTCTCTCCCTCATCCACTCTGGGAACCTGGCAGTGTGAAGCAGCTAAGGGGCTGCTTGGGGAACCAAGTACAGACACACAGCTCTTCCCTACCATGGAGTCCCCACAGGCTCCTCCTCCCTGGGTTGTAGCTGCAGGGGCTTGCACTGACGTCACTCACCAACCATTGACTGTGGAAGGCTGTTTGAGAAAAAGTGTCCTGTAGGCTGCAGATGGCCCTCTTCATCCTGATGCAGTTGTCCAGTTCTCTACCAGCGAAAAACTTGGTAGGTTCATGTTGCCTCCCGGCAAGCCAGCTGTTCTGCGCAGTGGCTCACAGTCACTCCGCAGTGTGACCTGTTTCTTCTGTATTACTCAGGGCTAGTTTCGCCCCTCTGTCAGTTCCCGGTGGTTCTAGGTAAGTTCCACTTACTTCGACTCCTCTCCCAGCTGTTGTTTTCTGGACTTGACGTGCTTTATCCTAGAGAAGCCAAGTTGCTGGCATTCACTGTTCCACCTTGTTGGGACCCAACTCACATGTTTCTTTCTTTTTTTTTTTTTAAATTTTATTTATTTATTTATTTATTTATTTATTTATTTTGCGTGTGTGTGGCCAGCTCAGCCCACCAGGGGCGGGGCTGGCTGGCATGTGGTGCTGGGGGATTGAACCGCAGTCCCTGTGCTTTGCTTGGCTTAGTTTGTTCTAAGTAGGTGCTTTAGACCACTGAGCCATCTCACCAGCCCAGTCACGTGTTTCTTAGAACTAAAACTTCATGCAGTTGTTTTCATTTCATGCTCTTACAAAGATTATGTAAATCCAGTTTATAGACTCACACAATAAAAACAGGTCCAGGAGGATTCAGTAAGTTGTCCATGGCTTGGAGGAGGGACAAGAGCCCGAGTCTGTGTGACTTCAGTCTGTACATTTATGCACTTGGCTATAATGTTTGACCAAATCCATGTTCACATTGCCAAGGATGGTCCCCACTTGAGTTGGGGTTCCCTACTGCTGTGGCCCCATCACTGTAGCACAGATTCATTACTGGAGTTGACATCTGAGGTGTTGTCTGCCTTGACCTAAGGCCTGAAAGACTAGATGCCCCCCCAAACCAGTCTGAAGTCTTCCCCCCCCCCACCCTGCACAGGCCCCCTGTCTCCTCTTGCCTACCTAGTGAGGACAGTCTTGACTGATAACCCAGCTCTGTCAAGAAAGACGCCCTTTTTGCTGAGTAATTAAAAGCAGGAAATACTCTATAATAGGAAATGAATGAGTAACACGATCAGAGGCAATCTGGACAGCAGAAGTCATCAGCCTGGACTCAGGCAGTCCTCCGGGAGTCCAGCTGGATCTGGTTGCTGCTTGCTGTCAGTCAGAGCGGGCGAGCAGGGAAGCAGGACCATGTGGCTACCCCCAGCTATGCTCCTTCTTAGCCTCCCAGGTGAGTGGGGCTGGGCTTGGGGCCTCAGTGCTACAGGAGCAGAGCAGGAGGCAGAGGGCAGCTGTCCCTTGAGGACACCTGCCCCATGCACCAAGGTGGGGGGCTGTTTTGTCAGTTCATTCCACAGAAGTGTGCTGGGCCCTAGGTAAAGCTCAGAGTGTATCAGGCCCTCAGGATCTGCAGAGGAAAGGAAAATGGGGCGGCTATTAAAGAAGAGCCCAGAGAGCAAGGAGGGTTGAGTGTACATTTGAAGAACAGGGCAGGGCACAGTGAGGTGCCAGGAGAGGTGTGCCCAGAGCAGGAAGACTTTCCCACGGGGAGAGCTGGAGAAAGCATCCTGGAGGCTGGGCTTTTGTCAGCTCTTAAAGGAAGTGACTGGTCCTTCCTGCAAGCATTCCAGGGGCAGCACTGCTGTGCAAGGTGTGCAGGCTCCACCCGGAGGGCATAAGAAGCAGAGGAGCTCTCAGTACAGGGTGCCTGCAATCGGGCCCAAGATGTGAGGCTGCTCACCAAAGACACAATGGGGAGGGATGGCTGGGAATGTAAGTCTGACTCAAGCTTTGCCTTTGACCCCAGCTGTCCCTTCTCTTTATCCCAGTGTTGGGCTACCCCGGACGGTGAGCAGAAGGGCTGGGTGAGAGGGCACACACATACACACACACACACCCATATGCACACACTGACACGATGAACTCAAAGGCACACACCTGTGCGGTGTCACACCCCATCCACCTCATTCATGGTCACACACTCATTCCCACACCCACTCCCACTCATGCTCTTACACATACAGGGACACAAAATGTCATCCCTGGAGATTATTTAGATGAGGATTTTGCACACACAGGAAGGACGGATACAAATGAGGAAGTTTATGTCACAGAGTCAAAAAGAAAGAAAGAAAGAGAGAGAGAGAGAGAGAGAGAGAGAGAGAGAGAGAGAGAG
>NW_004524609.1:14252062-14253038 GCF_000260255.1 Octodon degus | reverse complement strand
AGAGAGAGAGAGAGAGAGAGAGAGAGAGAGAAAGAAAGAAAGAAAGAAAGAAAGAAAGAAAGAAAGAAAGAAAGAAAGAAAGAAAAGAAGGCCTTCTGCTTTGGAAGCCCTTGGCTCTGTACCCCAGAGTCCACTTCCAGCTGGCCGCTGCCTCATTGCCTTGGCCTCCTGTTCCCCTCAAGCTAATTCTGTTGTCGTTGTTCCAGGGATTGAGCCCAGGGCCTCTGCATAGAGCTGTATTTCTTGCCCTTTTTTCTTTCAAGACAGGGTTTCACTTTGTCATTAGGCAGTCCGGGCTGGGCTTGAACTTAGGCACCCCCTTGGCCTCCAGTCTGGATCATAGGCTTATCCGTCATTATCCGTGTTTATGCCCCGACACACACACACACACACACACACACACACACGCACACACACACGCACACACACACACACACTTAAAATGGGCCCAACCCCATGGTCAGTGCCATGCAGTCACGTTCAGTCACTAACGCCGGGCTTGCTAAAGCATCCATGGCTGGCTGTCCTCCAGAAGTCTGTTCTGCTGTTTGCAATGATGCAAACATAATCTGTATTGAACCCTTCCTCTTTACTGCAACTGGGCTATTTTTCTTTGAAGAAAAAAATGTGCCATTACTTGCTCACTCCTGCATTTGATTTTATTTTTATTTTTATTTATTTTTTATTTTAGGGAAGGATCTACAGGGTGTTCAGGGTCTCACTACTAGATTGGACTCGTAGTGATTCTCCTGTTTACAGCCTCCCAAGAGCTGGGATTACAGGCACACACCACCTCGCCCAGTCTCAATTGCCTTCTCAGTGTGCCCCCAGGGGGTGCAGCTGGCGTGACAGGCCCGGGATCAAGTCCCTTGCCCCTGTGCCTGCTTGCAGGCACTTTAATCTGCTGAGCTATTTGGCCGGCCCCTGCATTTGATTTTATTTTTATTTTTATTTTTTTAATTTTTATTTATTTATT
>NW_004524609.1:14239829-14251962 GCF_000260255.1 Octodon degus | reverse complement strand
TGGGGGATTGAACCGCGGTCCCTGATGCTTTTGCTAAGCTTGTTCTAAGTAGGTGCTTTAGACCACTGAGCCATCTCTCCAGCCCTGCATTTGATTTTAGTTCAGGGAAGTTGCTGGCTTTTAAAAACCCTTCTAGTTTACCTATTTGTTATTTTAAAGATTTTTTTTCTTGCTTGTTTATCCATTAACACCCTCACAAACATTTATACACCATAGAAATGTATAATTTAGAAAGAAATTTCCCCTGCAAAATGTAATCTCAGTGCTAACCACTGTTAAAAGCTTAGAACACATGTTCTTGGATTTTATTTAATGCATGTACTATAGAAAAAAACAGAAATGGATCACATAGTCTGTTACACAACTTTTTAGAACATCTAATAATAGCGTATCTCAGACAACTTTCCTATCGTTGTCTGAAAGTGTGTCTTTCTTTTCTTCAGTGCTGGGGATTGAACATAGGGAGCTCCGCCACTGAGCTATACCTTTTTATGCTTTATTTTAAAATAGGTTCTTGCTAAGTTACCGAGATTGGCCTTGAACTTTCAATCTTCTTGCTTTTGCCTTCCAAGTAGCGGGGGTGACAGCTGTCTGCCACCACACCCAGTTGTCTTTTATTTTTATGCCATGCTGTGGACCATAACTTATTAGATTAATTTCCTGTTAATGTCCTTTGTATTTTTGCGGAACCGGGGATTGAACTCAGGCCCTTGCGTCCACTGAGCCATCTCCCCGGCCCTGTTAATGTCCTTTGAATTCTTCCAGCGATCACTGTTTTTTTTTTTTTTAATATTTATTTATGTGTGTGTGTGTGTGTGTGTGGCCAGCTCAGCCCACCAGGGGGCAGGGCTGGCTGGCATGTGGTGCTGGGGGATTGAACCGCGGTCCCTGTGCTTTGCTGAGCTTGTTCTAAGTAGGTGCTTTAGACCACTGAGCCATCTCACCAGCCCCCAGCGATCACTGTTACAACAGTATTGTCATTAACACCCTACACTGTATTATCAATTGCTGTGGAAACTAGGTAATCCTAGAATTGAAATGATAATGACCGAGATCACAGTGACCTGCTTCTGCTTCTTTTCAAAAACAATCTCCAATTCTGCTGGACAATAAGTAGGATCCAGCTTGCCAAGAAGATATGAAGGCCAAAATGAAGCCTTCTCTTCTAGTGGGGCAGGGCAGGATGGCTGTTGGAAGACCTTGGAAGACCCCAGTGCTCAAAGCCGGTGCCGGGGGTGGGAGACAGACTCAAGGACAGAACCAGCAGAGATGTGGAGCCTGGAAGACAGACGCTGCAGATTTGGAGGCTGTTGCCGTAATCCGCGCACCAGACGAGGTCCTGATCTGTCGACGGGCAGTTGCTGACCAAATACTCTTGGACATACTTCTAAGTCTTGTACCAACCCACACAAGGGAAAAGATAGCGTGACCATTTTATAAATAAGGAAGTAAAAGTTGGACAAGTTAAGTAACTCGCCTGAGGTTTCTAAACTAATCCGTGATAAACGCATCTGCTGTGTGCAAAGCTCCCTTGTGCTCCTTCTGCTCATCTTGCTGTCCCCGCGGCCGGCCGCTGCAGAGGCCCAAAGGAGACTGTCACTCAAGGCGCCCTGATGAGGTACTGGAATCGCCTGCAGAGAGCGCAGGACCCACGAGGATGCCGAGCTCCCCAGGGAGGCTCCGTGGTCTGAAGATCACGAAGCTGGTTCTGCTGACTGGTTACCGTATGAATTCCCCATGGCTGCTGAGACAAATTATCGCCAGTTCAGCAGCTTAGAACAGTAGCAGGTCATGATCTTACTGTTCTGAAGATCAAGAGTCTGGCATGATCTTCCTGGTCCCAGGTCGAGTTTGCTGCTATGGAGGCTGGAAGGGCCAATCTTCTTCTTGGCCTTTTCCAGAAGCCTTTTGCTTTCCTTGGCCCATGGCCCCTCCTCCATGTTCAAAGTCCGCAATAGGTCAGCATCAACCTAACTCTTCTAACTCTTTCACTTGTTAGGACCCACTGGGTAATAAGGACCATCTACTCACTTTCTTTCTCTCTGTATTTTAGGGAAGAGTCTACAGGGTTTTCAGGTCTCACTACTAGATCAGACTCATAGTGATCCACCTGTTTACAGCTTCCCAAGTGCTGGGATTACAGGCGCACACCACCGTGCCCAGTCTCAATTGCCATCTCAGTGAGCCCCGGAGGTGGGGCAGTCACTGCAGGCTGGGATTGAACCCTGACCCCTGTGCCTGCTTGCAGGTGCTTTAATCTGCTGAGCTATTCAAGCGGCTTCTACTCACTTCCTTATCTTTAATTACATCTGCTTATTCTCTTTTACCCTGTGAAGGACATATTGTATATTCTGAATATTGGGATATCAACATCTTTTTTTTTTTTTTTTTTTTAATTTTGGTGGAACCAGGGATTGAACTCAGGCCCTTGCACTTGCCAGGGAAGCACTTATTCTGCTGAGCCATCTCCCTGGCCCAAGGATATCAACATCTGAGGGAGTGTTATCCTGCTGACCACATGCTAACCTCAAGTAAACAGGAATAGTGCAGGGAGAAGGCCCAAGCTGTGAGGATGTGGCACTGGCCTGGTGCTTCAGACCTGTTCTACCTCAGAGACTCCTAGCCTAGGCCTCAGAGAGGAGATAGAAGAATCGGTGGGCTGGGAGAGGCACCATCTTCAGTTCTGTGCCTACAAGCTAGGGAGAGATATCTGGTATGTACACACATATGTGGTGGGCGGCAGCAGAGGGCAGAATTGGAGTTATGAGAATGGATTTGGGGGACCCAGGGTCTACGCAACAATGGAAGCCCTGAAAATGGAGGGAATCCCTCTCTAGGGATGCAAGTGAAGCAAGCTGAAGGCTGAAAGGGGTCCCTGAGCTTCCCCGTGGCACAAGCAGCCAGCTTGCACTGACTCTTACTGTTGCACAAGAGTAGGTTGTGGACTTCTCAGTGTGGCCAACGACAACACCCCAATAACCTGCCACCAGCCACGATGGAAACATTTATACCACAGAAATTGGCAAAAAGTGCCAGGTGTGGCGGTGCACGCCTGTAATCCCAGTACTTGGGAGGGGAGGCTGAGGCAAGAAGATTGCAGCAAATTTGAGGCCAGGGTAGGCTATGTAACAAGTTCAAGCCCCGCCTGAACTATATAGCGAGATCTTGTCTCAAAAAGAAAAAGGAAATTGGCAAAATGTCTCCAGAGGATTATGAATCACAGAAAGCTGAAATATTTACTAAAACAGCACAGGCCAAAAGATTTAAAGAGAGAGAAAGAGCAGAGAGAATTGGTTGAAGCTTCTGGGGCTGAGGCGACAGAGAAGGAAGAGACCAGATAAGCATAATAGTAAGAGAACAAGAAAAGGGTGACAGGAAATCAGAAGTGTCACAGGCCTAGAGAGAGGAAGTATGGGGAGTCTGGGCATCTCGCTGGGGGTTCAGGAGGCTGCATCTCTGAGGAAATGGGTACAGGAAGCCAGGTGTGTCGGGGTGGGTGGGGTCACTGGGACCCTCATCCAACCTCTGGACCCCGAGCTGGCTCAGGGTGACAGGAAATGTACGTGGTTCCTTTTTCCAGGCTGCTTCTCCCTCCAAGGCCCAGAGTCTGTGAGAGGCTCTGAGGGTGGGTCTGTGACTGTGCGCTGTCGCTACAAACCAAGATGGAAGATTTACAACAAGTGGTGGTGTCGAGGAGCGAAATGGCATGCGTGCACAATCCTTGTTAAGACAAGGGGGTCAGAGCAAGAAGAGAAGAGCGGCCGGGTATCCATCAGGGACAATCAGAGAGACTGGTCATTCGAGGTGACCATGAAGGAGCTCAGGCAAGATGATGCGGACACTTACTGGTGTGGGATTGAGAAAACTTTAACTGATGATGGGACACCAGTTAAAGTGACCGTTGACCCTGGTAAGAGCTTTCTCATCTTCACTATGAGGCCCTGGTGCTTAGGGCTGGAGGGAAGCCACCAGCAGCCTAGGCTGAAAAGCAGGCAAGCAGACAGACAGACGGGAGAGGCTGGAGAGTGGCAAGGAAGAGCAGCAGTGCAGCACGGCTGTCCTCTTCTCTGAGGTCCCCCAAGGTATCCAGCTGCCACAGGGCACGGCTGGTGGATCTCAGGATAGGGACAGGGCATGGACCTCTCTATCAGCAACCCGTGGCCCAGCGCCACTGTTTTGGAGCTGCACAGCCCCAGTGGCCTCATTCTCCCGTGGGAGCCCAGAGTGGGCCTTGAGGAGGGTCCTAAGCATCAGTCTCAACCCGGGGCAGTGGGGAGCTGGGACAGAGGATCTGGTGTTGACCCCAGCCCTGCCCAACCCAGAGTACTGCTGAGCATTCTGCAGTGTCCCTCCCTTCTGGGTCCCCTCTGTAACTCTCTGGCTGCAAAAGAGTGAGGACAGGGTGAAGACCCAGGGAGGTGTTCAACAAGCTGGCAAGGGGGCTTCCCTTGCAAGTCCACAGCTGGGAGCTCTTGGGCTGCCTGGCACCACCGTAGTGCCTCAGACCTCCAAGGGTCTCCAGGGTCCTCCTGCTGGGACTGGGCGCTGAGAATAAGCCGCTCTGCTCTTCCCTAGCTCACGGGTGCTCAGCCATCCTCAGCCCCATGTGGCCTGTGGTGATGGGCACATAGATGGTGTCGGCTTTCAAATAAACCTGGGTGTTGTTAGAGGTGAGACCAGTGAGGGACACACGGGGTGCCCCTGGGTGGAGCGAGTCCAGAAAAGGCCCCCTACGCAAGACTTTCCCAGATCTACCATGTAGGGGAAGTTCAAAACGTCTACAGGACAGGAAGGGGATTGGGTAAGACATGTGGGCAAATGACAGAGAAGCAAAAGAACATGCCCAGAATATATGAAGCTTCAAGGAGAAAGTATTTAGGGGTCTAGTGGGGCCCATGGGACCGCCAGCCCATATAGCAATCACGGACCTCCACAGCAGCTGTTAGGACTAGAATAACAGTATCTGGAGCTCAGCTGGTGGCTCCTGGAGGGATGGCAGCTGGGAACATTTGAGCAAAGAGCTTCTCCAGGCCCAGGACTAAAGTAAAGAGTAGTGACAAACCAGGTGTGGTGGGAAATGCCTGCAATCCCAGCCCCCTGGGAGGCTGAGGCAGGAGGATCACAAGTGCAAGGTAAGCCTAAGCAAGTTAATAATTTAGTCAGAACTTGTCCCAATATTTAAAAAAGGCTGGAGCTATACTTTAGCAACAAAGTTCTGGGTTCAATCCCCGGTAATGAAAAGCAAAACACATCAGGAATGCTCGAGGCCATGAGGGTCGCAGGAATCTATGACAAAAACTGCTCACTGTAAATCATCTCCTGCAAAATGTTTCATTCCTCAGAGTCATTCGTAATTTAATGGGACATGGCCCTCTCTGCTCACTAGCTTTCCTCCCGGAGCACCATAACCACCAAGCACCCCATTTCTAGAACATTCTTTTCTTGAGCCCAGTCTGGGTTCCACATGAGTCAAAAGGACCAGAGATTATATTTTCCCCAACAGTAAAGGGAAATAGACTATGAATAAATGATGGTGATTCTTTTCTATTTAATATTTTATTTCTCTTTACACACCTGAAAATGCTGGGGGCAGGGGGAAAATGACTGTGTGTTGGGTGTCAGGTGACTCAATAGAAGTCCAAGGAACTGTATTTGAAGAGGTGAAGGTTTTCAGTCCAGAGCAGAGGGCATCTCCTGGGCTGGGGTTGTATCAGAGCCATGAATGGACCCCTGGTCTATCCCAATAACCTGTGACCAGCTCTGCTTGTGTCCAGTGGGAACCGTCACCATGTCCTCCAAACCCCTGGATGGACCTAGCAACGAGAGCAGCATTGAAGTGTCCTTGTCCTACACAAGGTAAGGCCTGAGCTCTTCCCTCCTGTGCCATCTCACGTGGCCACGTTCTCCTGCCCTTCTCCTGGGTTTCTTCCAAGGGAAATCCAAGCCTGAGGACTCTGCCTGTCTGTCTCCAGAGCCAGCACTTGTTACAGCCAAAGTGAAAGCCCCAAGCCCATCCTCCACCCGAGTCCTCATCCTCCACCTCCCCATGTAGCCCTCACCAGGAAAGCCCTCTGCAGAGCTCCCCTCTCTAAGTATCACCACATTCGGTGGCCAACAGAAAAGCATGGTGCCGAGGAGGTAAGGTACCGATCTCCATGATGCAGGACATCACAGGACCCAGAGCAGAGAGAGTGGATTTGTGAACATGAAGCTGGCATTTGGCGTCAAAAGCAGGAAAACATGGCCTGCCTGAGGTGGCCTCCAGGTTTCAACTGGGCTGAAATGTGTGAGATGTGACGGAAAAATACAATGTGTGTTTGTTTACATTTTTAAAAATTTAGTCCAGCAAAAGATGCAGTGTTATTAATCCCTTTCAAAATACTCCTGCTCGCTTAGGACGCACTGATCCCACTGTTCTTGCCACTTTCTGAAGCAGTTCTGAAATTCCTCTTTCTTGGGTGTCTTATGCTTTCATGTCTGCCTTAGTGTGGTGAATAGATGCAAAATAGTTCTCTTTCATGGCCATTCTGACTTTGGGGGAGAGAGACAGAAGTCACAGGGTGGCAGATCAGGTGACCAGCGTGGATGAGGACCCACTGTTGTGGGTTTTACAAGCCTGCCTTTCCACTGGAATGCCACATGGCAGCTGCATTCATCATATTTTTTAAATCACAATTTGTGAAGATGTCCACGTAAAAATGACTTCCAGCATGGTTTTCCAAAGTGGCAAGAACGGTGCGCAAGTGTGTTTGAAGTGCAGGGCATCAATGCCAGTGTATCTTTTACTTTAGGAATTTTTTTTTTTTTTTAGCTGAGCATTCACTGCAGTTTTAGAGCTCCCTTGAGCTTTGGCAAAGGGAAGTCCCAGAAATAAAATTAGAAAGGAAGAAGTAGCCATGCGAGACCAGCCGAGATTCTATCTGAGGAGCCCCCAGGGTTGGACCACGAGGAAGATTCCTAGGAGGTCTTCAGAGTGGGGCGGTGGGTGCAGGGTCTCCAACTGCTCCAGCTGGGTCTCCGCCCTGCAGCGGCTGAGGACAGGGAGGCGCCTGGGCCTGATGGCTGTTCCTCTCACAGGACCCACTACCTACTCCTGGCGTTTGTGAAGGTGCCCATCTTGCTTGCTTTGGTTGGTGTTGTCCTCTGGATGAAGGAATCCCAGAGAGTTCCCAAGGAGCAGTGGGGACACCCTCTTTGTAAGAATTTGAACTCTGAACTTCTGACCAAAGACATTAGAGAGATGGATGTGCACAGACTTCCCACCCTGGACCCTGTTTCTGACAGAGAGGAGGGCTGTGGAATAAATGTCGTCGTACCCTGAGGGCACAGTGACACGCTGGGCCACAAGGAGCTGACTAGAAATCCTCCCTGCTCTGCACAGCCTGGCGAAGTCGGAGGCGTCATCAGTCCCGGCAGCACCAGCAGCCTGCTCCTCCTCCTTCAGATAGCAGTCAGCCCCCACCAGGGGCAGCGCACGGCCAGGGGTCGCTGGGATGGAGCCCGGCCTTGCCTGGCCACACCCTCTGCTGGGAAAACTCAAGCAGAGGGTGAGATGGAAGCGCAGAGGAGAGGCGGAAGGACTGCCTGCCACCCTCCCTGCCCGAGGGCCTGAAATAGGATTTTTAAAAATAATTTTTTCCCTAAACTAGTCTGGGGCTTGATGGCTCATGGCCACGAGTCTCTGACGGAGGCATGATCCTCCTCCAGGGGCTGGTTCTGTGGTGAGTTCCTGGTTCTGAGGAACGAGTTTGGGCGTCCCCTTCTCCAGGAAGGACGAGGCCCTGAGTCTACATTGCTGGAGCAATGGCTCCCTCCCCTGCCTTTCTCTTCCTTCCCTCTCTCCTCAGAGTTGACTTGAACCCCTCCCCTCTGCATAGCTTCGGGGACTTCTCCTCCAGGTCCCCACTGAACCTTGGGTACCCCCTCAAGTTGGGGAGCTGGACAGTGAAAATCACCCCAGGGGAATGATACTGTTTCTTTAAAAAAAAATTTTTTTTTTTAATAATTCAATGAAGGGCTGGCCAAATAGCTAAGCAGATTAAAGTGCCTGTAATCAGGCACAGCGGCCCCGGGGTTCAATCCCAGGCCTGCTGTGCTGGCCCCGCCCCCGGGATGGGCTGAGAAGACAATTGAGACTGGGCGTGGTGGCGCGGGTCTGTAATCCCAGCTCTGGGGAGGCTGTAAACAGACGGATCACTGCGAGTCTGATTTAGTAGTGAGACCCTGAACACCCTGTAGACCCTTCCCGAAAATAAAAAAAAATTCAATGAATTAAAATATCTGAGAGAAGAGATGCCTGTCATGCCTCATCTGCAGCTGTAATACTCTTGGAATATGTCTCTTGGGGCCATGAGGGCCAGAGACCTTCACTGCAAAGGAGCTTGTCCTCGTGTGAGGGGAAGCAGGCCCACTGAGCTGTGTCCCCAACACTCAAGCACAAACCTCCCCCTGAGCTGACAGGTTTGGTGAGTTCCCTAAGCCCACCCTGCCCTTTGTCACTACAGTGATGGGCAGCAAGGGCCGGTATAACAACAGGGCTGGGGAAATAGCTCAGAACAATAAGCACTTGCCTGGCAAGAGCAGGGTCCTGAGTCCTTAGTTCAATACCTGGTACCAGAAAAACAAACAAAAAAACCAGGGACCAAGAGAGGGCTCTCCTGTCCCCAGCTTGGGGTCTGGAGCCTGCCCTCCTCACTGGGACTCTGTGATGCCCTCTTGTCTTCAGTCAAGTGAGTTTTCTCTGAGTATGAGTTTGGAGTGGTGCTTTGGTGTAAGGCTCCGGCCAGTGATCAGCCCAGAAGGAGAGAGAGGAAGCCTGGATAAAGCTTTTGGGTCAGTCTGTTGGGGGCGAGGGCCTACCGTCCACTGCTGCAGATACCTCCCCTGCAACCAGCCTCCTGGGGCCAGCTGCCTGGAGATCCAGGGATGCATGGGTGACAAGGTGGCTCTGAGAGGTGCCACCCTCTCGGGAGGGTGAGGGGCCCTAACATTTCTGATTGAGTAACCAGGGAATCCCCACTCCCTTAGAAAGCAGTCAGCTGGGTTCTACTCCTATCATGGGCAGCTAAGTTAGGTAGAAATTAATATATATACAGTCAGAGATGGAGTTGAGGAAGCCAGCACAAGAAACAGAGACATCGCTCTGAAGAGAGCCAGACCTCGGACATAATAACTGTGCCTGCTAGGTAAAACAGCAACCTGCGATTGGGCTGCAGTCGGCACCACCTGGTCCATGGACCCAGAGAAGCGTCGGGCGCTTGGGTGGGTGGCCAGAACATCAGGACCCATAAGCCCCTTCCTTTGCAAAAATGTCTGCATTCTTTCCGTGTACTCTTGCTACGTGACTCATTTCCCTGTTGGATCAATATTAGTTAAGTGACTGTGTAGTACTCGTAATCCTGTAAGTTGATTGTGGTCTGAGTGACGTTGTCCCCACATTGTAACTTCGCTAAATAAATTACCCTGACAGAGGGCCTTGGTGGACACCCTCTTGACCTCTTCTTGCAATGGCAAAAACACAGAAACAACCCCCTGGGAGCAGCCGTGGTCCCAGAGCTGGCAGCGGGCAACTGTCTACCTGCACACCTCCCCACCCCTGGCACACACTTCTGGGAAGTACCTTGGAGTTCCCAGGAGAGCTGACGGACAAAGCTTGCTCGCAAGCCCCTCTCCTGGGCAGAGAAAACGCAGAAATCAATGAGCAGCACTTGGGCCTGCTTTGTTCAACCAACATGCTTCCATTAGCAGCAGGGGCCGAGGCCGCATGCCTTAAATAGCTGCAGACTAGAATCTAAAGTTAGCAAAGGAAGAGCAGGGCAGATTGTAGAACTGACTTTCCCATGGTCCCCTCCCCACAGGCCTTAGTACACGCGCGCGCACACACACACACACACACACACACACACACACACAGCACAGGGTGTGCCCATGAAGGGGTAGGGAAATAGCAGCAGCAGCAACAGCCAGAAAGGTAATAGTAGTGAGGGTCCCAACCAGGCCTAGGACCCAAGGTCTTTGTATTTTTTTCAGTGATGGAGATTGAGCCCAGGGCCTCAAACCTGGTAGGCAAGCACTCTACCACTGAGCTATGCTCCCAGCCCCTTTTACCTTATTTTGAGACAAGGTCTTGCTAAGTTGCCCAGAGTACCTCCCATCTCACCACCCTCCTTCCTCAGCCTCCTGAATAGCTGGGATTACAGGTGTCTGCCCCCATGCTCAGCTCTTCTTTTACCTATAGTAAAAAGAATGAACAAACATGGGGAGAAATGTCTGTAATCCTGGCTGTTCATTTTATTTCTTGGGTTATAGGAATTCTCTGTGTATTCCAGAGGTAATCCCTTATCAGATATAGAATCTGCAAATATTTTATCTATTCTATGGATTGCCTTTTTCTTTTCTTTTAATGTATTTGGTTGTTACAGGGTCTTGCTATGCAGCTTGGACTCATAGTGATCCTCTTGTTTTCAGCCTCCCCAGTGCTGGGATTACAGGTGTATGCCACTGTGCCCCAACTCTGTGGCTGGCTCAGCCTGCCCGGGGGTGGGGCTGGCACGGCATGCGGTGCTAGGGATTGAACCACGGTCCCTGCGCTTACATAGGCTTGCCTAAGCAGGCGCTTTAGTCCACTGAACTCTCTCACTGGCCCTGGGTTGCCTTTTATAAGGTTTTTTTTTTTTTTTTTTTTTTTTTTGCTCCGAATGCCCTCATGGCTGGTTTGGCTGGCTGGAGAGTTGTGGGGATCGAACTACAGCAACCTGAGGCTGACAGCTTTGTGGAAGCAGCCACTTAAACAACTGAGCTAAGGCCAGGCCCCTCTGGGTTGCCTTTTAATACACCAGATTAAAGGGTTTTTTTCACAAAGTACCATGTGTTCATTTTGCTTTTGTTACCCCTAATGTTGCTGTCATATCCAAGAAATCATTGCAAAATATAAAGCTGTGAAGATTTTGTTTTCTGATGTCTTCTCCACGACCTCATAGTTTTAGGTCTTGCCTTAGGTCTTTGATCAATTTGAGTTAATTTTGTACATGGTATCAGTAAGAGCCCAATGTCATTGTTTTGTGTGTGGTCATATATTGGAATCGTTTCCCACTTACACAGTTGTAATCTTTGGTCCACTGTTTAACTGAGGAGATCCTGTAAGTATTTTGGTTCTAAGTGACGTCTCAGAGCTTCTCACTTTTTTTTTAAATTAAAATAAAAATGAACATTTACTACATACATTCTTAAGAGAATATTATCTTTTTTATTAATTTCATTGAGAAAGAAATAGAAATGAAACAATTTCAAAACAGGTTAGTAGGACAGTTATAATAATTAATACATTGCATATTGTTGTCATTGTAGCAGTTATTCATAGTACAAGATGCAGACATGATATCTTGTCTAAACACTATTAGTACAAATCTTTCTTCTCATTGGACTAAGAGAAAGTAGCTGTATATCTATCATATCTTGTATATACAGATATATATATATATATTTTTTTTTTTTCACTACAAAATGGTCCTTCCTTTATATCCCCCTTTTTTGTTAGTTTTATCACAGATGGGTATTCCATTGCCGTTCAAATATTGTAGGCACATAAATTCAGCAATGTAATCCAATATGGAGCCTGGGGATATAGCTCAGTAGAATAAGCACTTGCCTGGCAAGCACAGGGTCCTGAGTTCAATCCCCAGTACCGGGGGAAAAAAAAAAAGTAGTCCAATATAGTCCAGTAGTCCATAATAGTAGTGGGTTAACCACAGGACTGTCATTGTCAGAAGTTGTTGACTTGAGTCTTTTTTTTAAAGATTTTTTTTTAATTTTTTTTTTTTTTTTAATGTGTGTGTGTGGCCAGCTCAGCCCACCAGGGGGGCGGGGCTGGCTGGCATGTGGTGCTAGGGGATTGAACCTCGGTCCCTGTGTTTGCTAAGCTTGTTCTAAGCAGGTGCTTTAAACCACTGAGCTATTTCACCAGCCCCTTGACTTGAGTCTTTTACAGCTCTGGCTTTACTGTTTATACCTCGTGTTTATACTTTTCTGCTGGATGGATAAGACCTAGATAACGCAAGACCTATATAACCAGAAATGTAATTTCTTTTTTTTTTATTTTATTTTATTTTATTTTATTTATTTGAGAGACAGAGAG
>NW_004524609.1:14236021-14239699 GCF_000260255.1 Octodon degus | reverse complement strand
GGGGATTGAACCGCGGTCCCTGATGCTTTGCCAAGCTTGTTCTAAGTAGGTGCTTTAGACCACTGAGCCATCTCTCCAGCCCCCAGAAATGTAATTTCTGTATCTGCCAAGGTCAGTCAAATCCCTCAGGATTTACCCTGAAGCCCTGTGCAGCAGTTTGTAGATCTTTTGTCAGTGTCAGCCATGTGGATGAGTCACGGCCATTGCTTGACCAATTTAGAGCTCCTCTCTTTGAACGGTCTGAGCCCCCTGTTCCTCCAAGCTCTGTGGGTCACCCCAAATGCTAGCCTCCCTGTAAGGGAATGTGACTCAGGGCTGCCACCTCTTCCTTCCTGGTTTCACTGTTGACTACTCCTTTTGGCTGGTTGTTGTTTTGCTTGGCCATCGAGGGTATCTTTGTTGACCCAAGTTCCTTCCTGCTCTGTCTCACTGCCTCATGATTGTTCTCACTCTCCAGTTCCCAGGAGCCCCATAGCAAATGGTCATCGCTCCCAGACATGAAGTGGGGCAGGCTGAAGGGTGTGGGTCATGAGGTCACGATCATGGGGACTGTCTATGGTGCTTGGCCCCGTCGTCTTCTTCTGCTGTTCCCCTCATTCTCTGCTTCCCAGCTCCTGTGAGGTGAGCGGCGTTAGTTGAGCCACCCTAGTCTGCCTAACCTCAGGGCCACGGTAACGGAACCAGTTAGCCGTGGGCTGGGGACTCTGAAGCTGTGAGACAAATAAATCTTTCCTTCTGTAAGTGGCTATGCGTGAGCACAGCTAACTAACAGGTATACCAACTAGCACACCTGCTGAACAGCTTCTTGACTGTGGCTGCTGGAAAACTTAAAATTGCACATGACTCCTGTTACCCTTCTGGGCGGCACTGGGCTACACCCCACCTGCGACCAGTACACTCTGCCTTTCACATAACAGATGAGCCAGGTGCAGGGGGATCCTGAGGCTCCCCATTCCTCTTCTTCTCAGCCTCCTGCCACTGTAGGGATCAGGCGGAAAGGCCCGTCCTACCCCCCAAATGGGGACAATTGGAAGGAAATGCCAAGGACACAGGAACTTGGTCGTGCACATACAGAATCTGCTGCACGCCACACACTGAGCTCGGCTGGGCTGGGGCCAAAACTCCAGTGTTGTACTCACAGATCTCACACTCACAGATCAGCCCCATTCCAGAGATAAGAGGAGTCATGCACAGGATGCTGTGGAGGGGACTGCTGAGGAGCTATGGCCTTCACGTTCCAGGAAGCCTAGCAAGGCCTTCAAAAGGTAGGTCAGATCCCTGGGCGTGGAAGACCAAGGAGGAGTCCCCAGGTAGAGGAGGAGGGAGGGTACTTCCAGCCAGAGGACTATCGAGGGGCCAGGGACAGATAGCTCAGTAGAATAAGTGCTTGCCTGGCCAGAGCAAGGGCCTGCGTTCAATCCCTGGTTCTGCTAATTAATTAATTATTAAGACAGAGGGCTATATGTACACTACAAAAAGACTTGGGGAAACGTGGGCAAATTCTCAGGATGGGGGAGGTGAGGACTCAAAGTCATATTAATAGGTTGGGTCTAGGGCTGGTGAGACAGCTCAGTGGACTAAGCACCTGCTTTGGCAAGTACAGGGACCAGTGTTCCAACCCCAGCACCACATGCCACCTTAGCTCTACCCCCCAGGCACACTGAGCCAGCCGGAGAGACTGAGCGGAGGCTGAAAACAAGAGGATCACTATGAGTCGGAGCTATGTAGTGAGACCCTGTACCAAATACATTAAAAAAAATAAATAAATAATTGGTTGTAAATTTGTAGAACCCATGAGCCTTCTCCACAGCCGGCACCAGCAGATGTTTGTTATCGGTGAGGAATGGGAGGAGGGGGAAGAGGAAGCTGCGAAGCAGGGAGCTTGCTATCTTGTTTACTTCCCTATCCAGGGTGAGGACAGCTGGGGAGCCAGGTAACATTAGTCAATCAGTGCTAAATAAGGGAATGAGGAAATGGTGGCAAGTGGGGGTGGCTACAAATCCATTCCTTTCTAACTTGAGGAAGTTTACAAATTGATAGGAAATGTTTCCTAGCCCCAAAGGGACAGTAGTGTCATGACACAGATTCTCTTTAATGAGCCAATGAATCCTTTAAGCTGGTTGTGCTGAGCCGGAGATGGATTTGCCCCACACCTCCTGGCAACACCAGGAGACAATTTTACATGTCACAATTAGAGGGAGTGTGGCAACTGGCAGCTACTTAAGGTAGAGACCCGGAATGCCAGTAAACATCCTGCAGTGCTCAAGACCACGGTCTGACAGACACTAACACTTTCCAAAACAATGAATAATCCCATCCAAAGGTCCCTGGAGGTCAACATTGAGTCATAATGTCGGCAGCTGAATTAGATAGAAATATCATAGGCAGTCAGACAGGCCCTCAAGGAGACAAGATGGAAAGACAAGGTGACTTTGCAACTTGGAAGAGACAGACACTCCCATATGCACCAGATCTCAAGACCAAGACAAAAGAGGAAGCACAGCTGTGCACTTCCCTAGGGATGGACATCAGGGATTGATATTCTAAATAGGTATCAATCGCCTTGAAAGAGCAAGTCACTAACCCAACCCCCAACAGGCAGAGACCCTGTCTTGCATTCATACCCGCTTGCTACGTGACTCGCTTCCCCATTTGGTCCTGGATTTAATCAATTTTACCTGAGCAATGGTGCTTGTAATCCCATTGGGTGACCATAGATTTGTCCCACCTCATGCCCACCTAAGCAAGTTTCCAAGTTCTCCACTTTAGACATGCGCGGTTTTACTGTATAGAAGTCCCTGGAACAGACAGCTTCCTGGGGACCCACTCAGGGCCCCCCTTCTGACCCTCTCTCGAACAGAAGCTTCCTTTCCCCCAGTAAATATATTCTACCCATAATCCTCTTTTTGTCCTAAAATTCATTCTTCTGTTTTAGAGAACATGAATCGTCCCAGGTACTTTTCAGGTTGGGAGTTTCGTTTTTCCCCTATATCATTTGGTGGTCATCCACCGAGATCATTTGTTCCCTGTGTCAATCACAGGAGCCAGCAATTGTACTCCTGGATTTATACCTAAGGGAAGTGAAGTCCGTGTCCACAGGAACCTTTGTACATAAATGTTCAGGGCAGCATTATTTCTAGTAGCTAAAGGGGGAAAACAGCCCCAGTGCCCACCAACTGATGAATGGATACATCATATGCAACATGTTCATGTAATGAAATGTTCTTTCATGAAAAGGAATGAGAAATTGATAGATGGAAGAACACGGGTGAACCCGAGAACACGGTAAGGGGAAGTAGTCAGGTACAAAAGGCTGGTAGTGGGTGATTCCGTGTTCAGAGCAGAAAACCCCGTAGAGACAGAAAGTAGATGAGGAGGAGCTGGAGGGCTGGACATGAGTCCGAGTGGGCGAAGGGCCTCTCTTAGGAGTGACAAAAATGCCCCGAAATGAGATAGTGGTGGTGGTCGTGCAACTCTGCTAAGGGCCATCAAGGTGTATATTTTAAGAGGTTGAATTTTATAGTGTAAGAATTATGTCTTTTAAAGAAATTAGTGCCTGCACAGACAGTGCCACTCAGAAGGACAGCATTGCCTTGGCACACAGCCGGTGCACACAAGCCTTTGGTTTTGATCCCCAGAATAAAAATAAAATAAAATAAATATTAAAAATATATGTGG
>NW_004524609.1:14219010-14235226 GCF_000260255.1 Octodon degus | reverse complement strand
GCTGGGGGATTGAACCGCGGTCCCTGTGCTTTGCTAAGCTTGTTCTAACTAGGTGCTTTAGACCACTGAGCCATCTCACCAGCCCTGAGTGGATATTCTTTCAAAGTTTTTAATATGAAAAATAAACTTCAGTGACTCCTAAACTGTTTACGAAATAAAGCCTTACCACTGGTGTCACCCGATGAACTGACCTCTGCCTTCCAGCCTCGCTCCTGGTCTCACCTTTGTGCTCAGACAGCGATGAAGGCCGCCTGCTCTCAGGCAGACTTTCTTTGGCGTCGCCTGGTTCACTGACACCCTGATCTTGTAAGACTCCACTCTTCATCTGGGTCCTTGTGTGTGTGTGTGTGTGTGTGTGTGTGTGTGTGTGTGTGTGTTTGTGTGTGTGTGTTCAGCCTCCCAAGTGCTGGGATTACAGGTGCGGGCCACCACACCCAGTCTGAATTGCCCGCACAGCACGGGCAGGGATGGAACCCCGCCCCTGAGTCTGCCTAAACAGGCACTTTAATCGGCTGAGCTTTTGGCCGGCCCTTTCAGGGAGCCACGCGGCTGCCTGCTCACACTGCACCCCAGCGGGCCGTGCATCGTCCCCTCTGCTACCCAGTCCTCAGCGCACATCCTTAGCATTGAAACTTGGGGGTACCAGATTGCGATATCATGATGTCTATGTATGTGTCTGTCTCCCCGTTGCTCTGCATCGCTTCTAAGCTGCATCCCCACTTGAAACTCCTTATGTGTTTGTTAGGAAAGGAGGAAGGGAGGGAAGAAAGGGAAGTGAGCCCGCTAGGGAGGACAGGGGTCAAGAACTCCACTGGTGTGTTCCTGCAATGGTCTCAGCACCCTGAAAGGACTGTGCCAGCTCCACTTTCACCAGCCTTCTTGGGCAGTGGGTGAGCAGGGGACTGGAACGTGGAACGGGGTGTTCTGTGCTTCCTCCATTTCAAGCCTTCCCCTCAGCTGATGGACCCAGGAAATAGGGGATCAGTGCCTTGACAGTTGGGGAGAAGCACAGGCCCCAAGCTTGGGATCCACAGAGTGTGATTCCAGACACGGCCACAGGGTGGAGACACATGGTGGTCTGATCCTTGGACTTGGGCTAGGGCTGTGGTCCTTGTGCAAACAGTGGCGCTGGCTTGGCTGCGCCGTAGGCCAGCAGTATGGTCTTTAAAAACAAAAAAAACACGCTGGCCTGATAGCTCAGCGGACTAAAGCGCCTGCTTAGGCAAAGCGCAGCGGCTGGGATTCGATCTCCAGCGTGCCATGCCAGCCCTGGCCGTGGAACGAGCTGAGACGGGATTGAGACTGCATATGGTGCTGCGCGCCCGTAATCCCAGCGTTTGGGAGGCTGAAAACAAGACAATCACTATGAGTCCGACCTACGTAGTGAAACCCTGTAGACCTTGTCGACCCTGTCCTAAACACAGAATGAATAAATAAATAAAACCAAAGAAACAGAGTCTTGAGGTCATTCTCTAAGCCTGGCTGTAAGTCAGTCCTGGCGCATCTCTCCGGCAGATTTGGGCTACCAATACTTCACTGTACCTGTTGGGAATGTACTACTGATCAACCCAACATAACTATGTTTCAATCCTTTAAATACTTGTCGTGTTGGTTCTCTGGCCGGAGCAAGGTGCTGCCTTCTGAGGGGGGAACTAGACTGTCGAGAGAAGGTCAAGCTGAGAAGGTGCACAGCTCGTCAGAGAAGGCGTCCGCAGTCCGGGGGGTGTAGTGGGGGGGGGGAAGGATTGGGGATGCGGGGAGGCTATCTGTAGATACAAACAGTAACAAAAAAAAGTTATCAGTAGACGGATTTGGGTAAAGGACCTATAGAAATTCTTTTACTATTTGCACAATTTTTCCTTCAGTTTGAAAATGTTTCCAAATCTAGCCTTTCCTTTGCACCCTAAGATCCAAGAATCCAGGGATCAGAGAGATAGCTCAGTGGCATAAGTGCTTTCCTGGCAAGTACAAGGTTCTGAGTTCGATCCCTGGTTAAAAAAAAAATCCAAAAATCCTGTATTGGGGGCGGGGAGATAGCTCAGTAGAATAAGCGCTTGCCTGGCAAGCGCAAGGGCCTGAATTCAATCCGGAAAATAAATAAATAAATAAATAAATAAATAAATAAATAAATAAAATAAAAATCCTATATTCAACATTAAGGCCTATATTCAAGAGCCAATGGTACTTCTTCCGTGAAATAAAGACAGTGATCTCTTTTCTCTGCTAGAGCATTTCATTGTATAAATCCACCTTATCCACCCAGTCCCCAAGAAAGGAAGAAATGAAAGAAAAGAAGTAGGAGAGATTTATTTCAGTGATACGTCTTGTTCACCCCCGTACACCCCGAATGCGATCATTTCAGCCCGCACGAGCCTAAATCTTAGACTCCAAGCACACCCCAGCTCGGGCGCGCCCACTCCAGAGCGGGTGCCCAGGGGCAGTGGCCCACCGATGGGCTGTGCGGGTCCCGGGGCTGGCGCTCTTGGCTACCCCGAGACAGGGCCCAGCGCAGCACCTCGCCAGCGCCCAGGCCCCGCTGCGGTCGGGGCACCTCTTCCATCCAAGGCGGTGCGTCTGTCCCGCCCCTCGCCCCTCGCCCCTCGCGCCAGTCGGCTTCCTTCCTCTTCCTACAGGCGCTCACAAGAGCCACGTTTACGCTTTGTGCTCGGCTCTCTACTGTCTCTTGTAGCAGTTTTTCTTTTCAAGTACCTGCTTAGCACTGCAGATTATTTTTTTCTTTTGTTCTACTTTGGTGTGAGTGTGTGCGCGTGTGCATGTGCGCGTGTGTGTTGGGCAGGGAAGGAGCGCGCTCAGATCCCCAGGGGAAGCGTGGTCGCCCTCCAATTCCTTCGTCCCGCCTTGAGGCCGCGAGCTAAAGTCTGCAGAGTCCCGGCTCCAGGCCGAGGCTGGTGAGGGCAGCACCTTCACATCGTGGGGCGAGGTGCGAACGCCCCACGGAGGGCAGTTCAGCAAGCTGCGGTTTTGACAAGCCCCAGGGAGCAAAGGACGCAGGCCGGGAGCACTCTGTGGGCCCGAGTGGTGTTTCCTACCAACCACTCTTGGGGCTGTGTTGTCGTGCTGCGCTGTCATTTTATCCTCACTGCAAACATAGGAAGAATTCTAAGAGCCATTTCTCTTATTTGGTGAAGGAGAAAGCTCAAGGGCAGGCAACCTGAGACTCTGTGTTTCAGTGGGTTCAGAAGAGCAGAAAGGAAGCCAGCCAGCCGTGGGGCCGCGTGTGAGTACGGGGCTCCAGGAGACTGAGGCAGGCACGTCGCAGATTTGAACCCAGCTCCAGCAACTTAATGAGACCTTGTCTCAAACTAAAATAAAAGCTCAGACCTAAGGATGACTCCCAAGAAACCAGAGAAAAGGCTTTCCGTCCTGGCCTCCCCTCCCCCCCACCCCCCACCCTGGTCAGCCCCACCCCCACTTCCTATGTAAACTAGCACTAGGCCCTGGCTTAGATTATTGCATTTGTTTAACTGAGAATCTAAACTGAGAAAACTTTAACAAAATCACAGTGGGTGTGCCTGTGGTCCAACCTTCTCAGGAGACTCAGGAAGGAAGACAGCTTGAACCCAAGAGTTTGGGGTCAGTCTGGGTAATACAAGCAAGAACCCCATCTCAAAAAACAAAAAACAGTAAGGTCATAAGGTCTCCACTCTCATGAGTGAAGTAATGCAGGAAGTGGGTTAGTTATCACTGTAGTGGCTGGAGTAAGCACAAGGGCCTGAGTTCAATCCCTGGTTCCTCCAAAATAAATAAGTAAATAAAATTCAAAGCCAAGTGAATTATAACTTGCAGAATTTACTGACATGTCAGCTTCTAGTGGATTTTCTTTGTCCAGGGAAGTCTCCAGGCTGCTGCTCTTGATTATGTACATATAAGACAAGTGTCTCCAGGTTCCTCTGGAGGAAGGCTCTATAACTGAACGCCTTAGAAAACCTGACTAAACCTGACTTTGCAAGGATGTCCTCAGTACCCAGGACTTCCCAGAAGAGAGCTACGTGAATGTGCGTAGATTAAGTCACTAGTTCCAGAAGAGGATGGGAGGCCCCCCACTCCCTCATGCTGTTTGACTTCTGGACAATTTTGTGGTCCCCAGAGAGACTCTGGCAGGAAGCCAGACTAAGAAGTCCCAAGGTGTAGCCACTGTAACAGGCTACACTGGGGGACAAACACGTCCCTATCCAGTGCCTTCATGGCATTCAGAGGGTACTGGGCTGGGAACAGTGTGTGGTGAGAGATAGCACACACTCTGGGCCCCACCCCACAGCCACATCTCCACTTTTGTTGTGGTTGTGCATCCCTGTGTGCATTTTACAGGGCTGGGATAGAACTCTTTAATTTGAAGACAACAGCATGTAATATAACAGCCATTGTTGAATTCCTATCATTTTGTTTAGTGAAATTCTGTATTGTTTCTGATGGTTTTTAAATTTTTATTCTCTTTTAAAATAGAAAATAATATACAGTGCTCAATGGTTTAAAAAAGAGGAATAATAATAGGAAGAAGAAGAGGAGGAGGAGGAAGAAGAAGAAGAACAAGAAGAAAAGGGAGAAGAAGAAAACCTGACTTGGCAAGGCTGCTTGGTAGAAATGCAGATTTAGGAGCCAGGGAGATGGCTCAGTGGAATAAGCACTTCCCT
Organism: Octodon degus; assembly: GCF_000260255.1. Taxonomy (NCBI): domain Eukaryota; kingdom Metazoa; phylum Chordata; class Mammalia; order Rodentia; family Octodontidae; genus Octodon; species Octodon degus. The sequence goes on along the minus strand of NW_004524609.1, from coordinate 14,230,574 downwards.
GGCAAGTGCAAGGGCCTGAGTTCAATCCCCGGTTCTGAAAAAAAAAATGCAGATTTAATAAAAAAATTAAGATTTATTTGAAAGAGGAGAAAGGGTCCTTGAACCCCTTAAACCTTAAGCCCTATCTTCTACCACATCCCACCACATCCCTCTATGTTCTTCTATCTTGGAAAGTCCCATGTCTGGGAACAGGACATCAGGAAGAATTGCTTCAGGTCAGGCTGAGAGTGTGACTGGGCTGAATTCACTTTACGTCAACCATATCCTGAGTACTCCTGTATGCCTGGGCCCTGACTAAAACCCTGCTCATGTTATAGGGTCTGTATGAGTCAACTTTCTGTCAGTGTAGAAACACTTCCTAAGCTAATCAGCTCTTAGGGCAGGAAGGCTTGCTTTGGCTTATGGTTTCAGAGGTCTCAGTCCACAGTCATCGGCCCTGCTGTCTTTGGGGCTGTGGAAGGCAGGACGCCATGGTGGGAAGTGTGTAAGAAAATAAGTGTGTAATAGGTTGCTCCTCTTGTGGCCAGAAAGCAGAATGAGAGGGTGAAGAAGGGCTGGGGTCCCCACATCCCCATCAAAGGCACCCCTAGTGACCTGACTTCCTCTCACCTCACGCCATCTCTTCAAGGTTCCACCACCTCCCAACTATACCACAGCCTGCTGACCAAGCCTTTAGCATATGGGCCTTTGAGGAACATGGAAGATCCAAAGTGCAGCGAAGCCCGCAGCACCTCTCCACTTCTGAGACCCTTCCCACCCGGAGCCCAGGCTGCATGATTCAGCACTGCCTCTCTGAGGCCACCTGGAGGATGAGTACTCTGAGGACAGCTGTGTGAGGCTCCTCCTCCTGTCGTCTCCCACTTTCACATCCTTTCTTCCGTAAGCTGCAAGTTCCCTCAGGGGAGAGGTGGCTCGTCTCTGTCACCACTGTAAGGGCTGTTATCTTCTCATGCTGTACTTAATAGCACCTGTGAGCGCCTGATCAATACCTGTTGGACCAATGACTATGGACGGATAGGTAGATGAATGAAGGCTGCCTTGACTAGAACACACTGGGGGGCTTCCATCCAGTGCTTTGCCATTCTGGGCAAGGCCCCTAACAAAATAGGAAAAAGAGCTGGGTTAGAATACAGCAGTGAAGTAGAAGGAATTTTCTGTAGATCACACAAGCCCCAACAAACAGTAACTTTGAAATGCTCAGCCTTATTTATCTCACATGACACAACCCCAGGTGGTCCTGGACTGGCTCAGGGTTCCGTGGTGCCACGAGGAAATAAAACTTTCTGCCTTCCCCATTCCACCATTCTTAGCATGCTGGCACTCATCCTCACGGACACAACACGGCGGCTGTCCCACCAGCCATTGCGTTTGTGATCCAGGCAGATTGGAAAGCAAAGATAAAGGGAGCAGAAAGCTGAAGGAGTATGACAGTCTAGTGTGTTCCTTTTAAACGACTTTCCTGGAAGCTCCCAGCAAAATCTCCTGGCCAGCATTATATGCCAGGGCTATTCCTGGCTGAAAGATGGCTAGGGAAAAGGGACAGATATGAGGATCCGGTCAACCAAACACAGTATTTGTCACAAGTAGTGTCCAAATACAAAGGTGGGGGCCTCTGTGGACAGACCCTTTGTGCGGCATTATTACTAAGAATGTCAAGGTTATATATGGTAAGTGGTTCCACCTGCCCACTATATATTGCAATAAATAGTCCCAGCTGCCCTTAGGATATGGGACTCTAGTCCGCCAGCGAGACTGGTAGAGGAGGATCAGAGGACACCAAAGGACCTCTTTCTCCAGGGAAGCTGCAGAAATGGAAGAGTGAGTAGAGTAGGAATCACCAGAGATCAGTCCCAGCTGGGTGCAGCTCAGTGACAGAGCGCTTGCCTAGTATACACAAGGCCCTGGGCCCACCCCCTCCACAGGGAGCTGGGGGGTGAGGAGGAGGGAGCCTCACAGACCAAGCTCCCCGGGTCTGGGGAACATCTGGAGAACAGCTGCTCAGGGCTCTGAGGACCAGATGTGTGGACACAACACTGAGACCCAGAGCTATGTGGACGATGCCCTTGTGCTTCCCGCTGAGCCTCTGCAAAGAGTGGAACAGATCTGAGCCTGTGATGAGCTGCAGTTAGTCTGTGTCTTCCTCTCTTTGCTTTACCATTGGGCTCATCCTCCTCAGGCCAACCCAATGGGCTTCACCCTAAACCGTTGCTACGGGTTGTGTCTAGACCTCCCCACAAAGCCTCATGCAGTCATAGGATTTTTAGAAGTGGCTGGATTCAGAGTGCGTGACACTGGGATTGATTCATGGTGCAGTGTGAGCTCAAAGTGATTGAAAGTGTGAGTGCTCCATGCCCAGCCTGAATAAGATATAAGGAATAGAAAGAGCTGTGGTTAACCCTTGTTGCTTTGCCACCTTCTGCCCACCATGAACTGTTTCTCCTCTGCGATGCCCCTTTGCTGTGTGCTGTCTAGCCTGGGAGCCATCTGATTATGGACTGAAACCTCTACAAACTGTGAGCTGAATAAACCTTTCCTCCTTTCACTTTGGGTGTTGGATATTTTATCTCAGCAATGAGAAAAAGTAACTAAGACAGCCACCCACCCCACAAACACATCTCTGTGTCCCACACCTCCAGTTCATTGTCCCCGAATGTCGATGCTGCTAACAGATACCACACGCCAGGTAGTTTACACAAAACAGAAAGTGATTTCCTTTTCCAGGGCTGGGAGCTGGAAGTCCAAGATCAAGGCTGGCACCTGGGAAGGCTTTCTTTCCATGTCCTGTAGATGGCAGCACGGCAGAAGGCAAAGGGAAGAAAAGGATGGCTCCTCCCATCCCTTTTATGGGACTCTGCCCCCACAGACGGCTCTGCCCCATGGTTTAATCTCTTCAGGCTCCAAATCTTAGTACTGTCTTGTCGGGCATGAAATCTTAGCTTGGGCCACAAGTTCATGCACCACGGCCTGCAGCGCTGCCCACTTGCTCATCTGGGACCATGTCAGGCCGCCACTCCAGAACTCCTCCTCTGAGGCAGGGAGGCTCAGCCTGTGTACATCCTGATGGGTGCAGCCTCATCTCCCTCCTGCAGCGCCAGGACTGTCTGTCCTCCCAGTTCAAGGCTGGCCCCCTGTCCAGGGCACAATGCCACCACTACTGCCTCAGTGGTCTTAGGGACAACAGGATGAGGTGGACAAGGCCACACTGTTAACACTTCCAGGCCTTTCATTTCCTGCATACAGCAGGCTTAACTAGAGATAACTGTGTAGAGTGAGAACACTGGGGAGCCACACTGAGAGTGGCACCTCCTGTGGTTGTCACCATAGCCCAAGAGGAGGGCCAATGAAGTCCTCACATGGCCTCCCTCAGGAATACAGCTCACTGGTGTGAACTTGTCTTGCTCTAGGGGTTCTCCTCACCACTGAAGGCCACATCCACCTCCCAGCCCTCCCCATGCCCATTTCTGTCCCACTCTTGTACTCTGGGTCTGCCACCAGGCCTGGCACATCAGCCAGGCACTGAGCTTTTCAAGCTGGGCTAGCTATGCACATTTCCTTAGCTGCAGTGGCCCTTATAATTGTGGCTTGAAACAGCACATATTTATGAATGCTGTTTACAGTTCTGAGAGGTATGAGTCCCAAAATTAAGGTGTTGGTGTGGTTCCTAAAACTCCAGAGGAGAACTTGCTCATTCTTCCAGAGGCATCTGGCTTCCCTTGGCTCCTGACACCTCCATCTTCAATCTCTCTTTTTCTCTGTCTGTCTTTTTGTTTCTGTTTCTCTCTCTCTCTCTCTCTCTCTCTCTCTCTCTCTCTCTCTCTCTCTGCACTGCCTGGCCCTCCCCTTTCTCCCCTGAGGCCAGAGGAGGAGGATGTGACTTGGTCAACAGCTGTCACACTCTTCCCTTCTCTTCCATTTGTTCCCCCACCATCCCTGGAGGAGAGACTGGGACAGTGTGCCTCACTATCCTCCCAATACCCCTCAGGTTGCTTCTCGGCCACTCCAGGCCACTCTGACACCCCCCTGTCAGCCACAATGGCCCACCTCCCTGCTCCTACTGTTCCAGAAGCTGCTGCCTCTTTGAAGGAAGCAGGGGGACACCACCTCCACCATGGCAGAGACTGGGGAGGGACCTGGGCCCGTGATTAACATCCCCAACCTCCAGACTCCAGAGAGCTTGATTAACAGCCATCCCAGACATGTTCTAATTTTTGGTGTCACCATTCTCCTGGAGACACCACAGCTGTCAAACTCTTCCATTGCACTACTGCTGTGACAGCTACAGCTGTCCCCAGTGACCACAGCCACTCGGGAAGGGGTCTACCTTGATTGCAGTGGGCTTGAATTTGAATGGAGCAGTAAAAACATATTTGAACCAAACAATAGGCTTGGATCAGAAAGTTTGAGTTTAGACCAATCAGAAGGCTGTACAGAGACCAATCACAGCTCAAAATTGGACTAGTCAGCAGTCTTGAATAGGAGCCAATCACAGGCCTGCTGCTGCTGTATGGGCAGCACTCTCCTTAGACTTCTGTGGTTGGTTTAGGAGGGCTTTCTTTGATTAATGACCCCTGGGCAGCAGCATAGGCCCTTTTCAAGTAAAGACTTGCTCTGGTGGTGAGGATTTTTCAGGTAGTATGGGCTGCCAAGTTCCTGCAGTCTACTTGAAATTATCCTAAGTGGTGTAGACAGAGGGGTAACTTGAAAGGAGCTATGAACCCTATGGGCCATCAGCCCTGAGGAGCTGTGGAGACCACTGGCTGATGAAGGTCGGGGTCAGCAACTGGCACAGCGTAGTAACCAGCAGAGTTGACCAAGGGTGGCAATGTTGATTGCTGGCATCTGGAATTAACTAGGGTGACATTGAGGCCCAGAGCTGTGACACGAAGGCTGAGGGCCATTCGTGCCCAAAGTCCAAAGTCACTAGCAGAGCTGAACTTTGCCAACTCATGATTTTTATTTGCATCAAGCAAAAGAACCCTCAACTCACTGATGATAATACCCACTTCCTGCTCCTCCTCCTCCTCTTCCTCCTCCTGTTCTTCTTCCCGCTCCTCCTGCTTCTCCTCCTCCTCCTCTTCCTCCTCCTCCTCTCCCTCTGGCTGCCCCTCCTTCTTTGGTCATCACACTGTGTGCAATAACCCTCTTCCACTCTCTCATATGGCAGGAGAGCAGTGAGCTCACCCGGATGATCCAGGCTCCACACCCACCACCCAACATCCACACATTGTGAAGCATTTTCTGCCTTATCAAGGTGTATTTCTATGGGCTGGGGAGATAGCTCAGCAGTCTAAGCACCTGCTTGGCAAGCGCAAGGACTCAGGTTTGATCCCCGGTACCACATCCTGGAACTCTGGCCGTACTGTGCGGGCCACCAAAACTGGGCGTAGTGGCGCATGCTTATAATCCCATGCTAGGGAGGCTGAGACAGGAGGATCACTATGAGCCCAAGCTGCATAGTGAGACCCCATATTAATTAATTAATTAAAGATTTTTTAAAAAGGTGTTCACAGCTTCTAGGGGTTGTGATCTGGACATCACTGGAGTTCATTATTTTGTCAACCTCAGTAGTTCCAGGGGGCCCTCTGCAGACAGCCTGGGAAGGCTGGGATCCTCCAAGTGCCATCTGGTGGCAGAGTCTCTGCCTGAGCTTTCTAAAGAAAAGAGCTTCGTGGGTTTTGGGGGAGCTGTGGTGCAGGGTGCACAGCCGTGGTGACCTGTGCAGCCCCAGGTGTCTGTCCAGGACGATGAAGGAAGGCAAGAGTTTTTAAAGGTGAAATGGGAAGTTATGTAGTTGCTTGTGAAGCACTTAGCCTCTCTTGATCCATTGATAAGAAAGCTGGCATCAGCACGAAGTTGGGCAAGCAGCCTGTGGCACGGGTCACCACGGTGACCTTCGAGCAAGACTGGACTGTTTTGTGCAGGGTTGCTTCAAGACTGTGGTTTTAGCGGACTCTTCTGTTGTAGGTCTTGTCATCGGGCAAAATTCAGCGGGAACTCCCTTGAACGCTGAAACCTAATCCCCACAGTGAAGGATTAAGAGGCAAGACTGGGGACCCTCAAGAGGTGATGAGGTCATGGCTAATAGGTTTATGGATTATCTTGAGAGCAGGTGTAGTAAAAAAGCCACTGGGCAGCCAGATAGCTCAGCAAATTAAAGCACCTGCTTAGGCAGATGCAGGGACTGTGGTTCGATCCTCGGCGTGCTGTGCTGGCCCTGACCCTGGGGCACACTGAGACTTGAACTGAGACTGGGTGTGGTGGCACACACTTGCAATCCCAGCACTTCGGAGACTAAAATCAGAGGATCACTACAAGTCCGATCTCTGTGGTGAGACCTTACAGACCCCACACTAAATACATTCTTTTTAAAAAAGCTGCTGGGCTCTGTGTCTGGTGTGTACCCCTGCCCTCGAGTGACGCCTGCACTAACTTCAGATTCTGCTAAGAGCCCTGCACCAGCAAGAAGACCTTCGCCAGAGGCGGCTTCTCATCCTTGAACTTCCCAGCCTTCAGGACCAGGAGCCGGATAAGCCTCTTCTTCCTATCGATTCCTCAGTCTTTGTTATCCTGTTGTTTGTTTCTTGAGACAAGGTCTTGCTCCGCAGTTCCGGCTGGCCTTGAACTCACTATAGTGCCCAGGCTGGCCCTGAACTCGTAGCAATCCTCCAGCCTGGGTCTCCTGAGTGCTGGAATTACAAATACCTTACACCAACAGAATATGAGTTGGTACAATGACCTCCAGACTCCATTTTGTTGTGTAGGGACATAAGGAACTTCATGCTGATTCTGACAATGTTCCTGCTTCTCTCCTTGAAAACCACACACATACACACACACACACGTCTGCGCATGCGTGCCTGTACATGCCTGCACATGCCTGCATGTCCACCCAACAACAATCAATACCCAAATATGACACTGTCAAATTTCACCCTAGGGCTGAAGCTGCAACTCAGTGGCATGGTGCTTGCCTAGCACGGGCCCAGGACCTGGGTTCAATCTCCAGAACCAGGAAGAGTAAGTAAATAAATTCACAATTGCATGCAGACTTCCTGCTCTTAATGGAGCAAGTGCTTTTTATGTGAGGATGCTCACCACCCGGCCACGACACTTAATAATCTTTCCTGCTTCACTCCAACCTCAGAGCACAGAAAAAATGGGATTTGATGCCTTATTCAACCCCACATGGCCACTCTTTAGGTTCAGTTTGGAATGTCCAAATTTTTTTTTTCCTTGGCTCCAAAACTTCTAGAGTTATCTTCCTTTACCTGTCTTGGTACATGTCTTGGGGTGGGGAGCAACAGCAGAACCACTGTGCTACACCCCTGGCCCTTTCTGTTTTGACACAGGCTCTTCCCCAGGCTGGCCTCCAGCTTGCAACTCTCTTGCCTCATCCTCTAGAGTACCTGGGGTTATAGCACTCCAGCTCCCGCTTCTGTAGATTGAACACAGCACCTACAAATACATTCCCTCCCCTGTCCATGACCCCAAAATGGAGGTGAGAGGAGGAGGCTCATGTCTATATCCCTCTGAGCCTGAGAGTCCATCTGAAGCAGAGCTGTGTTACTGTGTCCCTATGCCCCCCGGCTCTAGCCTAGTGCCTGGCATAGGGCAGGCTGTCCATGGATGCTCTGAAATGAATGAAAGAAGGAAGGGGTAGGAAGAAAGAAAGAGAGAGAGAGAGAAGAGAGAAAGAGAAAGAAAAGGAAGAAGGAGGAGGAGGAGAAGTAGAAGAAGAAAGGAAGGAAGGAAGGAAGGAAGGAAGGAAGGAAGAAAGAAAGAAAGAAAGAAAGAAAGAAAGAAAGAAAGAAAGAAAGAAAGAGAGGGAGAGAGGGAGGGAGGGAGGGAGGGAGAAAGGGAGGGAAAGAGGCTGCCCCTGGATTGGTCTGCACTAGGCACCATAGAGAGACAGGAGAAGCCACTGAGGTAAGTAAAGGGGAGAGGAACGGGAGCCTCACCCTCGGCAAGGGAGAGCTATGTTTAGCTGTACATCGGGAGCCTGGTTTTCTTGAAGATGAGCAACTCACACCAGGAAGCAGCCCTGCCTCCCTGCCCCTCCCCCCACCTTACAACCCAGTTTGGGCCTGCGCTGGGACCAGCTCTCTGCTATTTTCAGCTACAGCTTCCCCACTTCCTCCTTCAGGGAATGGGGTCCCATCCACAGAGCACAGAGCCCTCTGCCCTTTTTCAGGCAGAAGAGAGCTTAGCTCTACCCAGGCTGGACACCCGGCATGGGGCTGAGGCCAGGGAAGAGCTGTGTTGCACCCCTGGCCCTGCCCTGGTGTTCAGCCCCTCACCACACAGCCCCAGGTGGCTGTGGGGAAGTGCCTGCCCTGTGCGTGCTCCTGTGTGGTGTGCTTGTGTTTCTCCTCCTACATCTCAGAATACTAGTAACATGAGAGGGAAAAAGAAAGTACCCAAGATGACTCACGCATACACACACACACAAATAAAATCTAAAGAAGACACCACGCAGAGCAGCATCTCTCCCCGCTTGGGAGATCCCTTACCCTCTGAGGAATCTTCAGCCACAGGCAGAGAAAATACACACGGGCACCACTAGGTTGCTGTCAAAAGCCCTGGGTTTCAGCTCTCATTTGCTAAAGACAGAAAGTCAAAGCAATGTTAATAATTAAAATCATCTAGGGGACTCAGGTCAACAATTTCTGACATTGCCAGTCAAGTGGAAGACCCAATACTATTATGGACTACTGGACTCTTTTAGAATATTTTGCAGGGTTTACACACCTATAATATTCAAATAACGGAGCTTAACAAAAAAAGGGGATACAGATGAATGTCCATTTTGTATCTGTGTATTCAAAGTGGTTAGGATAGATATATAGTTGCATTCTCTTAATGAATAGAGGGATTTGTTCTAATGGTGTTTGTAAATAGGATATCATGTCCGCATCTTGTACAGCAATTAACCACTAGGAAGAATGTATGCAATGTGTTAATTATTGAAACTGTCCTACCAATTTGATTTGAAACTCTCTCATTGCTATTTGTTTCTCAATAAAATTATGAAAAAAAAAAGACAGCTACTAACAATTTTGAGGGGCATGTGGGTAAACTGGAACTTTCACACATAGCTGTTACAAACACACACTGATGTGGCCACTTTGAAAAATAGTTTGACAGTCCCACACAGTGCGTAGCGTCACATTACTGTATGTCAGCATTCCACTGCTGAGTATATTCCTATGGGTTGAAAATGAGTATTCACACAAAAACTTGTATCTTGTATATGAATTTCACATATGGCCATGTTATTCATTAGAGAAAAAAGTGGAGGCAACACAAATGTTCAACAACTGATGAATGGGCCAAGTGTGGTGCATTTATTCAATAGAATGTTAACCAATCAGAAAAAGGAATAGAGTTCTGACACCTGCTACATATAGAGAAACTTAGAAAAAGATAGGCTAAGTGAAAGAAGCCAGACATAAAAAGATAGACACTGCATCATGCCACTCATATGAAATGTCTACAACAAGCAAATCCAAAGAGAGTAAAGGTAGATTAACAGTTGCCAGGGGGCTGGGGAGATAGCCAGGTGGTCTAAGTGCCTGCCTGGCCAGCAGAAAGACCCAGGTTCAATCCCCAAGTACCTCATGATGTGCTGGCTCCGGAACCCCAGGCACACTGTGCTGGCCACAGAGATTAGGCATGGTGGTACACACCTGTAATCCCAGCACTGGGGAGCCTGAGACAAGAGGATCACTATGAGTCTGAGCTGGGTAGTGAGACCTTGTATCAAATAAAGAAATACAAAATAAAAATAGTTGTCAAAAGCTGAAGAAAGTAAAGAATGAGGAGTGACTGTTGATGTTATCAATTTTCATTTCCAGAGGATGAAATTTTTTTGCTTTTGGTACCAGGGATTGAACTCAGGACCTTGCACTTACCAGGCAGGTACTTAAAACTACTGAACTATCTCCCTGGCCCTGGAGGATGAAAATATTTTGGATGTTGAAAGACTGAACATTGTTCCTTTTTCTCTTGTCCCATTCCCAAAATCCTAAAGATGCACAAAGTCCCGAGTGAGCATATTTATCTTATTTGCCCTGAGGCTCCTTGTGTTACCTAATTCACCTCCAGGCATCACCCTTGAACACCCTAGGCCTAGGGAACATCCAAGGGAGTTAGGGAGCAGAGGCTTATGGGGCTGTAATGGTTGATACATGGTGTGGACTGGAGTTAAGCCATTTAACTCAGCAGGGGGCCAGGGCCTTTACTCTGTAAACATCGTGAGCTTGTGGAAGGGAGGGCATGGAGATGGTATGGGCAGATAGTGTCCGTACAATATGAGAGGAAAAGAGGAGTATCGTGTGTGTGTGTGTGTGTGTGTGTGTGTGTGTGTCCCACGTTTTGCTCTTGCTGCTTTTGCTATCTTCTGCCATGTTGAACTGTTGCCCCTGTGTCACGCCACCCAGCCTTGGAGCGAGCTGATTACCGACTGGAACCTCTACAAACCATGAGTTAAATAAACCTGTCTTTCTGGAAAAAAAAAAAAAAAAAGAATTAAAATCATCAAGACCTAGGAACTGGGCGCGGTGACACATGCCTGTAATCCCAGCACATGATAGACTGGGATAGGAGCATCACTGAGAGTTCAAGGCCAGCCTGGGGGCTACAAAAAAAAAACGAGCACAAGGCCAGCTGAAACTGCATAGAAAGACCTTCTCTGAAAAAAAAAGAAAAAGAAAGAGAAAAAAAGACCTGGTTAAGAGCTGAGAGGGTAAAAATGTGTTTGAGGGCTTTTGTCTTTTTGTTTTTGGTTTCAGTTGTTGTGGTGGTGGTTCTTTTGTTTTGTTTTTGTTCTGTGGTACTGGAGATTGCATCCAGGACTGTCATACTGAGCTACATCCCCAGCCCTTTTCTATTATTTAATTTTGCTTTGCTAGTTTGTTTGTTTGTTTTGAGACATGGTCTTCCAATGCAGTGCAGGCTGGCCTCAAACTGCTATGTAGCCTAGGCTGGCTCTGACCTCTGCCTCAGCCTCCGGAGCTCTGGGATTACAGGTGTGCCCTGCCATGCCCAGCTCTATTTTTAAATTTTGAGCCAGGAGCTCACTAAGTCACCAAATTGCCCAGGCTCAAATGTGCGATCCCCCTTTCTCAGCCTTCCAGAGTACTGAGATTATTAACATGTGTCACTACACACAGCAACAAATGTGGTTTTAAAGCCACTGGGCCCCTGCCAGCTCCAGACATCCTGGGTCACTGTATGCCTGGCAAGAAATCTCTGCTGAGTTTTCCACTGAGGGAAGAGTACCTGACCCTCTCCCACCCAGTGACAACTTGAGGGACATCCCCAAGCACTTGACTCTCAAAGCTCCTCTGTGAGCCACGGGTGGTGGACTGCGCCTGTGACCCCAGGGCCTAGGAAGCTGAAGCAGAAGGCTCAGCATGAGTTCAAGACCAGCCTGAACTACATGGTGCGCCCCTGTCTCAAAAACAAATGAAGAGGGCTGGAGAGATGGCTCAGTGGTCTAAAGCACCTACTTAGAACAAGCTTAGCAAAGCATCAGGGACCGCGGTTCGATCCCCCAGCACCAC
>NW_004524609.1:14201951-14218584 GCF_000260255.1 Octodon degus | reverse complement strand
AAATAATTTAAAAAAAAAGAAAATGATCATCGGTGCCCCTCTGGCATAAAAGCAAGAAGCTCCTTTTAATATGAGACACAGACACAGGAGGCCTCATCTCAATCACTGTTTTTTCTTCTCCCTTTGTAATTCCTGGGTGTTGTTCGGGTGTTTCTGCTGCCACTGCATCTGATGTGTTGGCCAGAAAGACTGACCATTGCTGATCTTTTTGGTCACCAGTCATGGCTCTCCCAGGAAGAGCAAGCTCTTCAGGTCCTGATAGGAAATTGTACCCTCAGGATTTCTCAAGTCCTCTCAGAGGCCTGGAGGAAGAGTCCTGGTTCCAAATTCAAGTGGCTCACATTGGACCCCAAAGAGAGGAGGGTACAATCTGCCTCTGTCTGCCTGCCTGCCTGCTTGATTCTGATGAGACCCCTGGAGGCACCCCAGTTAGTCAGTCTGTCAGCCCTGCTCAGTTAAAGCAAAAGAAAAGCTTGACCACCACTCATTAGTTAAGGCCACCCTCAAGGAAGGGGTTGGGATGTTTAACCTCTGAGCACCTGCTGAATGCGTGTGGGAGTGAGTGACCTGGACAGCATAAGCCATAGGCTGCTCCGTCTGTGCACCAAGACTGTGAAGCGCTGCTTGTGGTGGCTGCTTGGGACTTCATCTGTGGTTATGTGGTGTTCAACATATGGCACAGCAGAGGCTTCGTGTAAGTCCCTGTAAGGGGCTTGGCCAGGAGGGCATCTGAATGGTCTCTGAGAAACAACATTTGTCTGTTGTGCCATCATTGTTCAAGGGTACACAACATACACTATAGGAAAATAGAATGGGAACTAATTAGTCAAAACCCACAGTCCCTAAGTATGGAGTCAAAAATGCATTTGATCTTATTCAATAGGCCAAGAATGGATATGGAGCTTAAAATGAAACCAGAGTGTTCCCTGCATCTTGAAGAAGATAAAAAAGGAAAAAGAGGCCCATCCTTCCTGAGAATTGCACCTTGGCACCGTTGGTCGGCTGCCACAGGTACTGCCAATGTCTATAGCTTCACTTCCTATTCCCCACTTGTCGACTGCCAGCCAATTGAGCTGGTTCCAGCTGGCTGCCGCCTGCATTCAGCCACAGAGCCCCTCCCTCCTCCTGCTTATGCACCTATCCTGGTCAGATGGTGTCATTGAACACCCACCTGAGATGACTGTGAGCCATTCCTTCTGAGTTCCACACTCTGACTGAGAAAAAATTTGACTCCGTCCTGATGAATGAGTTGCCATGGCCTTTCCAAAGGTTGTCTCACCTAGAAACCCAGTCAAGCACCTCTCAAAAATACAAAAAATCCCACCGACTATTGTTACCCAGAAACCTGATAAAAATCACCTGATGTCGTTAAGAAAATTTAGTCAGGCAGGTGAGATGGCTCAGTAGTCTAAAGCACCTACTTAGAACAAGTTTAGCTAAAGCACAGGGACCGCGGTTCAATCCCCCAGCACCACATGCCAGCCAGCCAGCCCCCAGGTGGGCTGAGCTGGCCACACACACATACACACACAAATGAAGAAAGAAAGAAAGAAAGAAAGAAAGAAAGAAAGAAAGAAAGAAAGAAAGAAAGAAAATCTAGTCTTACAGACTAGATTTGATCATATCCTCTGGCTATGAATTATAAGGACTATGGACACAAAAAAAAATCAATCAAATGATAAGAACTTTCAAAAGTTCCCTCTGTCAAAAAGTTCAACTGGGAAAATCCAGAGACAAAAGGCCAACTCACTTGGACTCAGTTGCCTGCGGGATTAAGTCACCCATGTTGGCTCCGCACATGTGTACCTCTCCCCGCTGCCAACATGAGATGACCGTCAGCAACTCCTCTGACTCTGTAGTACTGAGGGACACAATCATATTTTAGGCCCCTGTTGCTGTCACGTCACAGGAAGCATAAACAGAAATCCAGCCACACATCACCCTGAGAGACTGCTCAGCTCCTTCTGACTCTGTTTAATACTGAACAACACCACTGCATTTTAGATGGGGCCCAAGCCTGGTTAGAGTCAAAAGTTCTCACCACAGTGGCTGATCCTGACGCTTGGGTGAGCACAGTCCTCCCCAGGCATGTCCAAACTGGACTGTGACACGACAGAGGGCCATGAAGCCTTGGATCAGTACTGAATTGCCCTCCTGGCAGGCCTCAAAGAGGGAGGCAAGAAGTCAATGAACATGTCTAAAGTTACTGAAGCTACCGTGTGGAGTCCCCACTAGAAAGAAATTCTGCCAAAGCAGATCCTGTGAAATTGGCAGACACTTTATCAAACATGAATTCTTGGGTACACCAGTCTCCCACTTCTGGGAAGAGATCAGTGAGCCTCCCTCTCATTTAACCCTGAACTTTCAACTCTGACTATGCCCTGAGTGGAAGAGGACACCCACATCAGCCTGAGTCAGAGAACTGCAATCCTGAAATTCTGAAAACTCCTCCCAGAGTTACAAACTAAAGACTGGCCTCTGGGCCCGGCCATCAACCGTGACACCTCCGTGGCTGTCAGCCGTCAACAACGCAGCCCTCGCCTCGCATCTATGGTTCCCATCCCATGCCATGAGGGGTTTGGAACTCTCCCACTACCTTGGTGGAGACACTAACAGATTGAGCCAAGCCACCAGCACCTTTTCTCTGATGTTTCTCTGTCTCTTCCAGCTCTGTTACATTCCCCCAAGCAAACAGTATAAACTATCAAACCTCTAAGATATACCTTGTCACGCGCGGCCTTGCCTGCAAGAACCACGCGACCACTGGTTGGTTTTCTGCGCAGCTCTTTATTGTTCCCTTACATCCGTCTTCTCTCTGTCTTCTCTCTCCCGAGGCCCCTGCTCTTAGCTTATAAGTCCCAGGGCTTCCAACCATGGGGTGCCACGTGTGTACTGCCCATTGGTCCAGGTACACGGAAGCAATGCATTAGCCCAAGCCTTGGCCATATATGGAGTTGTTTACTCCAGGAGCGCTCACCCCTTGAGGGGGTGGAAGGCGGAAACCGGCGCCATCCTAGGGCACGGCTACACGTAGCTCCCTACAATACCTCACTCACACCTACTGCCAGTTCAAGATCTCCAAGCTGCCAATGCTGCTGCCCTTGCCCTTTTGGGCTGTCCTGGCCTCTAGAGACTTACGCAGACTGCCAACCCCTGGGAGCACCCAGTGGTCCCTAAGGCCTTCTTCCCCCACTTTGCCTCTGTCATCGAACAGCCACTGTCCTTCTGATCAGGAAAGCTGGCAAACTAACCTTAAACCAAGACCTAACTGCCCAGGTGCCGCAGGCTGTACTGAGAGGAGCTGTCCTAAAAATGCACCCCTGATTGATGCTGAGTGCACCCTATTTACAGACGGAAGCAGCTCTGCTAGAAACAAAGTCCGACGGGCTTGGCACGCTGGCCACCTTGGGCAAATCTATTGTAGCCAAAACTTTCCTGCAGGGATGATCCACACAGCAAATTGCTGTTAGGAAACCTGTCACCAAAGAAACAAAATAACCCAGCCCAGAGGCTTAACCGCCCTCCGGGAATCCAATTGACTGGAACATCAAGCCTAGCCACCAGACCCACTATAGTTCTGTACATTCAAACTGCTGCGCTGGAGCTGGTGAGATGGCTCAGTGGTCTAAAGCACCTACTTAGAACAAGCTAAGCTAAGCAAAGCACAGGGACCGCGGTTCAATCCCCCAGCACCACATGCCAGCCAGCCCCGCCCCCTGGTGGGCTGAGCTGGCCACACACAAAATAAATAAATAAGCAAATAAAAAAAAATGTAAAAAAAAACCTGCTTGAGATTTAAAAAAAAACAAAACAAAAAACTGCTGCGCTGGTACCTGTACCCCTGCAGCCAGCTGAGGCTTTAGCGTCTGTGTCACTGACTCCAGCCTCCTGTTTCGCACCTCTACTGAGAAAACAATAAAAGCTTGTAGGGTCCTGCTATGCACAGTCTTTCCTAGATATGGCCTACCCTTGATCATCGGCAGCCACAATGGGCCTGCCTGCATTTGTAGCAGAGGTCACCCAGAAATTAGATGGATAAGAGCTACCTACAGCTTGTAATCAGCTAGCACACCAGCTATGTCTGTAGACATTCCTGCATACATGTATAACCCAGGTACCTATCAAGTACCTCTACAAGTTTCTGAAATCTAGCTGAAAAATTTACCTGGATAGCTCCTCCA
This sequence comes from Octodon degus, assembly GCF_000260255.1. NCBI lineage: Eukaryota > Metazoa > Chordata > Mammalia > Rodentia > Octodontidae > Octodon > Octodon degus. The sequence goes on along the minus strand of NW_004524609.1, from coordinate 14,214,403 downwards.
AGCTCACTTGGAAGAGTACACACACACACACACACACACACACACACACACGACTGAAGCCAGAGAACATCATTCATGAGATCGCCTCTTACCTACTCCCCTTTATTTTTGCATCTTTTCAGGCTGCTCAACCCGTCCTTTCTTCCCTGCTCCCCTGCTAGCTGTGGTTTTTGGTAATTGATCTGGATTCTGCTTACCCCACATCTTGTGTCTTTGTTCCCTGTTTGCCTTTTCTCTATGGACGGTTGCTCCAAGAGAACAGAAGCATTGATCAAACACTTGACCAAGATTTGATGAGCATCCAAGACATACCAGACGCTCTCCTAGAGCAGATGGATGCCCTCATTGCCTTGCTAGCCTAATGTTACAGACAGGCCTGAATTCCAGTTGGACCTTGCCTTAGAAGATCACATGTGGGCTGGTGAGATGGCTCAGTGGTCTAAAGCACCTACTTAGAACAAGCTTAGCAAAGCACAGGGACCACAGTTCAATCCCCCAGCACCACATGCCAGCCAGCCCTGCCCCCTGGTGGGCTGAGCTGGCCACACACACACACATAAATAAATAAATAAAAATTTAAAAAAAAAAAAAAAGATCACATGTAACACACCTAGCAAAGCTTTGCCAGGGAAACTAAAAGAGAGGGGGAGTATGGAGCAGCAAATGACCCCATCAGTAAACTTCAGTGTGTTGGTCACCCAGGTAATAGCTCCTGTTCCATTTGTGGTCTCTCCTGTCTCTTGGAAACAGCTGGTCACTAGGATGCATATTGTATCAACCAATCCCTGTCTAACAAGCCGTTCTGCCTCTGTACTTCCTGCTTGTTTATCCCAGATGAGCCCTAGACCAGTAGACACCAGGGCCTCCTTTTCTGGGAATGACTCTAATCAGAGCCCATCAATAACATTCCAAATCCTGGGTGCTGTTTCAGTGTTTCTGGTAGCTTGCCGCTGCACCTTAAAAAGATAGTTTAAATTTTATTTATATCTTATATATGAAACATAGACCCAAGAGTCCAGGGAAACTTGTTGCCAGTTCTGGATTCATGTGCCAGCCTCTTCCCTTTGAGCCTCTGCGTTCTCATCTGTGAGGTGATTTTTAACAGTGTCTGTGACCTTCTGCACAGGAACTAATCCCTGTCATCGCTGTCTCTCGGCTCACCTTGCCCAGCCCCCAGGACCTGTGAGGCTGTGATTCACAAAGCACTTGTAGGTGTTCTGTGATGTGAGCCGGGTCCGTTCTGAGAGCCACATAGGACTGGGGAGGGGCATCCTCCACACGCACAGCCGGGAAGGGAAGCAGCACAGCAGAGAGGAAAGAGACAGTGGGACAGGCTTCCCTGCTGGTCCAGCGGGTCCCTGGTTCTGCTTTTCCTCAGTGAAGCCAGCTGGGCTCAGTGCATGGAGGGACAGCCCAGCCTGCTCAGAGCTCAGCTGTCTGTTGGTCCCCACTGAGGGAGCAGACTAAGGGGAAGATGGGCTAGGAAGGTGATTCTCAGGCTTCTTGACCACGCTGTACTCTGGCTCCTCCTCCTGGGGTCTCTGGACGGAAACCCCATTGGCATTAGAGCCCGGCTTCTGTGACTCAAACACCACCGAGCTGTAGTGAAGATCTTCCCTGGTGTTTGCCTGCAGAAAGACCCAAAGCTCAGGAGGAGGCGAGGCAGGACAGACCCCCAGCTCAGGGTGGCAGCACCACCCAAAGCAGCCGTCACTGCAGGGGCTGCAGCGTCCCACTGTCCTGGCCTCTTCCTCCTGCCGGGACTCCCCTCAGCCACTCTGCCCGTCCTCCTTTTCTACTCTACCTGATCAAGCAACAGCTCAGGATCCCTGGGGAGCCAGGGGGTCCCCAGGGATCCTCAAGGCTGACCTAGCCAAGTCTGTTTCACAAGAATGAGCCTGAGACCCCGAGAAGCTTGGGGCTCTCCAGAGACATCTCTATTCTCCCCTGGGAGGACCATTCCTGGCTGTGACCCAGAAACAGGCCATTTTGAAGGACTCAAAAGCAGCTCTGCAGGATCCTGGCCCTCTAGGCAGAGCTTGAATGACTTCAAGTTGCTGTGAACACAGGTTCTGACTTGTCCCCAGGGTGCTGTCTGAAGGGAAGGACTGTGTCTCCAGTCCACTTTGAGATCATCAGTTGCTGAGTTAGACCAGCAAGCACTATTGGTCCCAGACCCCTGTGGTCAGGTGGACCTAAGAACGTGTCATGTGAAAAAGTGGAGGCTCAGACACATGGCCAGGAGCCATCCAATGTAAGCACCTGCTCAGACAGCCTGGAGGTGAAACCACACCTCACACCTCTGCAGCCCCCTGGCAGCTCAGAGAGGCACATGGCTTGCAGGGACGCAGAAACAATATAGGGCAGGATCCTTTGCATGGTGCAGGAATAGCAGCCCAAGTAAATAGCGCCAGTTTGGGCAATTCCAGGGAGCAGGGCACTTCTTTGGAGCAGACCAGGAACAGGATCTCCCATGCCCTGCCATCATCCCTCCACGACTTCACTCAGGTGTCTAAGATGGGCTCAGCGGGTTCACAGGCTGAAGGGTGGGCCTGGGAGGTCCCCGAGGCAGCTCTAGTCTGGTGCCTCCATCTCTCCCCATCCTTTTGCTTGAACCCCTACTCACCGGAGAATGGGCCACACCGGGGCAGGAGACCAGGACATAGCCCATTTCACATGCTCACTTTTAGGTGACTGCACCTAAGAGTTGGCCAACAGCAGCTAATGGACAAAATCTTGAAAGGTAAAGTTGATACCCAAGAGAGGATGGGAGCAGTACACGGATAGATCAGCAGCTTTACCCCTAGGTATGTGGTATATAGTAAGAGCTTCATAAATGCTTGACTATTAGGCCATAGTCACTGGCCACTCCAGACCCCTTCCATCCTCCCACCTCCAGCTCAGTGACACCAAGCCCTTCCAAGGTCCACTACTCTGGCAAAACCTACACTTGCTCCTCTTCTGGTTGCTGTCCTGGAGCTGGTCCCTCTCATCCCTCTACAGCCACTGCTGATCCCCAGCTGGTGCCACCCACACAGGCCGGGGACCCTGGGGCTTGCACGTACCACTGTGCTGTACTCCACCTCCACCTGCCTCGGTGTTGTTGGCTCTTCCTGCAGGGACCATGTGTGCAGCTGCAGGTTTGCATAGTGAGGCTCACACTGCTCAGCGGCCTGCAGTGGGAGGGAGACGTCCAAGGAGTCTCTTCCCCCTCGCCAACCCTGCCTCTCTGCAGATACCCCATGCTGTAGGTGTCTAGCCCCAGGCCGCCCACAGTGCCCCTCTAGGCCATGAGTGCTCCCTGCTCACCCCACCTGGGAAGATCCACCTCCTGCCTCAGCTTCCCTTACCTGCCTGGGGTTCCGGCCCTGCCTTGGACGCTCACCACCTAGAGACAAATGGAGGATGGGGAAGTGGAATTGCTGAACCAGGACAGGGTGTATGCCTGGTGGGAGCAAGCAGGAGGCAGCAGAGGAAGGAGGCCCTGGTTTTGCAGAGACCTAGCACTGACAGCTCCAAGCCATGAGGAATTTCCAGGGGCATCTGCTCCAACTCCTGAGCCTGGAGTCTGCTTCCATCTCTCCCCATCCTCTGCTCGAACCCCTACTCACCAGAGAATGGGCCGCACCAGGGCAGGAGACCAGGGTACAGCCCATTCCACGTGCCCGCTGTTAGGTGACAGCCTCTAAGAGTTGTCCCACAGCAGCTAATGGACAAAATCTTGAAAGGTAAAGTTGATACCCAAGAGAGGATGAGACCAGTACAGGGACAGATCACAGACAGCCACCCGCCTGCTGCCCTGGAGGAAAGAGGGTCCTGCCTTCCTGCACACCCTGACCCTTTCAATCCAGGGACCCAGGAGCTGTGAAAAGCATCAAACACACACAGCCTGATGCCCTTGGCCTGGGTCCATGGCCACAGAACCCAGAGCCCACTACCCTGTGTGTCACAGAGCAACACTCCCTTCCAGGCAAGAGGCCAAGGGGAAAAGCCCAAAGCTGGAAGACAGAAGTCCCCAAACAGCATTGTGTTTGCTGAACTTGCTCCTGATGGGACAGAGCAACACAGGGGTACTCTGGGAGGGGAACATGTTGGGTTCCCAACTCGGTGTGTGGGCTGCACACCACACCTGGCCAGGTGCTTGAAGGGCAGTCGGGAAGGGCAGTGTGAAGCAAGGATCAGGGTGGGGAATGAGGCAGCCACAAGGAGTTCTGAGAGGAGCTGGCTGGCCAGGAAGCTCACTAAAGGGGGAGATCCAGTCCAGCCTAGTCACCATGGTGTCCCCAAGACCCTGCTCAGGCCTGGCATATAGCAGATGCTCAGGACAGCTTTGTTGTGTGAATGAATGCATGCATGAATGGATGGATGGATGGATGGATGGATGGATGGATGGATGGATGGATGGATGGATGGATAGATGGATGGATGGATGGATGAATAGATAGATGGATAGATGGATGGATGAATGAATGGATGGATGAGAATGAGAGGCTGAAAGAGTTGTTAATAGGTATGATGGGGCAGGTCAGGCTTGGGGTGGATGAGTAAAGCTCGAGGTTAGAGACCAGCCTAGACACTGTGAGGAGATGGGGTGAGGACTCACAAACTGAGGCACAATTTTTCAGGGCATCTGAGCAGAAAGCCTTTTCCCTGTTACTGAGGGCCTATTCAACAAGGTATGATGCGCTCATATACCTACAGACTCTGTGGACTGTGATTTCCAGAATATTTCATAGCAGGGAAAATGGTGCAATATGTTAAGTGAAAAATCACTGCTCTAAAAGAGAATTCACGGTATACATCAAGTTCTTTAAGAAATCATAAATGCATACATAGGCCTAGAAAAATTTGGAAGGGACCTGTCTTCAGGGCCAGTGTTCGGTTTTCTCTGGGAGCAGCATGTTCGGTTACCAATCACTAAGCTAAGGAGAGCTTATTTCCTTCTCTGTGCTTTCCTCTCTTCAAGTTCCCTCCAGCAATCACACGTTCCTTTGCACGGAAGGAGAAGCCATCTGTGGAGCCCAAGGCTTTCTGGGTAAAAGGCCGACGAGTCTGCTGCGATCACACAGCTGAGGAGGTCCAGGCTGGGAAACCCCACATGACAAGCAGCATGCATGTGAAGCTCAGGAAGCATCAGAAACAAAGCAGATGGGAAAGAGGAAGTGGCCCGCCTTCCCTGGACCAGGCACCTAAATGCTGGGCTGGCCTCTACTCGGCGGTCAGGCAGAGGTCCCGGATCCTGCAGCACACACTGCTCCTCCTGCAGCTGTGGACAGAGTAACCCTCTCTGTCATGCAGACCTTACTGCGGCCCAAAGGCTTGGACAACAGTGGACAAAGACCGTCCTGGGAATCCTCCTCTTGTGGGATCATTGATTCATTTTTTTTCTCTTGAGGCAGGGTCTTGCTAAGTTGCCCCCGTGAAGTTCATACTTGTGACCCTCCTGCTTCATCTTCCTGAGTGTTGGGCTTATAGGCGTGCACTGTCACACCAAGGTCCAGTACTTATTTGAGCTCTCTGGGATTTATTATTATTTACTAAGTGTCAGACATGGTGCCAGAGACCTCACAAATGTCCTCTAACAACCTGAGCTCAAAAGAAATAGGGATTGCAGGATTCCTGGAGCTTCCTGGATGCCTACCATGGCTTGAGGTGGTAAAGAACCTATTAAACTGGGCATAATACACTTCACAATTTAGTGGGATTTTCTCTCAGAATTTTAAAAAGGGCTGGAGATGTAGCTCTTTGCGAAGACCCTGGGTTCATTCCCTAGTAACACACACACACACACACACACACACACACACACACACACACAGCAAAATGAAATAGACTTTCTGGGTGAAAGGGCACCGAGGAGACTGCTGAGATCACAGAACTGAAGCAGTCCAGGCTGGGAAACCTGGCGTGGTGAGCAAAAGCGCGTGAGGCTGCAGAAGGTAACAGAAGCAAAGCAGGGGGAAGAGACAGTTTCTTCGTTCCCTGCATCAGGCACAGAAACCCAACAGATTCTGACTGTGGGCCTCCTAGGACCGTGGCCGCTGGCCTCTGGGGAGGCCCAGCCGGCTGCAGAGGCAGTCAGGGAAGCTGGCGAGGGCCATCTAGCTCCAAAAGGGCTGTGACAGCTGAGGTGCAGAGCTGCACGCTGGGAGGGCCCCCCAGATGCAGTCGGGGGGACCAAAAAGAAAGAAGGTCTCAGAGCAGAGGAAGGCTTAGGTCGGTGCTCAGGGTCCAGAAGGAGCAAGCCAGGAAGTGGGCTAGGGAGGCAGTCCAGGTGCCGGCGCAGGCCCAGGAGAGGTGGAGGCTGTGGCTCCTGCCAGGGACGAAAGTCGCAGGAAGGGGCCTTCCTCAGCTCTTTCTGGTGGCACAGGCCTATAATCCCAGACCTCAGGGGCTGCAGCAGGAGGATCATGGGTTTGAAGCCAATCTGGGCAACTTAGCAAGAACTTGTCTCAAAATGAAAAAAAAAGAAAAAGGAAGTGGCCTTCCAGGGCCCAGAAATGGGATGAGGGGAAGAGAGAGAGAGTACGGCTGGCCAGATGGCAGGGAGCCAACAGCCCTGGAGGAGCTGTGTTCTGAGGGCGTGGAAAGCCAGGCAGAAGTTTTAAACAGAAGAGTACTCTACCCCATGGGACAACACCCCCCAGCCCCAGCAGGAAAGGTCTCCAGGAGACCTGCTCTGGTGCTGCTCCTGCGCCAGTCTCCATGTAGGGTCTGAGGTGCTCTCAGCACCCACTCTGAGGACCCAGAACAGAGCACTGAGGACAAGAGACCCCAGGGTGGGGCACAGCTGAGCTGCCCGGAGCACACTCACCTTTGTGTTGTTTCTGCAGAATCCTCCAGGTCAGCAGTGAGAGCCCCCCCAGCAGAAGCAGCAGAATGCCCAGGATGGAGAGCAGCACAGGGAGCCTGGTGGGGAGGCGGGCTGGGTGAGGGGGCGTCAGCTCTCTGTGACTTTTGTTTCATTCGTTAATTAAATTGGTTAATTAGTTAACTGTGCCTGGGGATTGCAGCGAGGGCTTGGTCTATGCTAGGCAAATGCTCTATTGCTCAACAACATCCCTGGGGCTTCCCTGACTTTCTTTTTTATTTGTTCTGATTTTTGCGTGTTTTTTTTTTTTTTTTTTTTAAGATAGGGTCTCACTATGTAATTCAGGCTGGCCCTGGAATTCACTGTGTAGCCAGGCTGGCCTCGAGCTTACTTTGGTCTTCCTGCCTCAACCTCCCAAGTTTGGGGATTACAGGCAAGAGCCACCACACCTAGCCCTTCCTTGACTTTTCAAATACAAGTTAAATTTTTGAAAAAGGCGAACAGTATAATGCCTCCCCTTTACACTTCCCACCTACGCATCCTCCGATTCCTCCCACAGATGCAGTGCACGTGACCCCAGGCACTTCATTCCTAGGCAAGCCAACGTGAACATCCAGGCCTGGAGTGTTTGCCTGGCATTGTCTAGTGTACTAGGCCCTGCTTTACAATCCTAGTATCATAAAAAAAAAAGGTAGTAGACACATATGGATGAATATTAGTTCTCTTCTTTCTTCACACAAAGGAGGCAGCACTATTCTGGTTTAACGTCTTAGAGATCTTCCCACCTCAGTGCTCAGGGAAGTGCCCCAGCTGTATAGGACTCTGTCACATGGATAGACTGTCATTCCTGTGACCCCTTCTTACTGAAATTTCCTGTGGAGGCCCACCTGAGCAGCTATCCTTGAAAGAAGGGTGACTGTCTCCATTTTGGCTGAGCCTGACCCTATTTCCCTGTATTGTTATGTACAGAGCTGGCTAGGACTTCTGTTTATCCTTCAATTGGCCTTAAGCAGTGTGTATTGGTCTAGCTGAGGTGCTGGTGATAGTCTTTGAAGGTGGTGTGCGTGTTTCCCTGGTAACCTATACCTGCTGCTTTTTAATATGAACCGGCTTGAGACAGGACGAAGAGCCAATGCTCCGTGCTGCCAGCCTGGATTGAGCCTCGAGATAGAGGCTATGACTTCCTGGGGCTTGAAAGACTACATCAAAGCTGAAGCACCAGGCCCCCAAAACATTAGATACTACCTCATCAGCATAAAGCAGATTACTCTCTCTGCATATCTTCTCTGCATATGGCAGAGGTAAATGTAGGCCACCCACCTAGCTCAGCTCACAGTAGTCACCTACTTCCCACAATTCTCGGTCATTCTCCTCAAGCCACTCCTCCTCAAGCCACTTCTCCACTGAATAAAACCAGGTGAAGCCCTGGGTCAGCCTCTTTGTTCCAGAAAGCCACCTTATGGCTGGACTTAGGGGCCCTTGACTCTCCAATAATTATAAATATGTTTTAGGATTGGAATTCACTTGGTGGAATTCTAATAACATATCTTTGGGATTACAAATATTAACTTCCGGGCCGAGAGGAGAACCTGGAGGGGACTCCTACAGTTTCCCTCATTTTTTTGTGCTATGACAAACACTGTTGGGATAAATCATCCCCTCGCCCTGCCATTCCACACCGGACAGGCAGCAGCAGATTCACAGTGAAGCCTTTCTTCGATGCCTGAGTCTATAAAAATCATTTATATTTTAAATGTTTGTTTGTTTGTTTGAGTTGTTCCCTTGTTTGTTTCAGGGATGGGAGCAAAGCTAGGGTTCTGCCAGTGCTGGCCAAGGTCTCTACCACTGAACTACACCCCAGATTTTGTCTTCTTTTAATGATGCCCCTCATACACACACAACTTATAGAAGCTTAAGGTTCTTGCAAAGCTGAGCTCTGGCTCCTGTGTGTATCTGTAGGGTGAACAGAAGTGACATGTTTTGAGTCTGAGATTTGCTTTCTGCAGTGTCCACACTGTGACTCTGGGAAGCTTGCTTGGTAGGAAGCTTGCAGAAGGGCTTTAGGGTGCAGAGAGGAAGCTGATTGGTCCTTGTCCTGGGCTCTGGGAGAGAGCCCCAAGTAATGGGAGCACTTTTGTTGTTCCCAAGTCAACCCGACTGCTCAGAGGTGATGAATGGGGCTGCTCAGTGGAAAAACCATGTGACACAGACTCTGACCAGCCCAACCACCAAGAGAGTAAGTAGGGCTGGAGATCAACTTCAGTCACATGGCCGATGCCTCAGCCACTCTCACTCGTGCCATGAAACTCTAGAGTAAACCTGGGCACAGAAATGAGATAGTCCCCCGGAGGTTCCATGTCCCAATCCCACCTGACTAGGAATTCTGGGACCTTCCCAGGCTGCAGGCTCCTTGCGTCTTCATTTGGCTGGTCCTGATCTTTATCCTTTATGATAAAACTATAAGGCGGTACTTTGTAGAGCTCAAAGTCTAGTAAATTACTGAGCCTAAGGGAGTCATGGGAACCCCCAAATTCATAGCCCATTGGTCAGAAAGGCAGTGACCTAGACCTCCTCAAAGAGCAATGGCCTCTGCATGAAGGTGTCTTATAGTGGCCAGGGTCTTTAACCCTAACTCCCAGCCGTCAAGGCCACAGTTGAATTTCAATGCCCCAGCAGCTCAGAGGACCCCAAAAATCATTTATGAATGCTTGCATTTTTCTAGAGAGAGTCTCTAGATGTTGTCAGCCTCTCTGAGGGGTTGGTGACACTAATAAAAATTTGAGAACCATTCCCTAAAAGGGAAACCCAAGTCTTTGGGGCCACATTACCCCAATCTCAGTCCTATTTCCTGTAGCTATGTGACCGGACAATTGCTTAACCTCTGAGTCTCGGTTTATTCATCTGTGAAATGAGCCTGGTGATTGTTCAAGGTGGCCAGAGTGTTCATGGCAGAGTGTTCCCAGCCCAGTCACTGCAGCTTTCCTTTCATTCCCTCTGTCCCCTGATTCCCCCTCACCTGTACCCTCTCTTTCAGCCTGGGGCAGGCTCAGAGCAGCCGCAATGACCCCAGCTAGGATGCACAGACTGCAGCCTCCAACCCGGGCCTGTGGCAAAGGGCACAGAAGGACCCACCCAGCAGGGTGTAACTTGCTTGCCCAACATCCCTGAGCCCTGAGCTCCTCCTGAGAAGATTCTCCTTCCAGGTCACAGACAGGATGGCCTTACCTTGAGGCCTGGACATCTTGCTGGTTCTCCTGGCTGCTAGAGGTGTGAGTGGTACGCCAGGGCCTGGTAAAAGATGCAGCCGGGACTTCAGTTGTGGTTGATGAGGTGCTGCCTATGGTGTCAGTTGTAGGCTTCTCTGAAGTTGCTTCTGGGGCAAAAACACAAATCAGATTCAATGATCTCTTCACTGACTTCATACCAGCTGCCCAGAAAGAGGAGGGGGCTGGGGGCTCCTAGACCACATTCTCCCTGGACTCTCCTGAAGCAATAGAGCATTTGCTAACAAGAAGCAGGAACTGCCTCAAACCATTCCTATCCTTGTGGCGGGTGGGTTGCTCCCCCCAGGAGCCTGTGAGTTGACTCCCTTGCCTGGTCTGGTCTCCATCCAGCCATGTGCTGCCAAAGATGTTTATCTAGCCACAGCGCTAATGTGTCACTTGTCCAAACATCACTGCCTAGCCCTCACCCAGCCCTCTGCTGAGCCCCTCCCTCCCTTCAATGAGCTCTTTTCCTGGGACTCAACTCTGCACACTCTGCTCTCAGCTGCCCATCCCCTCATGGCACCTTCCCTCAAGACTGTGCCAGACTGCCAGCCACTCCAGGATGTTCCCTCTGACCCTGGACTGTCTTTCTCCCTGTCCCTGTCACTCCCTGCCCACTGCCGCCTGAACTCACAGAGCTTGCTCTTAGTCTCTGCACTGACTTTCACCCATTATTCCCATCTGAGCCTTTTAGGGCAGTGCTAGGGCTCACCTGGGAGAACAGACACTGTAACAGAGAAGACGGGATCTTCTTGCCATCGTATATTAATTGCACACCAGTAGGAGCCTGCATCCTGCAGGGCGAGGTTCTCCAAGGTCACCGTGAAGCTGAGGTTGGCGGGATGGTCCCTGATAGTCACTCGGCCATTCCTCACTTCTCTCTCTGAGCCGTCAGTCTCCACAATCTTGTCACACGTTATAAACGATTCTTTGCACCAGTACTTCGCATATGTCTTGTAGTGCTCCTCGTACCAACACTGCACACTCAGGGATCCCCCAACAGTGCCCGTCACAGTGCTGGGGTCACTCAGGAGAAAACAGCCTGGAAAACACAAGCCCCCGTCTGAACTCTGACAGCCAGGTAGGGTCAGGGGGCCCCTGGGGGTCAGGTCCTCCAGAGACCGCCCACTCTACCTCATGTCAGCTCCCACCCTCCAGGTCACTCCTTACCACCTTCCCCTTCTGCTCTCCACCCAAGAGTCGGATATCATGGTCCCTTCCTCCATCTGGCTCCTCCTATCCCTCTCGGTGACCAGGCCTCCTGCTTCCAAACTTGCCAAGACCATAAAAGTCACCCCTGAGCTCCTACTGTCCCAGGAAGGTGACCATTGCCCTGGACAGCCCTGTATGTGGAGAGCAGCCATCTGTCACTCTGGTCCCACCTTGGGATATGAGGCAGGGCAGAAGGAGGTGAGCAGACCATTGAGATGAGAATGCTGTGTGCTGTGGGTTGTGTCTAGATGCCCCCCAAAGCCTCATGTGGTCACGGTGTCCTATCCTATTTGGTCTGCCCAGTTCTGGCAAATTAATTTTCAAGTAAGCATATTGCTTATTCCCAAGATTTATGTCTCCCATTTTGCCAGATAGATCTCAGACACAAAGCTGGAGAACACGGCCAAGGCCACCACCAAGCAGAAGGCACAGCCCCTCCCCCAGCACCCAGGGGACGCTGCGATCTTGAAGGGGTTCCTGAGTCTGGGGACAACCTGCTCTTTGTCTTGGTTATTTTTCTCTTGTTGCTGAAACAAAATATCTGATACCCCAAATTCAGGAAGGGAAGATTTATTTAGCTTATAGTTAGTGGAGGCTTCAGTCCGTACTTGGCTGGCTCTAAGGCAGAGCGCCACGTGGCAGAGGGCAGCAGCTCATGGCAGCGGAGAACAGTGAAGAGTAAGGCGGGAAGCAGCAATAGCGGCAGCTAGCAAGTCTCTCTCCCTCCCTTGGGTTGTATGCATACCCCCCCAGGGCAGGTGTAGCACTCTCACCTGTACTCCCCACCATGGATCATGAAGCTCTGAAGCCTGTCCCAGTGCCTGCATGAGGCTTTGGGGGCCACCTAGATACAAGCCGTAACACTGTTCTTACTAAGGGTTAGAATGCTTTCACCTTGCTGACCTTTTGAGATTCTTAACTCTCACTTAAAACAAGGGCCACTCAAATGCCCACCCAGGCCTGTCTCTTGGGTTTGCTCTTCTGCATCTTTGATTCCTTAAATCAAGAAAAGGAGAAGGAGGAGGAGGAGAAGGAAGAGGAGGAGGAGAAGGAGGAAGAGGAGGAGGAGAGGAGGAGGAAGAAGAGAGGAGGAGGAGGAAGAGGAGGAGGAGGAGGAAGAGGAGAGGAGGAGGAGGAAGAAGAGAGGAGGAGGAGGAGAAGGA
>NW_004524609.1:14200042-14201851 GCF_000260255.1 Octodon degus | reverse complement strand
GAGGAGGAGGAGAAGGAGGAGGAGGAGGAGGAGGAAGAAGAGGAAGACATGGGCAGAGAGAAGAAAGCCCAAATACACAAATGAAAGATAACTGTGGTAACTGTCAAAGCACTATAAGCAGGTCTGTGAACTTGAATGAATCTGATGATTTTCTAGATAAATATGAATGACAAATACAGGCCTAGAATAGATGCATATGAAAATGCCAGCCATAACAATATGCATTATAAGGGCTGGTGAGATGGCTCAGTGGTCTAAAGCACCTACTTGGAACAAGCTTGGCAAAGCACAGGGACCATGGTTCGATCCCCCAGCACCCCATGCCAGCCAGCCTCGCCCCCTGGTGGGCTGAGCTGGCCACACACACACACACACACACACACACACACACACACACTGAATAAATAAATGTTTATTAAAAAAACAATATGCATTATAAAATTATTTCCCTTACAAAAGGGGGGCAGGGGTGCTTGCCACATCAGCACATGTGCAAAATAAAAGGGGGCAGCAAAGCTGACAGTTTCGTAGGTCACTGTTCTCACACCATCAAGGAATATACAATTCCAGCTTATTTAAATTTTGCATCAAATATGAAATTAGAGAACTCTCCATAATTCTTTTCTTGCAGTCAGCATAATATATTGAAATGACTCTGGCCAAAGCGCTTAATAAAATGCCCGACCTTGCTAGTTCAAAGGAGAAAAAAAAAAAAAACAGCCTGCGCAGATAAGGAAAAAGCATCTGACACTTGTTGCTGTTGTTTTTTAAATGCTTGTGGAAGGGAAGATTAAAGGTGGCAAAGCACAGACAGGCTGCAAAACGCAGCCTCTCCAGAAGCCTGAAAGGGAGAAAACTGGAGAACAACCACTTGGTGGAGAAAAAAAGAAGGTGGTCTCTAGTAGGCAACAAGAAAACCAAAAACCACAGGTCGCAGTGCAGAGAAAGGAAGGGGGCGGTCCGGAGGGCTGACCTCTCCCAGGGAGGGGACCAGCCTCTGCTGACGCAGGTAACCCTGCAGAGGGTCAGCAGCCCCAGGAAGAGACAGCAGGACAGGCCAGCAGCGCTAGCCCTGAGAAAAGCCCACAACTACTGCAGACTGCAAAAGCACAGTGCGGTTTCATGCTGAAGGTGCCTCCTCTCATGGGGTAGGCGAGAGTTAGAGAAGGAATCCACTGTGGCGCTGGCCATAAGAATAGGAGCCGGTTGGATTAGTTGTTTGAGACTGAGCTACAGAAGCGCTAGAGGACCACCATAGTGACTGGGGGAAAAACATCCACAAGAGGCAGCTGTGGAGAGGGCGCAAGCTGGACATACACACACACCCCTGAGAAGCTTAAGTGCTGACATTAAGCCCAGTGGACTGTTTGACCCTCCTGGGACCCTGCTGACGTCCGACACAGAGCTCAGTGGTCTTTTTGCTGCACTCCTCTCCCGATGGCTAGGGATAGGCCTCTGCTTCGGTGGTTGTCACAGTCTAGGGTACAGAGACGGAGGGGCCTGTGGAGCTCATGTGAGGGGGCTCCCAACCCCACAGGCTGTAAAGCTAGGCAAAGAAAGGTGTGACTCGGAGCACACAGAGGGACACGAAACAGAATTGCTGGAATGGCTACAGCCTGAGGGAGGCACTACTGACTGGCCTTGGCCAGCAGGAAACTCAGGGCAGGACTCAGTGACCACGCACAAAAATAGGAAGTGGAAAGCAAAACAGGTCTCTGTGGAAGCCAGACACTGAGGACAAGAAGGTCCTCGTCCAGATCGAAGGAGGAATTAGTTTTGGACTTCTCTAGAACTGGGTTTTAATACCCA
>NW_004524609.1:14188332-14199671 GCF_000260255.1 Octodon degus | reverse complement strand
TGGGGGATTGAACCGCGGTCCCTGTGCTTTGGTAAGCTTGTTCTAAGTAGGTGCTTTAGACCACTGAGCCATCTCACCAGCCCCTCTCCTCTTTCTTTATTTTTCAAAGTTTACTCCTTTTGTTTTCCTCTTCCCCACCCCTTGCTCTTTATGACTAAGCTTCATTGATCTTTAGATATTTAGTTGACTGTATGTTACTATCATTAAATTCTTTTCAATTGTTACAACTGGTATAGTTGCATTTAAGTATTTACTGTTATGTCAACCTTTGTTTTGTGTCTTTTTTTCTATTGTTAAGGGTGATACAGTTGGTAGCTTTTTCTGACTCCTGTGGCATGTCAACATCCAGTGTATCAGGCTGAGGAGATAGCTCCATAGCCTACGCACCAGCCTGGAAAGCATAAGACCCCGAGTTTGATCCCTGGTACCGCATGTTGTGCCAGTTCCAGAACCCTGGGCGTGCCACGCAGGCCCTGAAACTCGGTGTGTTTGTGCAAACCTGTAATCCCAGCACTGGGGAAACTGACACAGGAGGATCGCTATGAGTCTGAACTATGTATTGAGACCCTGTGTCAAAAAAAAAAAATCTAGTTTATCTCTGACTCTGCTATTGTTACTGATTTTGTTGCCATTATCGGGGTGGTGTGGTTATTGCTATTAATTGGCTTTTACTGAATGCCAATATCTGGTTTGTGTTGTGTCATCAATGATACTGTGGTTTATTTCCAGAGAACTGAATACTGGGCTAATTACGCTGCAGTCTCTTCCACCCACGTTGGCCGAGGGGTCAGACCTTGGGACAGACGCCAAGACCCGTGGTCAGCCATCCCCAGCATATGTCACCAGAAAGTAGACACTAACAAAGGAAACCTCCATTAGATAAAGTCTTTCCATGAGAAAATAAGGCAACAGAATGCCTCCAAAACTTTCAACTCCTTCAGAGCTCATCCACTGGACGCCAATAGAGAAGAAATCAAAAGCCAAAAGTGATGAAAAAAGACAAAACAATAAGAAGCTCAGCAAGCTGAAAGATGATGTAACTAAATAGCGAACGCACTTAATAAACAAAACAATCTGTGAGCTTATAGAAGACATGAATAAAAAGCCAGCTGAGCCAGACAAGGTCATACAAAACATGAATGACCAATTTAGTAAAGAATTAGAGTCCAAGGGGGCCAGGGAAATAGCTCAGTAGAATAAGTGCTTGCCTGGCAAGTTCAAGGTCCTGAGTTCAATCCCCGGTACTGCAAAAAAATAAAATAAAATAAAAATAAAAAAGAATTAGAATCCATGAAAGGTACCAGAAAGGAACCTAGAAGATAAAAGAAATTCTACTGAAAGAATAGGCACCAGAAGTGACCGCTGTGAGGACAGAGAATCAGTTAGAAAGTAGGGCTCATGCCGAGGCTATGTACTCAGACCTTAAAATGACAGAACTTGGAAAATGGACCAAACAATTTCTAGAGGATGCAAAGAAGACTAATCTAAGATTAACTGGAATTAGTAAAAAAAAATCAGAAGGCAACACAAATGGCATTAAAGAAACCTGTGTACAGAAATGATAGCTAGTAACTTTCCAAGTATAGAGAAAGAAAATAAGAAAGGTATACAGAGCCCCAAATAGCCACCATCAGAAAAGAACTTCTCCACAGCATTTCATACTCAAAATCCCAGAAGCCCAATACAAGGAGAGAATCCCAACAGCTATCAGAGAAAAGTAACACACACTGGGCTGGTGAGATGGCTCAGTGGTCTAAAGCACCTACTTAGAACAAGCTTAGCAAAGCACAGGGACCACGGTTCGATCCCCCAGCACCACATGCCAGCCAGCCCTGCCCCCTGGTGGGCTGAGCTGGCCACACACACGCACACACACACACAAATAAATAAATAAATAAAATTAAAAAAAAAAAAAGAAAAGTAACACACACTTATTAGGATAAAACAATTTCCAACACAGACTCCTATTTTCTGCAAAACCACCTTTCAAAATTGGTAGAGAAATAACATCTATCCATGACAAAGAGCACCTCAAGAAATTTGCAGCTGTCAAACTAGGACTCAAGAGATTCTCAAGGCTATCCACAAAGGAGACAACAATGTCAAAAATCTGAATTAAGTGAATGACTGGGGATATAGCTCAGTAGAATAAGTAACTGCCTGGCAAGGGCAAGGGCCTGAGTTCAATCCTCAGTTCCGCCAAAAAAGAAAAAAAAACAAAAAACAAAACCAGAGCTGATAAAGGAGGGTTAACAGTTAAGTAGAAGGCAGAAAAATGGTCAGCAACTGGAAACTAATGCAATGACAAGAATAAATCAAAATAGTTCAATACTTATCAATGAGAATGATCTCAACTCCCCAGATAGCTCAGTGGATTAAAGTGCCTACACGCTTTAATCCACTGAGAAGACAATTGAGACTGGGCATGGTGGCGCACCCATAAGCCCAGCTCTTGGGAGGCTGTGAACAGGAGAATCGCTATGAGTCTGATCTAGGAGTGAGACCCTGAACACCCTCCAGATCCTCCTCTAAAGTACAGGAAAAAAAAAAAAAAAAGAAGCACATTTCATCAAAAAAGAAATTCATACACTAAAAAATCAAAGGACTGAAAACAATCTTCCATGCAATGGAGGCCCTAAAATAAGTAGAAGTATCTAATCTATTTTTAGACAAAGTAGACTTGTAACCAAAACTTACCACCCTAGGCAACGAAGGTCATTACATACTGGTTAAAGGCACAATACAACGGGAAGGATAACAATTGTGGATATATATGCACCAAACACTGGCGCACACAAAAATAACTGAACACAAAAGATCACATAAGCCTCACAATAATTATAGTGAGGGACCTCAGTACCCTACTATCACAAAAAGATAGATCACGTAGAAAAAAATCAACAAGGAAATATCAGAGCCGAGTCTAAACAAACGGGCTTGAGAGTTATCTGCAGAACGTTCTGCCCAGCAGCAGCAGCTTGCATTTTATTCTCAAAAGCACATGAACACTCTTCATAAAGCCACTTAAGTAAATACAAAGGAAGCAAAGCCAAGTGTGGTGGCGGCGGAGCCAGGATAATCACTATAAATTCAAGGCCAAGATGGACAACATGGTGAGTTTAAAGCCAGCTGGGATTTTAGAGCAAGACATGGTCTCAAAAAAACCAAACAAAAGTGAAAAGTAAGAGTAAAAGTTATCCCACGTATATTATAAAATCATAATGCAATGAAACCAGAGACCAATGACAAATGAAACCACAGAATTTCGCAAACAAATGGAAATGAAACAATGCACTCTGGAATAACCAAAGGGTCACAGAAGAAATTAAGGAAGAAATTAGAAAGCTCCTAGAATCAAACAGTAATGCCCGTGCAATACACCAGAACCTATGGGGCATAATAAAAACAGCCCTAGGGCTGGTGAGATGGCCCAGTGGTCTAAAGCACCTACTTAGAACAAGCTTAGCAAAGCACAGGGACCACGGTTCAATCCCCCAGCACCACATGCCAGCCAGCCCCGCCCCCTGGTGGGCTGAGCTGGCCACACACACACACACACACACACACACGCACACACACACACACACACACATAAATAAAATTAAAAAAAAAAAACAGCCCTAAAAGAAAAGCTCATAGCTATGAGTGCCCTAACAGAGCAACAGGGGAAACCCAAACAAATTACCTAATTATGCACTTCAAGGTCTTCGAAAAACAAGAAAAATCCAAATCCAGAGCTAGTACAAGGAAGGAAATTATAGAGATCAGAGCAGAAATGAAAGAAATGGAGACTAAAAATCCAGTGCAAGAAGTCAATGAATCAAAGACCTTGTTCTTCAAAAGAATAAACAAAATAGACAAAGTCTTAGTTGATATGAAAGGAAGAATAGGGACAGTTTAACATATATAAATCAATAAATGTAATACACCACATAGACAGAAGAGAGAACAAAAACCATATGAGCATCTCAATAGATGTAGAAAAATTCAACATCCATTCATAATTTTTAAAAACCTGAAGAAACAGGTATAGCAGGACCTTATTTTAATCTGATAAGCCAACTGCGACAAACCTACTACGGACATCATATTAAATGGGGAAAGAAAATGAAAGTTTCCCCTTGAAAATCAGGAACAAGGTAAGAATGTCCACTATCACCACTCCCATTCAGTACATTATGTAAAACACCAGCCAAAGCAAGTAGGCAAGAGAAAGAAATAGAAAGAATACATACAGGAAAACAAGTCACATTATCGTTGTTTGTAGATACATGATCCTTTACACAGAAGCCCCAAAAATTCCACCAAAGACTCTAAAATCAGCAATTTATAAAGCCAGTATCCTTCTCTAAAGTTAGCAGGATACAGAATCAGCATGCAAAAAATCAGTAGTGTTTCTATGTAATAAACTCACCAAAGGGCCGGGGAGATGGCTCAGTGGAATAAGCGCTTCCCTGGCAAGCGCAAGGGCCTGAGTTCAATCCCCAGTTCCACCAAAATAAATAAATAAATAAATAAATAAATAAATAAATAAATAAATAAATAAATTAAACTCACCAAAAAAAGAAATTAGGTGTCAGAGACCAGGCTGTGTAAGGGTTAAGCTGCTGAGCACAGAGCTCTCTGGATGTCCTGGAAAAGCTCCTGTTCACAGCCTCTGAAGACAGGACCCAGCTGCTTCTGCAGGCTGCTGACACTCCCTATTCCTGAGCAATAAAACAGCCAACCTTAGAGGGCAAACAGTTCTCTTAATTTGCAAAATTCACTGCCTTTGTTCTAACTTATGTGTGGGGTTTCCTACCCTCCACTTCCTGAACTCCTAATCTGTGGAAACCTCATCAATACTATGACCCAGAAAACTCATGGTCTTGATTTGTAGAGAGTTCTGGCCTTCCTGGATTCCCCACAAACTATATTATGTGTCTCTTTTGATTTTAGCCCTTGCTGTAAACTCGTATTTTAAGGGTTTGGGGGCCTGATCAGTCCACAATAATTAGAAAAATAATATCATTCACAATATCATCAAGAAGGGGCCTGGGGCTGGTGAGATGGCTCAGTGGTCTAAAGCACCTACTTAGAACAAGCTTAGCGAAGCCCAGGAACCACGGTTCAATCCCCCAGCACCACATGCCAGCCAGCCCTGCCCCCAGGTGGGCTGAGCTGGCCACACACACACACACAAACAAATAAATAAATAAAATTAAAAAAAAAAAAAAAGAAGGGCCAGCCAAATAGCTCAGTAGATTAAAATGCCTGCTTAGGTAGATGCAGGGGCCTGGGGTTCGATTCCTGGGCCTGCTGTGTGAGTCTCACCCCTGGGGTGCCCTAAGACAGCAATTGAGACTGGGCGTGGAGGCACGTGCCTGTAATCCCAGCACTTGGGAGGCTGTAAACAGGAGGATCATTAGGAGTCCGATCTACGCAGTGAGACCCTGTACACCCTGTACACCCTGTCCTAAATACAAAAATAAAAACAAACAAACAAAAAAACCCCACAATATCATCAAGAAAAATTACATATGTAGGAATTCCTACAAAGAAGTACAAGTTCCCTAGAAGAAAAATAACGGTATTTTGTAAAAGGAAATTAAAGAGGACATCAGAAAATGGAAAAATATCCCCTATTCCTGCATAGGCAGAACCAATATTATCAAGCTGGCCAAACTTCCAAAACAAATATATAGATTTAATATAATCCCAATCAAAATGCCCAAAGTATTCCAAACGGATCTAGAGAAAACAATCCTAAAATTCACTGCAAGTAGAATAGCAAAAGCAAACCAGGGCAACAGGAACAAATCAGGAGGCAATACAATCTCAGATTTCAAGTTATATTATAAAACCACAATGATAAAAGCAGCATGGTGCTAACACAAAAAGACATAGTGATCAATGGAACAGAGTAGGGGCTGCTAAACCAACCTGCACAGTCGGCTATTTGGTCTTTCACTAAGAGCCCAAAACTAAGCACTGGAAAGATAACATTTTTCAGCAAATGGTGCTAGGAAACCTAGCTATATACATGTGGAACATCCTATCTAGATAGTTAGCTCTCATTATGTACCTAAATAAAATCAAAACGGATCAGAGAGCTAAATATGAAAACAGGAACACACAAGCTGCTGGATGTTAAAATAGGCAGAACTCTTGAGGACGCAGGTCTTTTTCAGTTGAACCTCTATTATAAAAGAAATAACTTTGGGAATGAACAAATAGAATCTTATCAAATTAAAAAATCTTCTGCATAGCAAAGGCAACAACCAAGAGACGGAAGAGATGATCTACAAAGTGAGGAAAAGTTTTTTTTTTTTTTTATCAGCTACCCCTGGGACAGAGGACTCATATCTAGAATGTACAAAGAACTCAAAAAATTCAGAACCCTCTCAAAATAAAAGATCTCATTAAAAAAACGGGCATCTGAAATGAATAGACACTTCTCAGATGAAGAAGTACACAAAGAAAAAAAAATTATGGAAAAACAAGAAGTACACAGGGCCAGTAAATACAGGAAACCTATATTTAACATTTCTAGGCACTATAGAAATGTAAATTAAAACAGCACTGAGAGTCTATCTTACTTCAGAAAGAATGGCCATCGTCCAGAAATCAAATAATAGCCAGTGACAGAGAGGCTTTGGGGAGACTCTTCTATATTGTTGGTGGGAATGTAAATTAGTACAACAACTATGGGAAGCTGTATGGAGATTCCTCAAAAACTTAAACCTAGAAATTCCATTTGACCCGGCTATTCCCCTTCTCGGTATCTCTCCCAAAGAGTTAAAGAAATCATGTTTTGTCACAGTCTGTGGGCACCTGTGTTTACAGCAGCACAAGTCATAGTAGTTAAGTCTGGGAAGTGGCCTCTGTGTCCATTAACAGATGAACAGATAAAGGACATGTGGCGTTTATGTACAGTGAATATTCGTGCTACTCCGTGGTAAAGGACACATTTGAGTTATTTGTAGGAAAATGAATGCCTCTGGAGGCCATAGTGTGAAGTGAAGCGAATCAGGTGCACAAGCTTAAATAGCACATGGTTTTCTTACATAAGTCGCCCGTGGTAGAGGTAAATTAAAGAACACAACAATAGATACTGGGAAACAGCAACATACATGAAGACATAGAGGTTGTGAAGGGAACAGGGAGAATAAGGGTGTGCCACATACATGTATCAACTGCCCACAATGAATGTAATCATTATGTCCTACAAACACATACTAATCAAAATCAAAATTTGAAAAAATGCTCAGTGGGAGAACACGTGACCAACAGGCACGAGGCCCTGCGTTAGGTCCCCAGCACTGTATTCAAGCAATCAGCCAGTCAGTCAGTCAGTCAGTCAGTCAGTCCGTCTGTCCGTCCGTCAATCAGTCAGTTCATCAGTCAGTCAGTCCGTTCGTCCGTCCGTCAGTCAGTCAGTCAGTCCGTCAGTCCGTCAGTTCGTCAGTCAGTCCGTCAGTCAATCAGTCAGTCAGTCTGTCAATCCATCAGTCAGTCAGTCCATCAGTCCGTCAGTCAGTCGGTCAGTGTCATGGTAGGCAGTCCTCATTTTGACTGGGAAACACTGGCCTGCTTCCCTGAGAGTGTCCACTGTGTCATTCTGCCCATGTCAACCCACGGATCAGGGAAGGAAGGAGAAACAGGCCCAGGCAGGAACTACAGGGCCGGGAGGCAGCTCAGCGGTAGAGCTTTGCCTGATGTGCCAGGTCCTGAGTTTGTTTCCCAACACAGCCAAACGAAATCAAAAATACTCAGGAGGTGGACAGAGATAATGACAATGGAACAGAGACCAGCTTTCAAACTACTACACAGAGCAATACTTTCCCATGAATACAAAGGAAACACCTAGCTTACAAGAAAAAGCAACCAAAAAGATTCAAAATACAGTATCCTGCCACCACAAGGCAAACAAAATAAGATGAAATATCTCAGAAGACTGTGACCTGAGGCAGCCTTGGGTGCTGTCAGGACCCAGGTAAATGCTGCAGCTTCTCTTCCTTCTCTCCCCTGCCCTTCCTTCCCTTCGCCTTTGTCCTTCCCTCCCCTCCTCTGACCTTGGTCTTCCAGGCAGGGTTCTTGTGGCTCCCCTCTGCTTCCCTGGCTAAATCCCTGTGGTCTTGACACTGAGACTCTCTCCACCCTTCCTTGAGCCCCCAAACTGGTAAACCTGGAGATTCCTCCCCCAGATTCAGCGCTCAAGAGTGCTTAGACCAGCCACACTGACCCACCCTGGAACATCCTAGCCTCTTGTTCTCCTTGCTGCTATAATTGCTCTGGAAACTTCCCTCAGTGCCCCTCCTGCACAGCTACCCACTAACCCATGCACGCTGTGGCTGGTGCGGGGTCTGGTGGGCACAGAGGAAAGAGCCCTGCCGCCTCTTTTCAGGGTGTGGTCCTGAGGTTACCCTGCTCCATGGGGACACGGCCACCCTGCTGTCTGCTCTGCATGGGTGAGAGGGCTTCCTATGACACCACCCACAGTCTCAGGCCTGTCATTCCTCCTGCAGACCCACCCCGGGGGACAGCCCCTCACCTGGGAGCCACAGAAGCAGCAGAGCCCAAGGCAGCCCCCCGCGGGGGGACATTGTGCCCACGGAGGGCACCCAGAGCCACGCAGAGCTGGACCGGAGTCTGCAGCCCCGCGGGGTAGGTCGCTGTCTAAAGCTCCCACTTCTGCTTTCTTGGGGCCTGGCTGTTTCCTTGTTCACCTTCTTTTGTTTGTGTTCCTGGAGCTGCGGGAGAAATGGAGGAAGCTGAGAGAACCGAGCTGCCAGTGCAGTTGAGACTCCCTGGGAGCTCCATGGGCGCCGTCCTGTGTACCCCGTTTGAATGAACAGGTCCTGGCACTTTCCTAGTACAAGACTTCACTCCCCGGAAGCCCACAGACCTCCTCTCCCCACCTCACAGCGGGGCACTAGTCAGGGTCTTCTTCTTCTTCGCTTGGGCCCAGTCACTCTTCCTGTGTCCCTGTGGTCAGGATAACAACCCTGCTGAGAGGAGCAAGAGGTACCCACATCCTGCCCTGGGTAGTGCTGCCACGAGGTCGCCCTGGGTAGCTCCCCCCACGAACCTCAGCCCAAGGCCTGGGCCTCTGAGACGGCACAGCGCTTCCAGAGTCCCCATCTGGTTCCTGGTCTTGAACTATGTTGTCAGTTTGACCAAGAGGTCCTCCTGCAGTGACCACCCTTCCTGGGTGGTCCCCAGTGGACCTGAGCTTGGACTTGGGGAACACACAAGGATCGTTTGTTCCACTGTTCACACAGACTCCACACACACACGCACACACACGCCCATGACGTGTCCCCAGCCTGCATAGATTGCCGTGTAGAGCAGGAAGCTCTGGTCCCAACATGCCACCCATCACCCGACAGTGTACAAAGTTCCCAGCCTCCACCCTCAGGGCTCCCGGTGCCACATAAGACCCCAAGAATGGCCTTCCCTGCTACTCCTGGGATTTTCACTTTCCTTCTTCCTCTTGACCGCAAGAGTGTGCTGCCCGGGAGACACACTCTTCCGCTGCTGGAAAGCTCAAGAACAGAACCTGGTAGACCTTGGGCAAGTTGCCACGACAGCAGGCATCGTGGCATACACCTGTGGTCTCAACCACTGTGGGGACTGAGGCAGAAAGATCACTGGCACTCAGGAGTTCAAGGCTAGCCTGGGCAACAGTGAAGCAGCTTGTTTCATTTAAAAAAGTACTCAAGGGCTGGTGAGATGGCTCAGTGGTCTAAAGCACCTACTTAGAACAAACTAAGCTAAGCAAAGCACAGGGACCGCGGTTCAATCCCCAGCACCACATGCCAGCCTGCCCGCACCCTGGTGGGCTGAACTGGCCACACACACACAAAACATACATACATACATACATACATACATAAATAAATAAAAATTTAAAAAAGATAAATAAAAAAAATAAAAAAGTACTCAAAGGCATATATTATCAGCATAGATCAACTAAAGCTCAATACAAAGCAAGACACTTTGGATGCTGACCTTGTTAAGCTGACCATGAAGACGGAGACGGTGACATCCAGTGACTGACCTGGCCCGATCGTAGAGAAGTTCCCAGAAATGGATATTTTTCAGTTCACCCATGATCAGTGATACTGCAGCTGGATACCAAAGCTACATGGAGAAGTAGGTGGGGAGGCTCTCACACAGCTCGTCCATCCACTTACCACCATGTGACCTTGAGCAAAACCCATGGCTCTGGTAAAGGCCAATCATAGTAGCTCTCCTTATTGGGAGCAAATTGTACTGTGGTCATGAAAACTCAAAAAGGCGAGCGTCATTAACATTTCAGGCAGGGTGTCACCAGGGGCAACATCCCTAATGCCAGGGAGGAGGGTGCTTTGCAGAGCATGCCTGACACGGTGTGCCACCTCTTGGCTTCCCTGGGCTGTGCTGAGCAACAGGGAATCACCTTGGGCCATATAGAAAATATGCAATATATGAGTAACGAGACTGCCTTTAGCTTTATATTCTAACTTATTAAATTATTTTACAAGAAAGCGTATGTCTGCTTACGGGCAGTAAACTCATTTTCACGGGCACATGCACAGTAGGGAGATTGAAACAGTTTCATCAGCAACTGCTGGGCTTGATTTACCAAACTGCACCGCACCTAGAAGGTGTGCTGTGCATCAGCAGGGATTCCACTGACGATGTAGCGGGGCAGAAGGCAGAATTAGCAGTGCTCCGCACCCCTCTGCACCGTGCTCCAGGGTCACCTACGCAGTCTGTGTGTAAGTACAACAATGGAGTGGAGAAAGATATTGCTAAAAATCACATGATGTTAAGCTAGGCGCAGAGGTGCACGCCTGTAATCCCAGCACTCGGGAGGCTGAGGCAGGAGGAGTACAAGTTTGAGGCCAGCCTGAGCTACGTAGTAAGACTCTGTCTCAAAAAAAAACAAAACAAAACAGCAAGAAGAACAGAAAATCATAAAATGTGAAAAGTTTAAAGTCTTGTGGGGCTGTATTTCCAGCTGTCCAGGTCCCCATGCAGCCTTGGACACACCTGATCTATGGGGTGTGGTTCACTTTGTCTTATTTTTTTCAGCAGAATATTAGAAAAGCAACAAACTTTTATGTTACATGAAATTCAATTGAATAAAAAAGTTACATTTATGGGGTTTGGGGTACACTCAGTGGTAGAAGAGCTGCCAGGCAAGCGCAAGGCCCTGAGTTTGATCCTCAGCCCTCAGCACACACAAATAAAATAAAATAAAATTACATGGTGTTTGTAAATAGGATCACAAGTCTGCATCTTGTACAGCAATTAACCACTAAGAAGAATATATGCAGTGTATTATTTGTTGAAACTGTACTTCCGATTTG